>NC_081572.1:4028059-4328059 GCF_022355385.1 Mustela nigripes | reverse complement strand
ATGTCCCTGGGACAGATCGATGACATTCAAGGGGCAAATGCCAGGGTGGGGCGAGCCACTGGAGAATAAGATTAAGAGCCACTGGGCCTCTCACACAGCCTTGATGTTTAATTGACCCTGACTCTTAGTTACGTTCAAAGAGATCTTTCAGACCTTATTTCCCGTTGCTGTGTCTGTGGTGGGGAAGAGGTTGGGCTCTGCAGGCTGAAATTTGAGCTAGGACTGTCACCTGCCTCCCAGTGTCTCTCCTGCCATGACCCTCCCCTTAACCTATACCCCCAATCCTCTCAGTGTCACCAACTTCCCATGCTTTCCTTGGGCTGATTCCTGAAAGTGCACTAAGAGCAATGGAGAAGATGTGGCTGTAGGGAGCAGGGACAGTGTCCCCAACTCTGGTTAATCCTGTTGGCTCAGTGTCGGTGCCCAGGCAGATGTGAACAGGCCACTGATACCATGTCCTGACCACATCAGCCAGGGGCGGCCCCGTGGTAACTCAGCTGAGAAACCAAAGGAACCAGAGGGTCACTCTGTGGATGCGAGAACTTGGGAATCTTCGGTCTCCATCCCAGGGCACCCATCAAGGCTTCCAGCTACCAAATGAGAGGTGACGATGGATAGGCAAGGATTTACTAGTAAAAATGCCCATTGACCTGGGGCCTCACTCAGGGTGTCTTAGAACACTCTCGTAGTACGACTTTCAAGAGAGCCTGAGGAAGAGAGCAGGGGTGCTGCTGTAGACGGGGGAGGCCACACCCTGTCATCCCCACTAGTGTCGTGCCAGCCCATCAGTCCTGCCCTTTGCTCTGTGTTTGCACACACACTGCATCGACGAGGTATCTTTTGAGGAAAGGGGTCTGGTCCTCTTTGCCCTCTCCTCCTACCTGCTGGCTGGGGGCCGAGCTGACGTTGAGATAAGGGCAGGGCAGCAAGACAGAAGGGACCCATGGTCCTGATGATGAGGAATGAGACCACAGGAATCCATATAGCTTAACTCAGGATGCCTGTGTCAACACGGACTATTTATCTAGAGAATTCTTGCCTGGGCAGATAAGTAACCAATAAAGAGCTTCACCATTTGCTTCAGGATACTCATGAAAAAAAAGATCTTCTAACAAAAGGTGGCTCATCTTGGCAAATGACCCCCTCAGGAGGATAGTTTGCTCAGCAGGGCAAACGGCTTGTTTATCAGACAACTGTTCCCTTATCAAGACTAGAATCTTTGAGACCTTCTGCTGGTTGTGTCCACCAGGCCTTAACAACTACATCACAAAATGGCCCGGTCCTTCTGAGGTCTCAGCTTTGAGAGGCCTGCCTTGAACACTTAAGCCAAGACCCTTACACCCTGAAATGTACCCCTGACCTCCCCTAGCTGATGGACCAAGAGTGTCTCCGGGCTGACTCTGGTCCAGTGGAGCTCTCCCCTGCTGTTGTTGCTTCAGTCACTTTTGCCTTGGTTTGGTTCATCAACCCGTTATGATGATGGTCCTTTGTGGGAGCTGGCCATTGATATTGGTGATGGAGGCACCATACCAGACTTGGGCTGAGTTCACAGGTGGGGGACATACACTTCTATTTTGTCATGACACTTTTACTTTGGGGGTTCTGGTCACCGACCGCCAACCCTGGTCCCCTCACTTCTCTGCTTGCTCTTCCACACTGTACTCATCGTTATGCCATACCGTACTCATCAGGATCTGCCATACAGTAAGAGCTCTGCGTACATGTGCTAACAAGACGGGGACTGGTCCTTTTCACTGAACTCTGTAGTATGTCCCTCAGTAGACTTTCTTACGGGTTTCGGACACTTGCACAGTAAGACTGATTTAAAAACAAACATACCATAATTTATACATCTAAACAAGGGTTGTTTCCTTCAAATTAGATTCCTTGGGAGTCTGTTCTTGTAGGATTGATACTACTATTTCTTGAGACATCTTCAAATACCTCTTTTGTAATTATGTCTTGATTTGCCAGCCTCAGGGGTAAAAAATGTTTTGTTATTGGTGATTACAAACATATACAGATGTGGACACAATCCCACAATGATCAATTACCAACTTAGGACCAGTCTTATTTCATCTGAGCCTTTACTCCCTCCCCTGGGAGGGGAGGTAATCCTGGATAATACATCATTTTGCTCCAAAATATTTCAGCGTGTCCCTAAAAGACAGGGCTTCTTTGAAAAATGTTAGCCATAATATCATATCCCACCTTAAAAATTAGTAATTTTTTAGTATCACTGTATGTTCAAAGTGTTTAAGGTCCCTGGTTTCATAGCACTTCGTGAAAATCAGGATGGAAATCAAGTTCATATACTGCAATAGGCTGATGTCTCAGGTCTGTTTTTTTCTTTAAAAGTTTTAACTGAAGTGTACTATATACGGACAAAAGTGTAGGAGTCCTAAGCGTACAGCTTGGTGATCTCCCAGCCCCTTGTAGGCCCTTCCCCCTTTCCCAACTTTGGAATTTATCTGATAAAGAATATGTCTGTCTTGCAGGGTTGACGCTCCGGCAGTTGTTTTCCCTATGGTATCATTTGGCCTGTTCCTCTGTCCTCTGTGTCCTGTACATTGGTGGTTACACCTATAGGCTTATCAGATCCGGTCAGTTTTCACCAAGACCACTTCCTAGGAGCTGCGGTTCACTCCCACCAGGAGGCTCGTCATTCCCGGGATGTCTCTTTTTTGAAAGCATCTTTCGAAGGTGGGTGGGATCTTCACAAACAGGCGAAAGCCGGTCGGAGCTGAGCGCCGCGAGGGGTGTGGGTGCTCCAGCTGGAAAATGATGGTTTGCGAAAAACGAGGCGTGACCAAGTCGTCAGCGACGTCCTCGACGTTCCCGTGCGGCGGCTCAACTGGCCCCGAAGGAAATCCCGCAGCCGCTCCGGAAATGGGCTGTGCATCCGACGTGCGGCCGCCCAGGGTGACTCATGCGGAGGGCGCAGCGGGGACACCGCCGGGGAACTCGCCGTGGGCGGCAGAGCCAGCCTGGCTGTGCGGCGGACGAGCGCGGCGGCCCTCCCTGGCCCTTCGCCCCTCCGGGACCGCGTCTCCGCGTGCATCACACTCGCGCTTCGGAGCTGCGGCTGGAACGGCGCTGTCCCGCCGGAACGCCGCCCCCCTGGTCTCGGGGGGCCGGCCTGGCCCCACGTCGGCTCCACCGCGGGGTCCGGACGCGTGGACAGGACGACGCTCGGCTCCACCCTGCCCCTCCCGAGCCCGGGCACCCGCCTCGGCGGCCTCACTCGGCGAGAATGTGGTCAGGGCATCGCAGGGGGAGGCCTGCCGCTCCGGAGCAGTGCACAAAAAATGAGGAGGCGCCGGCCAGACCTCGGGGCAGCGCCCCGGCCCCGGCCCCCGGGAAGCCGCAAAACCAGAATGCCGGGCGGGTACCCGGGCCCGCGACCTCCTTTGGCATCTCGCTCCGCCCCTCGCTCTCGCCCCGCCCCGTGACGCAAACAGGGCGGAGCCAGCGGCCTCTAGGGAGACCAGCCGGTGCGTCAGGGCCGGCGCCAGCTCCGAGCTCCTCCCACGCCCGCCGGCCCCCGAGATGGCGCCTGCGCAACGCGGCTCAGCCCGGGTGGTGCCCTCCTTCCCCTCCCCTAGCAACGGTCGTCGCGCCCGCCTCCGTCCGTCGGCCGCGCTCGCGCACGCGCGCTCCTTCCGGCCGCCCGGCCCCGCCCTCCCCGTCACCCGTAACAACCACTCGAGCCTCGCCGCGCCCCTCCCGCGCCGCCCCCCCCCGCCCCGGTCCACTCCCCGGAACCGGCGGCGGAGCTGCGGCCGCCGGCAGTGGAACGGCGACGGCACTAAGGAGCCGCCAGCATGAGCGCCCCCCGCCGCCCCGCGTCCCGGGCCCGGCCTTTCTGACAGGAGGTAGGCGCGCGTCTCCGCGGCGGGCTCCGAGCGCGCCCCCGGCCCGGCCCCTCCCAGCGCCGCGAGGCTCTCCGCGGCCCCTTTGCTTCCTCGGCCGGGGCTGGAGCGGGCCCCACCGCCCCCGCTGCCCCGGAGGCCCCCACCCTCGCCCCCGCGGTCGCACTCCGGGAGCCCTCCCTGGGGGAAGCGGACTTTGGGGTCCACGCCCGCCCTCGGCTTCCCACCCCCGGGTTGGCCGGAGCTGGGGGCCCGCGGGAGCCGCGGCGCTGGACCCTCCGGACCGGCCCGAGGGCCCGGCCGCCCCTCCGCGTGCGCGCGGCGGACCCCCCGGTTCCGGGCATTGGCTCATTTTTAAGCCCCGATTGTCCTGCAATAGAGGCCGCCCTGGTCCGGGATGCCACCCGGCCGCGGTAACTCCGGAGTCCCACGTAGCACGTTTCTCCGGACCCGAGCATCCGAAGCCGGGCGCCGGCAGGAGTCGAGAAGCGCGGGAACTGGCAGGTTCCCCGGCGTAGTCAGTCTGGGTCCTTCCGGGCGGTGGAATCCTGAACGGGTGTCAGAGCGTCTCCACCGAGCGATCTGCTTTTCAAGTCGCCCCCAACCCCCGCATGCCTTTTTACACCCCGTAACCAGCCTCCCCGTCTCCGGGAGATGCCCTGAAGTTAATTTTCCCCATTTCAGAACCGTGCACCAGCCTGCTCCGGTTTGCAGAACGGAGTAGAACGCGGTCCCGGCGCATCGGGACCGGCCAGTCCCAGACCCCGTATTCGTGCGGGGCGGAGGGAGGCGCAGGACTCCGGAGTTTGGCTCTGAACGCGGTGATTTCAGAGTTGGACGTTCTTCGAGATTATCTCACCCGAAACCTCATTTTACAGAGGTGAAACCCAGTCCGAAGGAAGTCAAACGACTGCTTTGAGGTCATGGGGAGTAGTTGTGTAGCAGCTTTCAGACTGCCGGGGTTGTCCAACATAACCTGTTCCTGCCGGGAGACAGACGCTGAACAAACACACCGGAGAGTGCCAGACCTGGTGATAGAGATAAGAATCTTCTGAAATAAAATTTATTTCCTTTTTTTTTTTTTTTTATTACAGCTAGCCTTTGGGCGCCTTGAGGATATTCCAGTTTTGTAGGTTCGAATATTCTCTGACCGGATTCAGCATGAAGTGACATCCTTAATGATTATTCTCAGCAGGACAGGTAGGCTCTTTGGATTTATTTTTTCTTCCTCACTTTTTTTTTTTTTTTTAAAGAAGATTTTATTTATTTATCTTTGACAGGGAGGAGAGATCACAAGTAGGCAGAGAGGCAGGCAGAGAGAGAGGGAGGAGGAAGCAGGCTCCCTGCTGAGCAGAGAAACCAACTGAATCCCAGCCCCTGAGATCATGACCTGAGCTGAAGGCAGAGACTTAACCCACTGAGCCACCCAGGTGCCCCTTTTTCCTCACTTTTAAAAAAAGGAAAGTCAAGTCACACAGAGGACTCCAAAAAACGTGTGTTTTTCAGAAAAATACATGTAGACTGGCACCAAAGTGGGAATAGGTTATCTTGTAGGAGGAGTCCTTTCTCTGGGAAGTAGGCAGCATTTAGTGATTATTGACAGTCATCAACGAGGCTGGAGGCTGAGGCTGGAGGTACGCTCAGCCGGAGTGCTTGGTGTTGCTGTCCGTTTGAAGACAGGCCTCTGAAATTGTAGTCTACGCAGTTAAAAAACAGGGATTGACAAGTTTACTTTGAAGCTAGCTTTTGAGGAGTATTCCATAATTTGAGATACCGTAGGATTTTTTTCCCCCATTTTTATTTTTGTGTGTCACCAGACTTAATATCTTGAAGTGCCATCACTTTTATTTAGCTTCTTATAGAAGTTGTGGCAGGGGAAAATGATTCAGGAACTAATTATTGGATCGTAACGTTTCAGTGCTGAAAAGAACCGGGATCCTGCACCCAGCCCAGACCCTGGAGAAGCCCCAGGGGGGAGGGGTGGGCAGGCGGAGCAGAGCCGTTTCCCTCGTGATGCTTGGACTCCTTCGCCCTTTCTTACTGTTTTTTCACCTTCTCCTTCCTTGTGCAGTCCACGCGTCCTCTTCGGGATTTTGTGTGTCGGGAATTATGTGACCTATTGAGATCCCTTTCTACAGTTAGACTGTGCTATGATGAGTAAATGCACACGTAATTTTTTCCAGACTTAATCATGGCTTTTTAAATCATATATATTTGTGTTTTGCAGGTGTGAGAGGATTGCTATTGTGTTACAATCATGGTGCAGAAATACCAGTCACCGGTGAGGGTCTATAAACACCCCTTTGAATTAATTATGGCTGTAAGTACTTGACATTTTAATTTAGTCTTTGGCTTTTTTTTTAAGTATTCAAATGGGATGATCTGTAAACAGGTGTTAATTTTATAATTTGTTTTCATTGCTCTGCTGTTACTTACTCTGTTTTTATGCTTATGATCCGGATCTAGAGTTCTTGAAATGTTTTTAAACCGTTAATCTCTAAAAATGAAAACCCGCGTGTTTTGTTTTTTTTTTAAATGCACCTCTGGTTAATATGTGAATTTGAGTTAATTCTCTCTGAAAACACAGAAGTGGGTTTCTGACTAAATACTTCTTCTTCTGGATTTTGCTCTTTTTGTTTGTTCGTTGAAGTAGAAAAGGGATGTGGAGATTGGCTTTTCTTCCTTCTGCTGCTTGTTCAGAAGCCTGTTCTGGTTGTCGGAATTCAGTCATAAAACAATGAGCACTATGGGATGGGGTTTAATTTGATGATTCTAACGACTCTGCTGAATGAGTTTTTCCCCCTGAAGTCAAGTTCATGTGGGATAGCAGAACTCCACCAACGGGTTAACTCATGTCTTAATTTTCTTTGTTATTCATCTGAAGAGTTTGGCTGAAAATAAGCATTTCACTAGAAGCAAAACAAATTTTTTTCACTCACTTTTAGACTATTCTTGGGTATTCTTTCTTTTCTGTGTTACTGTTAAGGTGTAATACAGCCTAAGTACAGGAAATGCTTTGGTCTTGAATGTAAGGGTGGAAATGCCCAACTGGACCAAGATCAAGATCCAGAACGTACCAGCCCAACGAGGAGTCCCGCTTGCCCCCACCCTCCCACCTCAGAGTTAGCTGCTGCTCTGACCCGGAACGCCATTGATGAGTGTTGGCTGTTTCTGTTCTATATTTAACTAGAAACTCAGGTGTTTTTGCATCTGGCTGCTTCTGGGCAGCCTCGTTGGTGAGATCTATCCAGAGCAATATAGTTCTGAAAAATAACCCCCAAAACGCAAGCCCTCGCAAGGATTTAGATTTAGAGAATTTTTAAAAACTGAGATGTAATTTACATGCAGTGAAATGGTCACGTTAGGTGACCAGTTTGATCAGTTTTGATGGCCGAGTGACCCACACCTCTCTGTCAGGATATAGCACCTTTCCACCCATTACCTCGGAAAGTTCCCTTGTGCCTTTTCTCTGTCTGTGTGAGGTTTTTTTGGGGGGGTTTCTTTTGGCATGGGGGTGGAGTTTTTAGTTCTGCATTTCCTTTCTTTTTTCCTTGAAGATTTCATTTTTTACATAATCTCTACACCCTGTGCGGGGCTCAAACTCACAACCCCGAGATCAAGCGTCCTGTGTTTGACTGATGGAGCCAGCCAGGCGCCTCCGCGTTTCCCTTAAATACTAGGACTGTTCAGTATTTTCTGTGACTGGCTTATCAGAAAGGCTTGTTTCCTGTTTGCATGTTGTGCGTGCTGCTTTGGCTTTTGGTCGTATGCAGCAAAGACCCACTCCAGAGAGCCTGAGAAGGGGTATTGTTCGTGGGAACACATGGGGTGTGATGGGGTGATGGGAATCGCACGGAAATGCAGGAATGCAAACTGGCTGGGCAGAGCTCCAAGAACCCTGCCTTGGAAGGTGGTTCCTGGCAGCTCTGGGAACCTCGGCTGCACTTGTCCCTGCAACTTCACCCCGCGGGACTCGGCCTTGCTCTATAGTGGGGAGCCTCTCTTCTTCTCCTGCCAGTCGGCTGCTTGGCCCACTCCTGGTTTTCCCTCCCCTGTGCTTCAGCTCTTGTGTCCTTTTAGCTATTCAGAGCCCCTCCAGCCCTAGCTCGGCCTGGTCGCAAGTTCTCAAACACTGCATTCTTTCAGTTTCTAAGTGACCGAGTCTTGTCATGTTTCCCAGTTCAGATTCTAGAGAGGCTTGATCTGGGCACCCCCCCTACCCCGGAGTGAGGCTGTAGGTTATTGGCCAGCCTGTGGGTTATTCGCCTGGGGTGGTGGCAGAAGCTGGTGGAGTTGGGGGAGAGGTGTGGGGAGCAGCGGGGGCCCAGTGGCCCCGGTGAGGCTGTGAACTGCTCCAGGGGCTGGGCTGGGCCAGGTCCACAGGGGGCACAGGAGCCAGGAGTAGTGCATTCTGTTTTGTAAAACTTTCAGGAGATCTTTTTTTTTTTGAAGATTTTATTTATTTATTCGACAGAGAGAGATCACAAGTAGGCAGAGAGTCAGGCAGAGAGACAGAGGAGGAAGCAGGCTCCCACCAAGGCGAGAGCCTGATGTGGGGCTCGATCCCATGACACTGGGATTATGACTTGAGCTGAAGGCAGAGGCTTTAACACTCTGAGCCACCCAAGCGCCCCAAAACTTTCAGTAGATCTTAAAAGCTCAGTGTAACCCTGACTGTGGGAGGCAAAGTTTTTTTTGTCTCTTCTGCAGACATTAGGTTCATAAAGAGGAGTTTCAACTGACTAATGATCAACTTCCTTATTTTCCTTACTTGACTATTTTCAAAATGGTGACGTTTGTCCTGCCCATTTTATGCGTGGATTTACGGGAGAATTTGAAATTGAAGTTCTGAACCATCCCCATAGGCTTTTAAAATTAACTCATTTTTTAATTGCTTTTGTTTTGAGGCAAGTAGTCATTTTCTTTTGGGTTGTGGAAAATATTTTATAATCTGAAAATGAAATATATTCTCCTTCCGGAATTAGACAGGAGCTAGAATGTTTTAAGTCCTTAGTGATTTTTGTATGGTGTCATTGGCCTCTTTTTGGACTGGAATTGTATGTCATAAAATTTTCTTTATTTACCTTGCTTTATTATTATTTTTTCAGTGAGGAGGAACAGTAGTATAATAGATTTAGTCTGGAAATATTCTGTGCAGTTCTTCAGGGTGGAGAGAGACAGTTCAAGCAGGAACAAAAAAAATTTTTTTTTTTAAAAGATTTTATTTTTAAGTAAGCTTAAATATACTTAAAGCTTAAACATACCCAGTGTGGGGCTCGAACCTTCAACCCAGAGATCCAAGAGTCCCATGCCCTTCTGACTGAGCCAGACGCCCCTCCAGGGAAGGGGATTTGAGAGAGCACCACAGTGAGGGCTGCGTAGTGGTGGGAGTGCTGGGCAGGTGGTCGGCCTGGGGAATGGATTTGAGCCTCCAAAGTCTGGCTTTGGAGGGCCCCTGGGGGGAGCCCCAGGGGAAAATGCCAGTCAGTTGACCCATGGCCTTGGCTGTCAGCAGGGAGAGTGACTAAGTTCCATATTGCCAGAAAATGGCTTAGGTGGAAATTGCCCAGTGTAACTAGCGATAGGGGGGCCTCCTATTTGTTAATTGCATTTGATTGATTTAATGAAAAATTTATCTTTTGGGATCAGTGTACCCGTAGCGTGAAGAAATCATGTTGATGTTTTCACTGACTCTTGAGTTAGATGGCAAACAAGCAGGATGGAGGGTAGTTTCCCCCCCGGGCCCTTAGGGCATTTTAAGGGCTTGCTTTTGTGAGACGTTTGCCCAGAAACAACATGTTAGTGCTTTAGTGAGTGGAGAAATGGCCTGAGAGCCCCTGTCTCACCTTGGAGGGTGAGGAGCCCAAGGCACACGTAGTGGCCGAGATCTGCTCCTGAGTCCGTGTCGGCAGCCTGCAGGGGCTTCGGAAGGTTCGTCTTCCCCAGCCTGCCTCTGGCTTGTCCAGTCTCTTCCTGGACTGCTGGGAGGCATAGTGAATCCCTGAAGGACAATGAAGATTTGGGGCCTCACCCGGGCAGAGTGAGGGGATCCCACAGAGCAGGAGCTTAGCATGGCAGGGAGGACTCTCATGCACTCACAGGTGAGTTTCATGTTGACATTTCTGGGGGAAAACACAGCTTTTTTTGTTTTTAGTGGGGTTTTTTTGTTTGTTTGTTTTTAATATTTTATTTATTTATTTTACAGACAGATCACCAGTGGGCAGAGAGGCAGGGAGAGAGAGAGAGGAGGAAACAGGCTCCCTTCTAAGCAGAGAGCCCGATGCGGGGCTTGATCCCAGGACCCTGAGATCATGACCTGAGCTGAAGGCAGAGGCTTTAATCCACTGAGCCACCCAGGCGCCCCTTTGTTTTGTTTTGTTTTGTTTTTTAAAGATTTTATTTATTTATTTGACAGAGAGAGATCACAAGTAGGCAGAGAGGCAGAGAGAGAGAGAGAGAGGAGGAAGCACGGGACTCGATCCCAGGACCCTGAGATCATGACCTGAGTTGAAGGCAGAGGCTTAACCCACTGAGCCACCCAGGTGCCCCGGAAAACACAGTTTTGAAACAAAACATTTTCAAGCACAGCTTTCCTCCTCTGATGTTGCAGGCCTCTTACTGCCAACTCGGGAGGGGTGAAGGAGCTGGGAGCAGGTGGAAGAGGGTGTGGGAGGGTGGCTGGGAGAGGGCCCCGCACCTCTGGGTTGCTGGGAAAAGGCCTGCCCTCTGTCTTTCGTGGCCCAGGGAGCTTGGCGCCAGCGCGCACAAGTGGAGTGAGGACGGCCCCTTATCCCTGTTGGCCCCAGGCCCCAGGACAGCTATTGTTCTGCCCTGGTGGAGCCTGTCCCCCATGCCAGCACGGTGTGCCCGGGGCTCCGCTTTCAGGAGCACCAGCCGCCTTCCAGGGTCCCCTGTCCCCTGCCATCTGTGGCCTAGCAGACACAGCCTCCGATTGTGTTCTCGGGTCCCGCATTTCTGTCCCTTTGTCTCCTGCTTGTTCCATCGTGTATGCTTTCAGGTCACCCCGTGTTCTCCTGCCAGACGCTGTGTCCACTTGGCAGTCCCGTTTGAGTGACCTCTTACTGTCTCACCTGCTGTAAAGTCCCGTGCTCTTCCTCGAGGCCACCCTGCCCTCCTTTCTCTGCTTAACCTTACTTCACAAACATGGATTTTTAAATACGGCCCGTGCTGTTCCGGCTGCCTCACGGTGTTCTTCCGGCCCGCGCACCCTCTTGACAGTTCCCTCCTCCCCTTCCCTGCCTGCTTCTCCCCATCTCGCTTGTGGGAGTCCCGGTCCTGCTGACCTCGCCCACCTCCCCGGCCTCTGAGGAGTGGCCCGGGCCGCTCTCCTGTTCTTCCCACGTCTTGTCATCGGGCTCGTCGGGGTCAGCTGCTTCCCCTGCTCCCCGGGGTTTGCTGTTGACTGGCACCTCACTGGTAGCTCGAGTGACGCACTTTTGTAGGTTGAACAAACAGAAAAGGCGGTTGCCGGTGAGCGGTGAGCAGTCGCCACTGAGTGTCCCACCCCCACTCCATTTGCTCGGGCTCTTTTCTCTCGTGTTTTTGTTTGTTTCATCCTTGGTGTTTTTAGCCCCTTTCCCCGGGCGTCTCCTGGCTTCCCGCTGAGACTAGATGATGAGAGCCATTTGCTGTGAGTTGGGTTCCCATCTAGTCCTGCCACAGACCAGCTCGGGGCCCAGTAACTAGGCCGGTTACCTGGTGTCGGGCTGTGGTGCCGAGGAATTGGCCCCCAGAAAGGAGAGTAGGGAAGACCGGGCCTAGCGATTCCCGCGGCCTCCCCTCTTCCCTACCTCCAGACGCGAAGTGAAATGAATCCGTAAGTAAATGACTTCTCTGAATGTGTATATTTCTTTTATTTTTAAGATTTCTTTTAGATTAAACAGGAATTCCTACTTATATTTAGACTTTATTCTGTCCATTCAAGTTTCCTGTATCAAAACAGCAGGGGATGCCTGGGGACCCCAGGTAGACTTGTATGGGCAGCTACAGTGAGAAGAGCCCCACGTTGAGTTGAACCGAGGCTGGTCTTTTTGGGGTGAGAGCGAGGTGTGTAGAAATCCTAGAAATGGAGCGCTTCCTGGGGAGGTGGCCCGCCACACGAGCCACCCCACTTCCGTCATTGCTCAGGTTGGCTGGGGCGGAGGGGTGGGTACAAGTTCGCTGGAACCAGACTTGCTTTGTCCTTGCTCACTGTTCCTGGCAGCCGCCTGCCTCCTGAAGCCCTGTGCATCCTCCTGAAGAAATTTTGAGCCACCTGTCCCACTTTGACCATTTCTCCCTCTGACCTGAATCAGGTCAGGGTCAGGTCAGGGCTTTGAGCGGCATTTTAGATTTAAGTGTCATCGGCCCTTCTCTCGTTGTTGTTGTTGTTGTTGTTTAAGGATTTTATTTATTTATTTGACAGACAGAGATCACAAGTAGGCAGGTAGGCAGGCAGAGACAGAGGAGGAAGCAGGTTCCCTGCTGAGCAGAGAGCCCGATGCGGCGCTCGATCCCAGGATCCTGAGATCATGATCTGAGCCGAAGGCAGAGGCTTTAACCCACTGAGCCACCCGGGTGCCTCTCATTGTTCTTCGTGAAGCACATCTTCTTCCTCTCATCCTAGATTTCATCCCTGGGCCTTTCAGCATCCCTGACTCTGGTTTCCCATTTTCTCATGGTGACACTGAAATACGTGCTCTCATTGATCCGGGCGGGGTTGTATCTTCAGGCAGCCTGATGGGCAGTGGGCTTTGTTTTTACTCCGAGGTGAATAATCAGTGTCCTGTATTTTGGGTAGCTGACTTTCAGCAATTTATTCAAGTCCAGGAGTGGAGGGAAATGATCCAGTTTCCTTGATGGCGTATTAAGGTCAGTTTTCAGTGGGGAGATATTGGAGTCTTCTCATTTATAGGCTGTTGGAGTGCCATAGTGTGAGTCCTGTTGCATTTAATACAAGCTGGGGTGTAATTAGTCAGGCTCACTTAGTTTTGGAAATGGACAATTATAGTACACTTTCATTACATGCTACTTTGTATAGAACTAGGCATTTTTCCTTCTCTTACACCCACTTGCCGACACATTATGCATTCCAGATTATTTTTAATGTGCTAGGGTGAAGATAGTTGTGGTTCGGTAGGAAATATCCTAAGGAGAAATAAAGCAGGATCTGACTCAGCTCCTTGCCTCTTTGATTTACCTGTTTTCGTGAAAACACAAAATACCAGACAAAAACCCCGAAACCTATTATGGACATTTTCAAGCATATCTGAGTAGAGAGGATGGAGTGTCCAGTTAGTGCCACGGGCCCATGACCCCGTGCCAGCGGGAACAGCACTTTGCCCTGACTACGGTATCATCTGTGCCCCCCCCTTTCTTTGCCTGGTGTGTTTCAGGTAGATTTCAGACATCTTGTGAACTCATCGCTAACTCCTGAAGCATGTGTCTCTAACCAATAAGAACCTTTTTCTTTTGTAAACACGATTACCATGTCCTCATGATATTTAACGAAAACACTGTGTTCAGACTTACCTTGACTGTCTGGGACGATGTCTTTTCAGAAATTGTTTGGCTCCTGCTCCAGGTCAGCCATCACTCTTGGTTTCTGCGTCTTCACTCTCCACGCTTCTCCCACATTCTCCCTTCCCTTTGTTTCCGTTCATGCCCTCACTCTGTAAGAGAAACTGGGTCATCGTCCAGTCCGTCCCCCTGACCTTTGGCTGACTTAATTGTTCGCGGTAGCGGATAGGAGCAGATGGAGCCTCGAATCAGGTCAGCGACTCGTAGCAGCTCCGGCTGAAATGCTTGGTGATGGCGATCGGCCTTACTGATTCAGTGGTGAAAACCTGCTGCTCCTCTTTGGCCCCAGGGACCCTCTTCAAGAATGTGGAATTGCAAATAAGATGCAGAATATTCTTTCCCATTAAACTGGGTCTATCCATAGTTACTTTTTAACCTACTTCATTGGTTCTAATTTTTCACACAGAAAGCATCTCCTGGCAGGTCTGACTGAGAGCAGAGGGTGCTGGTGGAGGCCTGGCTGGGGGCTAGTGAGGTCGGGGCGGAGGGGGCGTGTCTGAGGGAAACAGTCTTGTGTAGTTCTCGGAGACTTACATGTTGAAACCGAGACCATGTGCCGCATTCAGATTCTTTTGCTGGGTCCAATCCGATGTTAGGTGAACTGGCCTTTTAAAAAAAAAAAAAATGAAAAGTTTATGTATATATCATTATTACTCTCTATAAGGTAACTGTTTTATGTGTCTTGATGCGTGCTGAATTCCTTTTCCATTCAGAAATCTTGCCATCTGTTGCACGGCCCTCTTGCGTGTTTCCACACCGGCAATGTTCAGAGCACAGTTGGAGTTGCTGATAAGCACGCGGTGTGTCAGTGTCTTGAATATTTTTTTTGTAAAGATTTTATTTGTTTATTTGACAGAGATAGAGATCACAAGTAGGCAGAGAGACCGGCAAAGAGAGAGGGGAAGCAGGTTCCCTGCTGAGCAGAGAGCCTGATGCAGGGCTTGATCCCAGGACCCTGGTATCATGACCTGAGCCGAAGGCAGAGGCTTAACCCACTGAGCCACCCAAGTGCCCCAGTATCTTGGGTATTTGATTAGAGGCTGCATGTGGGACTCTCCGGCCTGCGCCTCTGACCCATCTCGCCTCTCTCTCCCGATTTCCATGCCTTTCTAGGGGCAGACAGACGACTCCTCTGATGATACTTGTTTTGCTATTTGGGGACCACCAGTTACATATTTCGTGTTTTCTGGGCCTCGTAAACATCATGGTGTTTTAATTGGTAGTTAATGCTGTCTTAGAACCATCCAGTTCCCTCTCACCTGAGCAGCCTCAGTTAAACCCATAGCTTCAGCTGTTACTTTATAAACAGAAGCTCTCAAAGTTTATCTTCAGCCTAGACTCCCACTCAGGAGCTTCCAGATTCCCAGCCAGCTGCCTGCTAGGACATCTCCATTTGACTATAGACAAATTTAGTGTCTCTGAAACAGAATCCACTCCCTCCTCCTGCCTGTGCAAAGAACACAGCCTAACAGAAAACAAATACACAAAAAAACAAACCAAAAAAACCCCAGTAAAATGCTACTCGGAAGCTCTGCCTTTTCCTGTGATCTGCTTCTGACGAGTGCCACTGCCACGTGGCCTGCTCTGCCCTCAGACCAGAAACCTCAGGCGTCCCTGGCTGCCTTCCCGGCTCACGCTTCAGGCTCAGCGCTGACCAGACCCTCCCTGTTCAGAATGTCTCCTGAACCTTTCGTCTTTCTTTTTCTCCCTCCCTCCCACCCTTTGTTTTTTTAAAGTTTTATTTATTTAAGTCATCTTTACACCCCAGGTGGGGCTTGAACTCACGACCCCGAGGTCAGGGTCAGGAGTCACGTGTGCTGGCTCCTCGGACCCAGCCAGCCAGCCACCCCACCCGAACTGTTTCTGAATCGGCCCGTCTCCAGTCACGTGGGCTCCTCTCCGACGACAGTTCCTGGCGTCCTCAGGGCCTCTGGACTCGCACTCCTGACCCCAGCTCACGCACCTGCTCTTTGCCTGGGCCGCCACCAGGGGCTCTGATTGCAAACCCGAGCATGTTCCGTGCTGGAGTTCTGAAGTGTCTGCCCCGCACCTTCGAAGCAAGGCTGCAGTTGGTACCCAGCCTGGTCCCCGGGGCCCTTCCCCGTCTCCTCCTGCCTCTCTCCCCAGCCTCACCTCCCCGCAGGAGCCCCCCACGGCTGCCGCAGGGCCAGCTCTGTCGGACCAGTTGGAGTTCGGTCAGCGTGCTGCTATTGCCCGCGGCCTCTGGGCCTTTCTGTGAACTGCCCGGGGGTGTCCCCCTCGCTCTTTCCCACCTGGTGGGCTCTAGCTGGTCGGACTCACTTCTTCCAGGTGGGATTCCCTCTCTTTGCTCTCATGGGCTGCTGTCACCTCACTGGTCTCTCTACCTGCAGCTTGTAACGCGAGCGTGGAGGGAGCTCTCTGAAGCAGACTTGTCTGAAGAATCAGGCTTGGATCCGCGCTTGTGTTCCTGTGATCCTTCTGCTTCTGGTAGTGAACATTTTGATGGAAGGTCACATTGGGTCATATTCTTTTGGTTGGACGTATTTACTATTTATACTCGAATTATGTTTTGAAGGAATTTGACTCAGATCACAATTTGTGGGTAAAACAGCGTCCATATTCAGTGAAGTTTACAATCGCTATAGTTGACTAAAAAATGTGTCCTGGTTTCTGTATCATTTGGGGTTTTGAGTGACTTTTCTCCCATAGTGATGAATACCAAATATAAAAGAATTTCATTTCTCTGGTTCTCCTATAGAACATAAAATTCACTTAAAAATTATTGACTCTGGGGCACCTGGGTGGCTCAGGATTAAGCTTCTGCCTTCGGCTTGGGTCATGATTTCAGGGTCCTGGGATCAAGCCCTGCATTGGGCTCTCTGCTCAGCGGGGAGCCTGCTTCTTCCTCTCTCTCTGCCTGCCTCTCTGCCTACTTGTGATCGCTGTCTATCAAATAAATAAATAAAATCTTTAAAAAAAAATTATTGACTCTGGGGTGCCTGGGTGGCTCAGTGGATTAAGCCTCTGCTTTCGGCTTGGGTCATGATTTCAGGCTCCTGAGATGGAGCCCCGCATCGGGCTCTTTGCTCGGCAGGGAGCCTGCTTCCTTTCTCTCTGCCTCACTCTCTGCCTGCTTGTGATCTTTCTCTGTGTCAAATAAATAGATACAATCCTTAAAAAAAGGAAAAAAAATTGTTGACTCTGGTAATATGGTAGTCTAGTTTGTGTGTGTGTGTGTGTGTTTTTTTTCTTTTTTTTTAGATATCTTCAGGTTTAAACCTGAAAGGTTGATTATTATATGACTCTCTTTCCTTTAGGAATAAGTTATTCAGTAATATTAGGTAGTCCTAATCATAAATGTGTGTGTTTCTCTTCTTTTTCGTAGCTTTATCCCAGTGTATGTCTTAAAAACCAAGTCCAGCCTAAAAGTTGTAAGGTACAGATTTTTTTTTTTAGGTTTTTTTTTTTTTTTTTTAAGATTTTATTTATTTATTTGACAGACCGAGATCACAGGTAGGCAGAGAGGCAGGCAGGGAGAGAGAGGTGGGGGGAAAGCAGGCTTCCTGCTGAGCAGAGAGCCCGATGCGGGGCTCGATCCCAGGACCCTGAGACCATGACCTGAGCTGAAGGCAGAGGGTTAACCCACTGAGCCACCCAGGCGCCCTGTAAGGTACAGATTTTAAGAAGTAAATTCTAAGAAGTAAATTCATTTACTTCTTTAAGAAATCGTTGGTTGTATTGCAGGATTTATGCTATTAATATTTAGAACTCTTCGCCAAACACCTGTTGTCTTCATTTTACTTTTAACACAAAGTTGGTGTAGAATGCAAATTCTGACATTTCTAAGTTCTGATTCTCTACTGAATCAGGATCTTCTGAGAGTCGGCTCAGCGGCGTGGCCGGTTCTGATACTGCCGCAGGTTGGAGAAGCACGGGCCTAGCGCTCCTTAATTAGAATTTGTAGCAAATGGAATAGGAGGAAGGAAGTTGGTTTCAGTTATAACTTTTACATTTTTGGAAAGGACTAGATCCTGTGACAGGCTGTCTTTCATAGAGATCCTTGTTACATTCTGTTTTCTTCTGAAGGATTCGGTGTGCCAAGAAAAAGACTGTTGGTTTGCTTTTTGTGCTTCTCCAGGCTGCTGTTCCTGAGTTTGTACTGTGATCCCAAAGTTACAGCATGCGTCTCTTTGCACTCGTCTTAATCTAATTATTTGTGTGACTTCCCTAATTTTCAGGAGGAGGAGGTTTGGACTCTATTTTATTGTGGTAAATAGACAGTTGTATAAAATCTGCCATGTGAGCCATTTCTGAGTGTGCGGTTCAGCTAAGTGTGTGCACGGCGTTATGCACCTGTCACTGCCATTCATCCGTGGGACTTTTTCACCTTTCCACACGGAAACTTTGTGCCCCTTACACACCAGCTCCCCATCCCCCACCCCCTGGCAGACACCCTGCCTCTCTTTGTACTTTCTGTTTCTGAATAGAACTAGGACTGTTCCTTATGTGAGCGGAATCCTGCCTTTGTCCTGTAGTGATTTGCTTTTTACCCAACATCATTTCTTCACGGGTCATCCATGTTGTAGCAGGTGTCAGAATTTCCTTTTTAAGGCTGGATAGTCTATTTTATGTAGATACCATGTTTTGTTTCTCTGTTCATCCATCAGCGGACACTTGGGTTGCTTCTACTTTTTGGCTGTTGTGTTTACTGTGCACTTTTAAGATCTTTATAAGTTTTTGACTATAATGTCAAGAAAAAAAAAGTGGCTCTCTCTAGGTTTTTTGTCCTTTGTATTTTTTTAAAAAAGGTTTTATTTATTTATTTGACAGAGAGAGAGAGAGAGATCACAAGTAGGTAGAGAGGCAGGCAGAGAGAGAGGAGGAAGCAGGCTCCCTGCTGAGCTGAGAGCCCGATGTGGGGCTCGATCCCAGGACCCTGAGATCATGACCTGAGCCGAAGGCAGAGGCTTTAACCCGCTGAGCCACCCAGGCACCCCTGTCCTTTGTATTAATAGATTCTAGATCCTTGAAGAATTCTACCCCTGATTTTGGTCCCGTCTATTCAAAGTATATCTGTAATTTATGTCTCGTGGCTGCCGTTGCTATTGGGTTCTGAAGAAAGACCAGCACCTAACAGCAGGGGTAGAGCCCCCAAAGTACAATGGTGGCTCCCATCGTCAGGGGTGAGAAGTGGCAGAGAGAGCAGGGAAGCGGGCGCTGGAAGGCCTCGGCGGTGTGACTTGCACATCAGGCCTCCAATAAAGAGCGCGCGACAGGTATGTTCCCGTCGGGCTGATGCAGCTCCTGCTTCCGGCCTCCTGATGATGGAGTTTTTATTCTGGTTCATGAAGCCGGATAATATTTCCGCAGCCCATTACATTCTTTTATGTGGGCAAACACATGGCGTCTTCCAAAGCTGACAGCTGCGATTCCCTGGAACACCAGATGCTTTTCTGAAGTCCATGGGTTTATTTTTTACACTCTGGAAAGTCAAACAGTACTCTGCCAAATCCAGCTTGATTTGAGGAGGAATATGCAAAATTGCTATTTTTGTTGCCACCTATAGACTCTTTTTGCCATTGATAAGACAGAACAGTTTATGGATTAGGAATGGTTTTGGTAAGTCGTGGTGTGTTGCGGAGGCCATTGGATCTTGCGTGGCTCAGTCATGTGATTGCACATGAAACCTGAGAGAAGAGAAACCTTTCATAGCACTCCAGACACTCTTATTTGCCTGGGGCTTTAGTAATTGTGGCCTGTGAAACATTCGACCTTCAAGATTTATTGACGGCGGTTATCTTAAGTATAAAGATCTACTTAAAAGATGTGCCTACCCTGGTTTTTTTCTATCCACAGTTGACCCTTGAACACAGGGGTTAGGGGCCTGGACCCTCCTCTCCCACCAGTGCAGTTAAAAATCTGCTTATAGCTTTTTTTTAAAGATTTTATTTATATGTTTGATACAGAGAGAGAGAGCACAAGTAGGCAGAGCAGCAGGCTGAAGGAGAGAGAGAAGCAGTCTCCTAGCTGAGCAGGGAGCCGGACATGGGGCTTGATCCCAGGACCCTGAGATCATGACCTGAGCTGAAGGCAGCTGTTTAACTGACTGAGCCACCCAGGCACCCCAGAAATCTGCATATAACTTTTTATTTATTTATTTATTTGACAGAGATCACAAGTAGGCAGAGAGGCAGGCAGAGAGAGAGAGAGAGAGAGAGGAAGGGAAGCAGGCTCCCCTCTGAGCAGAGAGCCCGATGTGGGGCTCGATCCCACCTGGGATCATGACCTGAGCCGAAGGCAGAGGCTTTAACCCACTGAGCCACCCAGGTGCCCCTGCATATAACTTTTTTTAAAAAAAGATTTTATTTATTTATTTATTTGACAGAGAGAGAGACACACAATGAGAGAGGGAACACAAACGGGGAGTGGGAGAAGCATGCTTCCCGCCGAGTAGGGAGCCTGAGGCGGGGCTCCGTCCTAGGACACTGGGATCACGACCTGAGCCAAAGGCACATGCTCAGCCAGCCACTGAGCCAGCCAGGCGTACCTGCATATAACTTTTGCTAGTCCAGAAACTTAACCAGTAATAGCCCGCTGTTGGCTGGAGCCTTATAGTCACATAAGCAGTTGACTAATGTAGATTTTGTGTCTGTCATATACCATATTCCTACAATCAAATGAGGTAAAGAAAAAATGTTAAGAAAGTCATAAAAAATACATTTACCTTACTGTAGCTTATTTATTGAAAAAAATCTGTGTATTTGTGGACCTGCATGGTTCAGACTTGTGTTCAAGGGTCCATTGTCGTGTCCTTTAATTTTCTATCCGGGATTGGCTAATATGCTTTTTATTTTGACGGTCAAAAAAAAGGCCAAGATCACCTGGGTGCCTGACATAGCTAAGTGCTATTGGACAGAACGTGGTTTCCTGCTAGGGTTATTTGGGGGTGCCCAATAATACTGTTTTTTTTTTTTAAGATTTTATTTATTTATTTGACAGAGATCACAAGTAGGCGGAGAGGCAGGCAGAGAGAGAGGAGGAAGCAGGCTCCCCGCTGAGCAGAGAGCCCCACACGGGGCTGGATCCCAGAACCCTGGGAATCATGACCTGAGCTGAAGGCAGAAGCTCAACCCACTGAGCCACCCAGGTGCCCCCAGTAATACTGTTTTAACGGTTGAAAGCAAATGCGAAAAGAATTGCGGTGGAATTAATACGTAGATGTATTTGAGCCAAGTGTAGGCTAAGGTACCTTGCAGACAGGGAGCTGTACAAATAAAGATTTAACTGAAGAAAGCAGCGGGCATGGTGGGTGGATGTGCAGCCCCTCCCGGCGGGCCCGCAGGTCTGAACGCACCGTGCCCGGCCATCAGTTCGTGTCTGCGCTGAAGGAGACGTCGGCTCCAACAAGTGATCGTCCTTCCTAGTAAACGTATGTCGTGGGCTTTATAATTGTATGAGCTTTTACCTAGTTTGTACATGTTTAAGTAACATAATAATAAAAATAACTGGTCAACACCAGAGGTCCAAAAACCTTTTCTCTCTCAAAAGGCGCCCATGTGTTATTCAGGCTTGGTACGCACTTACCTGGAGTTCGATTTTGCTCACTTGGCGTGAATCCATGGCAGCCGGCCCCTTAAGTTGGGTTTGTTCAAAACCCAGCCTAAGGCTGAAAATAGCCCGAGGCGGGGCGGGGGTTCAGCGGATGGCTTGTTGGCCCCTGCGTGCGGCCCTTCTGTGCGGCGAACTGAGCCCGTAGTGGTAGTTTGTGCGTTTGACTGTCCTTTAGTTGGATCGGCGCGGCCGAGAGTGCAAAAGAGGGATGGTCGCGACCTCGGTCTGACTTAGAGCCGTGGAAATTTACATCGTGTACACACTGTGACAGTGTCACCTTACTGTGGAAAGGTGTGTGGGGGGGTCCTTTTATATGTTCGTGATTCTTAAAGTCATGTTTGTTTTTCATGAAAGGAATTTTATTGTTTTGTAAATGGTCCTCAAATACAACTGTATCGAATTTTTAACTTTAAAAGTTTTAAACAGTTGGAAGGGCATGTGATTCTTGATCTCAGGGTTGTAAGTTTAAGGCCCACGCTGCGCTACGTTCAGAGATTACTTAAAAATAAAATCTTAAAAAATAATGTATGCACTGTGTTAATTCCACAGATCTAAGTTAGACCCAGAAGAAATGGAGGATGCTGCCAGTATCTCATTTACTGCTTACACTTACTCTTTGGGTAGGGCCCCCACCAGCTTTCTTTGGATATAATTGACATTCAACATTGTATTAGTTTAAGGTGAACTGCAGTGCTTTGATATATGTACATATTTGTGAAATGATCATTACAATAAGTTAATTTAATATCCATCACCTCACATGGTTACACATTTTTTCTGGTGATAACATTTAAGATGTACTCTTAGTAGCTTTCAGATGTGCAGTGCAGTATTATTAATTATAATCGCTGTGCTGTGCATTACAGCCCCAGGAATTACCAGTTTTTTTTCTTTTTAAAGAGCTATTTATTTATCTATTTATTTTATAGAGAGAGAGAGAGAGACCAGGCGCTGGTGAATGGGGGTGGTGGGGTCGGTAGAGAGAAAGAGAGAGAGAGAAAATCCCAAGCAGACTCCCCACTGAACGTGGAGCCCAATTCAGGGCTTGATCTCATGGACCTGAGAACCTGACCTGGACGCTTAACCGAATGACTGACTGAGCCACCTGGGTGCCCCCCCCCCACCCTTTTAAGTAAGCTCTAGGTCCACCGTGGGACTTTAACTCCTGGCCCTGAGGTCAGCAGTCGCACGCACCACCAACTGACTGACTTACAACTGGAAGGGTGTATTTTTTGGAGTAGGTGTTCTCTGATTCCATTGTACAAAGGAGAAAACTGAGGTTGAATTTGTTCCTCCAGTGGTAGTCTTTGACCGGGCTGCCTGGCCCAGTGACTGTGGGGCCACTCGCCAGCATGTAGGGGTGGCCCGGCTGGTGCTGGCTCACCTCCAGACCAATCTGGATCCCACCAGCCAGCCGCCCACGCCCCACCCTTGCCTTTCCTGCTTCTGGACAGGGCCAGGGGCGTATGGCCTTTGCTTTAAAATTCCTCTTCCTTTCTCCTCTGGGTTCTCCCTTTGATCTTTGTCTGACCCAGTTCCCTGCTGGGCAGGAAAACTTCTCTCCCCAGTGCCCTGTCTCCCCAGCTTTTCTCTTTAACAGAAGCCTCTTGCTCGTGGGTGGGCACCAGTGGCGTTCAAATCAAGGTCTGTTGACTCCGGAGCCAAAGCTCTGCGTTGGTTCTTGCTGGGGCTCCCTGGTTTGTGCCGCAGTCCTGGGGGGACGTGCTGGCGGAGTGGAGGGAAAGGACCCTGGGGAGTCGCGGAGTCAGACACTCGGTAATGGACGTGGCCGGGGTGCGGGGTGGGTTGGAAGTTGCTGGTGCTCTGAGTTTGAAGTAGACCATTTGAAAAATAAAAAAAATAAATAAATAAAACAGAGCAGTCCATCTGAGTCCATAAGCACAGGTGTGGCCTCCTGTCTTTGGTCAGCGGTTGTGCGAGATGCCTCAGGGAAGACTTCGTCTGGGGACAGTGGGGCAGGGGTCGGGGATGGCTCTCCCTCACCCCGGGGAACAGCAGGGCAATGTTTACAGTTATTCTGGCCGCAGGAGCTGGGCAATTAGTTTCCCAATATGCGTCCTTTCCCTTCCGGGTGTATTGTTTTTCCTAATTCTGTGGAAAACGTTAATACCGTTGACAGCAGGCCGGATTCAGGGCTGCCTGTAACCGAAACCTTTTCAGGGAACATCTTGTTACCTGGCCCCCGCCAGCCCCTGTGCATTTTACAAAAAAGTCTCTTCCCGGCTCCGGTTATGTTTACTTTCAGCGCCGTGTTTTCTGCTCCCAGTAACTGAATGTTGTATATTTAGCTAATTAATTGGTGGTTTAACTAGCTAAACCCATTTATGTCTTACATTTATTTCATATTACAGAGGGAGTATTTTATCTGCAATGTCTAAATGAAATAAAGATTATTTCTGTTTAGCTTCTGTTTGACTTTTCTTTTCCTTATAGAAAGTGGGAGACATGTATGATAGTATTTATACCAAGAGGTTTTTTTTGTTTTTTTTTTTAATGTTGGCTATTTATAAACTTGACACAGTTGGTTTCCACCAGAGCCTCATGAGATTTGCATCTTGTGTTTCTAGGGCCACTGGGGACATATTTATCATTTTAGTCTGGTGAACACATGGATTTTTTTGAGGGGTGCATTTTCGAAGTATGATAGAAAAGTTAAATGTCAACAAATTTCGTGTTAGAAAGGTATCCTTCCTCTCCGTGTGCATCGCCGAGTTTGTTGCTTGCGACTGTGGGGCGGCCGAGTCCTTCCCCGTGGTTTGTCACTCTCTGCGTCTTTGCGGGGCTCGCCGGCCACAGTTCTGTACAGTAGAGAAGACGAGGACATTTAGTAACCTCCCAAGGCCATCTTCCAGCTGAGGGCAGAGCTGGGATTTGAATCCAGTCTCTCTTCCCAGGGTCTGTGCTCTGAGACAGGCCATCTGCGTCAGGAGTGGGGCGGACCTGGGTTCAAATCCGGGAACATTTGCTCCTCTTGGGCTCCCGTTTCCTCATTTCAGAATAGAGAGAAACATTTCATAGAAAGATCCTGTCTAGTGAACGCATTAATCTCGGTAACCTTTTATGGTGCATACGCAGGCCGGGGTTTGGGAGTCTGTTCTCAAGCTCATTTCCCCCATGGTGTGTGGTGTTGGCACAGGTCTTTGCCTTCTGTCCGTGCCCCCTCAGCACCTGCCCTCAGGAAGGGAGAGAGTGTTTTGTGTGAATTTCTCCAGGTCCTTCTGAAAAGAAGTTCGTCTTTTTTGTTTTCTTAGAGCACAGTTAATAGGTGTTTGCTCCTTTTCTTCATATTTAATAGGTATTTTTTTTTTTTTTTTTTAAGAATAGTTTAAGGTTGGGATGCCTGGGTGGCTCAGTTGGTTAAGCAGCTGCCTTCGGCTCAGGTCATGATCCCAGCGTCCTGGGATCGAGTCCCGCATCGGGCTCCTTGCTCTGCAGGGAACCTGCTTCTCCCTCTGACTCTGCCTTCCACACTGTCTGCCTGTGCTCGCTCTCGCTCGCTCTCTCTCTGACAAATAAATAAAATCTTTAAAAAAAAAAAAAAAAGAATAGTTTAAGGTTTACAGAGAACTGAGCAGATACTACCAAGTTTCTATATACCCCTTTATAATTTCCCATTTATTTATTTGAGAGAGAGGGCGGGCGCACATGCTCACGTGAGCAGGAGATATGACAGAGGGAGAGACAGAATCCCAAGCAGTGACGTGGAGTCCAACGCTGGGCTTGATCTCACAGCTCTGAGATCAGGACCTGAGCTGAAATCAAGAGTCTGACCTTGAACCCACGAAGCCGTTCTGGCGCCCCTTCCCCATTATTGACATCCTGTATGGTGTGTTTGTTTTGATTGATGTATTACCGATAGTAAGACATTGTTATTAACTGAAGTCTGTAATTCACATTAGGATTCCCTGTCTGTGTTGTACATTCTGTGGGTGTGGACACGTGTAGAATGTCATGTGTCCACATTACAGTATCGGATGGAGCAGTTTCACTGCCCAAAAAACCCTCTGTGCTCCACGCACTCCGCTCTCCCTTCTCGGCTCCAGTACCTGGGAGCCACTGAGCTTTTGGCTGTGGCCTTCCTTGTCCTTTACTAGAGTGTCATGTGGTTGGAATCCTAGGGGACGCGGCTGTTTCATTAAACAATAGTCATTGGAGTTTCTTCCATGTATTTCTGTGGGTTGATAGCTGATCTTTCTTTATTGCTAAATAATAGTCCATCGTGTGGATGTGCCCAGTCTGTTTATCCACCATTTATGGGACATCGTGTCTGCTTCCAGTGTTTGAGGAATACGAACAAAGCCTTCCACGCTGCTTCCCTTTCGGATGCCCTTGAGCTGCGCCTGCTCGGTGCTGGCTGATGGAATCGGGTTTCTTTATCAGGAAATCCTGGGCACTGCTAGAAAATGCTTCCCTAAGTTGGCCTGTCAATTAAACCTATATATACTTGTGTTTTTATTTTTATTTTTTTAGCTTTACTGAGGTAAAAATGATGAATACTGAACTGTGCATTTTAAAGATGTACAGTTGGATAAGTTTTGTCATGTATATATACCTTTGAAACCATCGCTTAATTAAGATAATTAATATGTCCATCACCCCAGAAGTCCTTTGTTCCTTTGTAATTTCTCCTTTTTCCTACGGCCAGGCAACCACTGATTTACTTTCTGTTAGTATAAATTGCTTTGCATTTCCTAGAATTTTACAGAAATAGATTCACATGTACTTTTTTTGGTCTGTTTTCTTTGATTCACCATAATTATTTTGGATTCATTCATGCGTGCATAAATAAATAGTTCTTTACATTGTATTGCTGAAAAGTGTTTCATTGGGTGGGCATAGCACAATTTGTTTATTTTTATATATTGCAGCCGAAAACATTGGCATTAAAAAAAAAAGAACACTTTTTAATTCTGTAGGGCTTTTCTGAGCTTTTTGGATCTGTTAGAATCAAGAGTAAAACCTGTAGTTTATTTATTTTTTATTTTTCCTATAATTTATCTTAAAACTCTGGGTTAATGTTTATGAACTAGAAAATAAAAGGGATACTTTTTAGGGTGTCCACAAAAGGAAAAAAGAGAAGCAGTTACTAAAGTCACATTCTAGGCAGAAAACAAAACTAGGTCTAAGACTCTTGGGACCTAGAGAGGGAAGGAATACCAGGGATCAAGCTGGGGGGAGAGTAGAGCAAGATTGGGGGGGCTGAGGGAGGGGGAGCAGCCTCAGAGGGGTTGAAGAGAGCTTTGAGCCGCCCCAATAGGCTGTCCTTGAAGGAGTTAACTGATATTAAGTTACCTTTGTGATCAGTGTGTGGGTTCAGAGGTTGCCTGTTTTCTAAGAAATTCCCTCTGCTGCCAGAGGTTGTTAAATAGGGTTACAGCCTTCTAGTCTGCACCTGGACAAAAGGCTTTAAATAACAAAGCCTAATTAATAAAACAGATTTGGAACTCAGACTAATATAATTAGCTTATCAATAAGTATGAATGACTCTCTGGGTTTTGTGGAGAGAAGAAATTTATCATAAGACTTGGGATTTGGGGCATCTGCCACACAGCCCTGCAGACATTCTCAGGACTTTAACTAGGCCAAAGGGGTGGAATAGTCAGGTCAAAACGTTTGTTACAGGATTCAGTTATGCATTGAAAGTCAGCCAAGAATAGCAGAGCAACTTCTTAAACTTTAAATGTGGCTTTTGAGACTGAGGAACTGTGTGTGTTTTTTTTTTTTTAAGATTTTATTTTATTTATCAGCACACATTAGCAGTGGGGAGGGGCAGAGGGACTGGGAAAAGCAGATCCTCGCTGAGCAGGGAGCCCCATGTGGGGCTCGATCCCAGGACCCTGAGATCATGACCTGAGCCCAAGGCAAGTACTTAACCGACTGAGCCACCCAGGTGTCCCGAGGAACATAGCCACGTGTGGTTAGGGTTGCTGGTTCCTGGGATGGTTTTGGAGTCCTCTGTTCAGTGATTGGAATGGTGGGTGTTTTCCTTGCTATTCAAACTCATTCCCTCTTCCCCCCTGCTCCCCACTTGTTTTTTGGGTGAAATGTATGTAGTCAAATTTGTGTATTTAAGTTAGATGAGTATTTGTTGGAATTCTGTCATCAAATGGAGAATGGTTTAGATGAATATAAATACAGATATGGTAAGTGGTAATCTATTGGCTTTACAGTTCTTCCTGTTTTATGTAAAGTTTTTTTGTCCTTCACAGTTTGGACTGATTGGCATTTTAAATAGCTCTTGAATTTTTGTGAGAAAATAATTAACTGGAACCTGTTACAATCTCTGATCAGGAGTGGGCAGACGATGTCCCGCTGCCTATTTTCTAAAATAGAAAGCTAGAAAATAGTTTTTACATTTTTTAATGGTTAGGGAAAATCCCAAAGAATAACGTTTCCTCACATGTAAAAAGTGTATGAAGTTCATTTCTTGGTGTCTGTAAGTCAAGTCTCATCGGTGCACAGCTGTGCTCGTTCGTTCCCGTGTTGGTGGCGGCGCCGTGTTCTCGACGGAGCCTGTCTGGCCTGTGAAGCTGGAAATATTTGTTATCTGGCCTTTCACTTCCCGGGAAAGCTTTCTTGCCCCTCTCTCCGATTTTTAAAGGTTTCTATGCAGACACTGGAAACTTACTAGAAACACTGGCCCTTTGTTTTTGATAGAAAGTTTGACAGTGGAGGATGATGAATTGGATGGAGCTCGTTTGTTTAGATTTTGAATGCCGCCTCTTTACACAGGCAGAAGAATCTGTGAGCGGATGGGTACAGTTCAGAGCACTGGGAGCCACGGTTCTCTCACTGTTCTGAGGCCCCCAGAGCACCACAGGGCTGTAAGATATTTTTAATTTTGGAGGAAACACGGGGATAGTCATCATTTCTTGGACACTGTGCCAGCTTCCAGCCCACGGTGGCTCACATTTTAAGATTAGATCACACTGCATTTTTTTTCTTTTTTAAAATTTTATTTATTTGAGAGAGAGAGATTGAGAGTGCACATGCACATTTGGAGGGGGAACAAGAAAGAGAGGGAGAAGCAGACTCCCCGCTGAGCCAGGAGCCTGGCGTGGGACTCGGTCCCAGGCATCACGCTCTGAACTGAAGGCAGCTACCCAACTGACTCCCGGGCACCTTTGAATTTTTTTTTTTTTTAAGATTTTTAAAAATTTATTTATTTGACACAGAGAGAGATCACAAGTAGGCAGAGAGGCAGGAGGAAGCAAGCTCTCTGCTGAGCAGAGAGCCCGATGCAGGGCTTGATCCCAGGACCCTGGGATCATGACCTGAGCCGAAGGCAGAGGCTTTAACCCACTGAGCCACGCAGGTGCCCCTTGAATTTCTTTTAATGGTGTGATGATCTTTGTGGAGCCGGGTTTTCGCTGGCTGCTGTGCTAAAAAGCCATTGCCACCTGAGAACAGTGAGCAGCAGGAAATCCGAGAACGAGTGTCCACTGTGATTCCAAGTACACAGGCTCCCAGGTAATCCTTGGTATTTAGGAAGGAAGCAAAAACACGTTTTCCCTCAACTTAAATGTGTTATTGTTTCAGATGGTTACTGAGTTCTTAGGACGCACATGCTTTTTAAGTTGTTTGGCCCTTATAATAAATGGAATTTCGTTTGGCTTTGGGGCACCGTGGAGAAGTTACTGTGATTTTAAGGATGCTGTGAAGGGAAGTTTGGGAAAACCTCTGACGTCGAGCTCCCTGTGACCAAGCCTAAGTACCAAGAATCAGAAATGGCATCAGTGATGATCTTTAAGACAGCAAACAAACTGAAATCACCCCGGGCTATTGTGGGAGATGTCAGTCTTGAGGGCTTTGCAGGAACCGGACACAGTTGAACGCGGGCGGGCCCCAGTTTTCTCATCCAGGCCAGAAAGCAGAAGGCGCAGTTAATCAAGCAGGCTGGACCACTAGATCGTACTTGGAGTTTGGGTTTGAAAGCTCGAGAGCTCCGTGTCAGTCTGTTAAATTGCATTATTAAAAGTTTCCAGGTAGCCTTACTTGGAAATTCTTAAAAGGAATACTTTACGAATACTGTAAGATAGAGGATTCTAGAAGACCTTACTAAATCAAGACTTCCGCTGTACGATTGGCTGCACACCTCATGGAGAGAAGAAATGGTTTGATGTTTGTCTTTAACCAGGAACACCTGAAACTATCCTGCTGTTATGAGTTGATGACTTTGCTTTAGCCAAATGTAAATATGCTATTTTTTTTTTTTTTAAGATTTTATCTGTTTCTCTGAGAGAGAGAGCACATGCGCACGTGTTTGTGAGCTGGGGGAGGGACAGAGGCACAGGGAGAAGCAGACTGCCCACGGAGCAGGGAGCCCGATCCGGGGCTCGGTCCCAGGACCCTGAGATCATGACCCGAGCCGAAGGCAGACACTTAACTGACTAAGCCACCCAGGTGCCCCTCTCATTTTTTTTTTTTAAATTAAGTAAGCTCTACATTGAGCATGGAACTTATACTCGTGACCCTGAGATCAAGAGTCACATGCTCTACTGACTGAGCCAGCCAGGTGCCCCAAACATGCTAAGTTTTTAATAGATTTACATGATTACTTTTCTTCTAAGGATAATTCTTTGTCTTCCTGCTTGTTTTGTTCTTAGAGCAATGGTTCAGATGCTGAGAAGTTCTGGGACTTTTGCTGCCTGTTGTGTAATAGTGACTTCTAGTCATTTCTGTGCTGTGAACCAGGAACAGCTGGTTAGTGGGATCCTTAGTGCTGTGTGTGCAGGATAAAATCCAGCCTGGGGCTCACTGGCCTTTGTGGGGCGGGGCAGGGCAGGGGCACTTGGGGGTGCCCAGCTCTTGCTGGGGTTGTTCCTGCTCCTTGGTCCTTTCCTCACTAAATTTTTTTAGGGGGGGGCGGATCATGTGCTAGCGTTTATTTCTAGGACCCAAAGTGTTAGGAAAATTTATGGTAGAAAATCTTAAAATGGGCAGAACTTCCTGCAGCGCTAATTCGTGTCACTCCTCCTTTGCCAGGCACCTTGGTGAGGGCCCTCCCATGCCACCTTTTGTTCAGGTCTGTGACAAAGAGCACTGTCTCTTGGAGTGGCGTTAAGCTCCGGTTGGGTCTCCCTTGCCCCAGATACTTTAAGAGGACAGAAAATACCCTACCATTGTGTGGTTTTTTGACGCTATTTAAAATGATCATAGTATGGTTAAATAAGATTAATGACTTCTCTGGAATGAAACTTCCTACATGAGAAGTCTTTTTAATATTGTGGGTAATTTTTACCACGCAGTTCTTTGCCAGGCCGCGGAGAACTGTGCCGCTGCTGTCACTGCTGGTCGTCTGAAGGCCAGTGAAAGGGCAGGTGTAGCGGAGCCCGGTGCGGGCTGCGGGCAGGGGACATGGATGGGCACTGCGCAGTGACTGCTCCCTGTTGGAGGCCTGGCGCGCTCAGTGGCTCCATGCCCTGCGTCCATGTGCTGTTTTCTAACTGAAAATACATGGATTTTAAAAGAAATTCTGAAATTCTTCTGTCCTTTCACAATACTGTTTCCTGCGGAGAACTCTTGGAGCCCAAGAGTGGAGATGTGAGCGAGGGCACCGGTGACGCACACGCGCCCTCCCAGTATTTGCACACTTCTCCGGAGCGCCGCATGGCATGTGTGTTTTCACAGTAATATGGCTGGTTTCCGTCACGGTGTGGTGGCGGTGAGGGCGCGTGTTGGAGAGAGGCATGGCAAAAAGAAGGTGCTTCTGGTGGAAACGGTCTCCACCATTTGCACTTGGGAGCGTGTTGGCGCCTGGCGTGTGAGCGGCGCGCCTGCCATCTGTTCTTTGCTGTAGCTGTGCCTTCCGCAGTGCAGCGCACTCCTACTCCAACGGGGAGGCCCTGGGAGAGAATCCAAGTGCTTTCGCCTGATTACTGGGGCTTTCATCTCCCTGCCCTCCTCATCCTTAGAGCTCACAGCCCTGGAGGCTGAAGTCACGCCTTCTCCACACTAAATGGTCCCTGGAAAGAAGGTGTGATCAGAACCATGGGATTTGAGGTTTTCTCAGATGAAATCCATAATTTAAACTTCAAATGTGTTTGATCTCAGAGGGAGATGGCTTGGATTGACCAGATTTTTACAGATTTCTTTTTAGCTTTAGTGGAGCCATGGTGTGTTCTCGTTTGAGGTTCCCGGTCGGTGTTCCAGTCTGCCGTGGCTGGACACGTGGCTCTCACTGAAAACAGTGGTTGGGGACAAGGATTTGGCTGTAAACGCAGCGCTTCCTTCCCCTGGTTGTGCGCTCTGTGCTACCCTCGTGCACTTGCTCATGCCCTTGGGCTCCTTTGAAAAATCAAAAATGAATTTGGATGAATAAAGTATAACGTAGACAACCAGGACCACAGCTTTTCTTTAAAAGGGCTCACCCTTTCAAAAATGTACGTTTGTAAATATCCTGTTAAGTATGAACACGTGCATTTCCAAGTAGCCCGTAACTCGGAACCCCTTCTGTGGACGAAACAGAAGCAGTCGTGGAGGTAGCGGAGCCCACCACCCACCTGAGCTCTGGCTTGTGAGGAGAGAGGGTCGGGCCCCAGGCTCCCGGGCAGTGGACACTTTCCGTATCTATAGTTCGCCGAGCTGTTGGTATGCTTTTGAGTTTCAGCACCAGACCTAGGGCTTGGAGCGCTTCTCGGAGGGTCCTCCTGGGCCTGGGCCCGGCCCGCTTCTGAGAAACCTCCCTTCTGTAAGCAGGTCTGTAAGGCCGCCCCGGGCCGCCCCGGGCCGTGGTGCGCGCTCTGCTCCGCTCTGCAGGTGCACGCGGGGCGGGCCTTTCACCACCGGCCGGAGCCCCTCCCCCCGGGCTCTCTCAGGCGGCGCAGCGCCAGTACAGTTCCTAGACACTTGTCCCCTCCTCCCTGTCTTCTCTCCCGCTGCTGTCTACAGGATGTGTGTTCCTGTCTCGTCTCTCAAGCAGCCCCATCCCCGTGCCCTGCACTGTTGTGTTTGCTGGGGTCGTAACGCGGGGCTTCGATGGTGGGCCCTGCCTGTCCCTGCCCCTGCCCGTCCCACAGTCCGTGAAGTGTGGAATCCCAACTCCGAGGGACCTGGGTCACTTTGCTTTTATATTTGCTTCCTTGAGCCCTAGTGACTTCTGACACACACTTCAGCCACGTTTATTTAATTTTTTTCCCTTATGGAGTCTTCGTGGGGTAGAACCAGGTATGTGTCTAAGTGAGTTTGATGGTCGTGTCCAGTGCCGTAGAATATCCAAGTCGTTACACGGACAGCAGCTGGCTTAGTTTGTTGGCTAGATTGTGTACGGACGTAGTTCAATTTAAGGCTAGATTCTTTAAGTGGAATTTCTTTTAAATGGGTTTTCCTGGCAGAGTAGTGCTGTTAAGCTCATTAATTCTCAAGTTGAAATGTCTTCACTAAAATATGGTTTTCTTCAGCACAGTACAAGCTTCTCACATCTCCAAATTGCATCCAAAGGTTGGTTAAAAACTGAAAGTACTGTTGCCAGGCTCCCGAGTTACAGGCTCAGAAATCCCTTCGGCAAGAGGAAGAGTGGGTGTAGGAAGGCGGAAGGCAGCTGAGGCACCCAGAAGGCCGCGTTCCTCCAGGGGCGAATGGGCCGGGCCCTGGGTTTGTTTTGTTAGTGAGACAATCGCTGTGTTAAACGAAAAGCTTGAGCGAATGATGGTAACAGTTCTCTGGCAAAAGCAACTTTTCCTTTTTAAGAGATAGCGAAGAACATTTCTCTCGCTCTCTGGAGAAGTTCCCTCTGGAAGAGTTAATCCTGTTCAGCCTTTCTTGATTTTTGTGTTTGATAAATGCTGAGTGCGAGGAAGTGACTTGATACTGCGGACAGTCTCGAGAGAGAAGACTTTTGGAAATCCCTGCGGCTCCCCTCGGGTAGTCATCTGAACCCAGTGCGAGCGGAAGCCTGGGTTCTCGCTCCGTTCTCCCGGAGAGACTTCTGAGCGCCGAGAGAAGACTTGCCGGCCTGTTTGCTTGGGCTCATTGGCCCAAACAAGGTTTTAAAAATAGGGAAGCTTCACACAGACATTCCCACTGCTGTCTTCTCTTAAACAGCCAGAAGCTGGAGCTCTCTGGGTCTCAGAGTTCTGGTGGCAGGGCTGGGCAGGGGGCCCCCGTACGGACCCTGGGCACGGGTCCCTGGTGGGCTGCACACCCGGCCGCTCTTGGGCCGGGGCCTGAGCAAACCTCAGGTTTGTGCAGTTCCACGTCTCAGGTATGACGGTGTCGTCCTCAGTCAGTTATGTACAGAAGCATTGCTGGTTTCCACATGGCCCCCCCAAGGTGCCTTCTCCTGTTAACATTTTTCCCAACTTTTCCTTTCGAGAAATTTCCATTTTTAAAAAACTTGAGGAAGTATAGTGAATACCTGTATACATTTCCACTTAGATCAGTTAGCACACTTGCTTGCTTTCTTACACACACACACTCACATACAGATGCACACACACAGCATATGTTTGCAGAACCATCTGAAAGTCAAGTTGTGTATATGGTAACACTGTTGACCTAAATGCTAATGCACGTATTGCCTAAGAAGAGAACTTCTGCCTGACAGTCGCCATCATCACACGGAGAGGTTTAACAGCGACAGAGTGATACTGTTTCATGTGTGATGCATGGTCACATTTCCTTAAGTTCTCTGTACAGCTATTTTATTCTAATCAAAGAGCCAGTGTGTTCAGTGGTCTTGTCTCTTTAGTTGCCTTTATTCTAGATCGTTCTCTGCTTTTTTTTTGTTTATCTTTCAAACATTAGCATTTTTCATTTAATTTTTTTTTTCCATTTATTTTTAAGAGTGCAGGCTGGTGGTTCTGCGCAGTGTTCTGTAGCCTGGCCCCGTCTGGTTGGTTCCTCGCGATGAGCTCCAGGCTCACCATTTCATTGTGAGGACCACACCTGCTGTGCGTGCTCCCCACCTGGCCTGTCAGCTTGTGGGTCCTGAGTTGAACTGTTCAGTCCAGGTGGCGTCTGCTCGATCTCTCTGCATAAAGGCCCCTTTGTCCCCTCGCGAGTGAGACTGCGGGACGATTGGGACGATTGTGTGAGACTGCGATGCCCCATCTGACAGCCACCCCCGGCAGTGCCATTTGAGGGTCCTTGTCTGCACCCGTGACCGAGGATTGGTGCTTGCACAGCTGGGATTCTCCAGTTGTGTCGTTTGCTCTGGTGGTTATTGGGTGACAATTTCCCGCATGATTTCCTCCCCTGCCCGTTTTTCTTGAGTATTACTCTGAGGCTTATAAAGCTTCACTGTCTTTTCTCTTTCTGGTGCTCAAATGACCCCAGGGTTGGGGGAGGGGAACCCCTGCAGGTTGGTTTTGTGTCCTTTTGTCCTGTCTCCATCGGTCACCGAGCACATCCTTGATTTCTGATAAGTTCTGCAGATTCACCTTGACCTTCCCTTCCTCCAGACCTGTCATCGGCCACTTCACGGTGTGTGCGTTCCTCCGTGGTAGGGGTGGTATTTAGAAACCACAATCTAGATGCCATGTTTCTCGTGGCTGCTGAGATGTCATTGCTTCTAGGCCCTTCTGTGGCTAAAACTAGAACATGTATTAATGTTTGTAATTAAATTGGAGCACTGCTATTTTTCAGAGGTTGTAGCAGCTTAGTAGGTGTTAATTGGTACTGGAAACCTGGAATCTGGGATCTGTAAGCAATTTCAGAGACTTAAGGCTTTCTGCAGGCTTCTAGAAAGTTAGGGTTTTCTGTGCCAATGGTATACAGAATTCCTTAATCTTATATATATCTCTTGAAAGATAGGCCCAGGTTAGGTGAGCACAGAAACAAAAAGCTGGATTCGTTGGTTTATTTAGTAAGGTTTTATTCCATAAGTCAAAGAACGTTTATCCAACAGTGACGTTGTTTTAGGCAATGCCAAGAGAAATGGCATTTGGTGTCTGCTCTGTGGCTGAGGAACGGGTCTGGGGCAGGGTGACCGGGGCAGACGAGGGGCAGACGAGCGAGCAGGAGCGCGTGGAGGGAGGGAGGTGGGTGCTTCCGGCCTGTGCTTGCAGGGCTGCCGCCTAAGGTGCGCGTGAGCGTCTGTGCACAGGCATCTCCGCGGCCGGATGGCTTTACCTGGAACGCAGCGTTTGTACTGTGTTTTGAATCATGGGCCAAGCTGTGTGGGAAATGCCCTGCGCCGGCCACTCTCTTTCAGGAGTTTAAAAGCTGTTGTGGGTATTTGGAAAGTGATCTAATAGGCCTTTGGGTAGGAGAGACCCTAGCTTATGCCGTTTCTTGGCGAGTGCTTGCTTTTTTATGTAACCTAAAGAGAATTGTTTTGGGGCTCCTGGGTGGCTCAGTGGGTTAAAGAGAATTGTTTTGTTTGAAGCCCTAGTGTTCTTGGGTTTTCAGTATGTCAGGGTGTTGCAGTGTACAAAGCCAGATTTATTTGTTTGTTTGATGCATTACAGTTTGGAAGTCGGTTTAGATGGTTTTCAGTGGCTGTAGAACAAATGATAACAAATTTTTTTTCTAGAATTCATGTCTGTAGTGCTTTAACAAATTTTAGGGCCTCCTTGAGACTTTTCTGTGGTGTTATCTGAGCACTTGGATAAACTTCTTAAATGTTGTTTATTTAAAATGCATTAAGAGACAAATACTGTGTGATTTATCAAGACTATAGTAGTAGTGGGATTCAGAACGTATTTGAGTGGAGGAGGGAAGTAGATAAATACGAAGAATGTTTCTGACTCTCAAAGTAAAAACATCCAAAAAACCAAATACAACTGGTGGCCACATAAATTTGGCCTCCCTTCCAGACTGCCCTACGCAAGACTGTCATTAATTTTCTGAGAAGGCAACTCTCATCACATGGTCCAGTTCCTTCCTTCTCTATCCCGTGCAGAGGCGGTCAGCTCCAGGGCGACCAGCACTGCACCCCCAGGGCCTGGCCATGTGGTCAGTCCCAGTAGAGACCTGCCTTGTCACAGTGTCACTGCAGCCCACCGTCTCCCCCCTCCCGCCCCCCGCCAGCTTTAGGTGCCTCTTTGCATCCCGACATTCCCTTGAGGTGCGCTCCTGGGTTCTCTTTCCTGGAAATCTCTCCCCTCCTTGCTGATTATGAACAGACCAGTGTCAGCGCTTCCTCTTCCGTGCAGCCTTCCCAGACCACGAACTCTCCAAAGCTTGAGGGCATTCTCTTTCTCCTGAAGCCTTTTATGCACTTGCTTATTCTTAGGACATGCTTTTGCGTTACCCTGACTCCCTTTCCTGAACCGGCTGCTTCCATTTCTCCTCCCTCCCACACCCGCTAGCGTGGGATCTGCTGAATACAGAGATGGCGGCAGCACAGCCCGAAGGTTTCGGCTGCTGTAACGCTGCGGTGTTACGGAGGGGGAGGAGAGGTGACAGGGCTTGCGGGTCACCTGCAGCAGGACTAGTGAAAACCAGCTGGAGGAGGGTTAGCGGGTGGCTCTGGTGCTTTACGGAGTTTTAGCAAAGGTGTGATCAGAGTATTACGTCTGTTCACACATCAGGCGTCTTCATGGGGCCCATCAGGAAACTTCTGCAGAAACAGCACTCTCGTTAGTTTGCTGATGCCCCAGACCACTCGCGCCTAGTCCAAGGGAGATCAGAGCAGTCTGCATTGCCTTCAGATTTTCATTCATCTTTTTAATACCGTACAGTTCTTAAGTCTGTGCTTGGTTGTGATTGAGGTGGGAAGTCAGCCTCTCCTTCCCCACATTTTTAGGCCGCCTGCTGGAGGAGTGATGCCCGGGCCCTGGGCTTCTTTTTTATTCTCCTTCTTACAGCCCCGCACTTGTCATCCTGAGTCCAGTGGTTTCCCGCCCACACACCCCTGTGAGATGCTGGGCGGCTTAGGTTTTAGTGTGAATGTAGCAAGGTCTTCAGCGAAGATACCTTCACAGATGAATAAACACACACACACACACACACACACACACGGCAAACTCAGATGCCTGAGTGCATGTTCTGAAAGCTTGGATGAATTATATAACAAGTAAAATTTTCTTTTCTTTCTTAATTAAGTTTTTAATTTTGTGATAATTGAAGATTCACGATATATTGATAATACATTATTCATAAGGAATAAGACGGAGAGATGCTGTCTGCTCTTCAACCATTTTCCCCCACCGGTAGCATTTTAGTAAACTCTGGTACATCGTGGGAACCAGGGCTTGATGTTGATGCAGTGAAGATACAGAACAGTTTCCAAGCAGCTTTCTTTGTTATCCTGTTCTGGTCACACCCCACCCCCTGCCCTTACCCCACAGCAACCACTCATCTGTTCTCCATTTCTCCAGTGGTGTCATTTCTTTCTTTTTTTAAGAGTTTATTTAATTTATTTTATGGGAGGAGAGGCAGAGGGGGAGAGAGAGAGAATCTCAAGCAGACTCAGTGCTAAGTGTGGAACCCAACATGGGGCTCAATCCCATGACCCTGAGATCAGGAGCTGAACTGAAACTAAGAGCCGGACACTCAACTGACTGAGCCCCCCAGGTGCCCTTATGGTGGTGTCATTTCAAGAAGGTTACAAAAATGCTTAAGTCCTTGATCCATTTTGACTTAATTTTTATATAAGGCATGTATGTGGTTTAGGTCCACTTTTAGTCCCGAGGTCCATTTTTTTTTTCTTGCCTATCGGTGTGCAATTTTTCCAGTAATATTTGTTGGGAAAAAAGGCTATACTTCTTCAATTGAATTGCTTTTGCACCTTTGTCAAAAATCAGTTGGGCATATTTGTGTGTTGGTTTACGGCTCTCTGCTCTGTCCATCGATCTCTGGGTCTATCCCTCTGCCAGTGCCAAGAGCCTGGATCACTGTAGCTGTGTAGTTGGCGCTGATACCATATCATGTAAAGTGGCTCCTCCCAATATAGTCTTCTATCGTTATAGCTATTTCAGTTTTTCTGCTTTTCCTTAACAGTTTTAAAATAATCTTGTCTGTAGCTTAAAAAATAAAAAGCCTTTCCGGGATTTTGTAGGAATTATGTTAAACCTCTATATCCATATGGGGAGAGTTGACATCTTTACTGTGTTTATTCTCCCAATCCATGAACATAGAATGTCTTTTTTTTTTTTGAACAGAGGTTAATAATGTAAAAAGGAAGATGGCTCTGATGTAACATGTTGACATGTATTAAGAGATGCTTTTTTTCCCAGGGAGAGTATCAGTGTTGCGTCTCTGTTCAATTTCTTTTTTAAAAAATTCTTTTACAGGCCTATGAAAGGAGGTTTCCTACATGTCCTTTGATCCCGATGTTTGTGGACAGTGACACTGTGAATGAGTTCAAGAGTGAAGATGGGGCTATTCACGTTATAGAACGGCGCTGTAAGCTGGACATAGATGCACCGAGGCTGCTTAAAAAGGTGCCTGTGGGGACACCTTAGGCCATTCCCCAAACTAGAGGAACTTATATTCAAAGCCCGTGTTGCATTTGGTGTTATTAATAAGCCCTTTCTCTCTTCATTTTGTTTTCTCTAAAGATTGCGGGAGTTGATTATGTTTATTTTGTCCAGAAAAACTCACTGAATTCTCGGGAACGAACTTTGCACATTGAGGCTCACAATGAAACATTTTCTAATCGGGTCATCATCAATGAGCACTGCTGCTACACCGTGAGTAACTGGCCTTCGGGGACAGACACGAATGCGGCCGCCGCACTCTGGGTAGAGGGTTGCTTGGCCCCCACTTGTCACCGCCATCCGCTGCCTCGTCTCGGAGGGCGGCTCCGCAGCAGCTGTGGTCCCTCATTTTTTGTTGGTGGGATCAGCAAGGTGGCGGGTGTGCTTTATTGCAGAATGGACTACGTTATTGTAGCAGTTAAGGGAGCCTGGTGATGCCTTGATTTGTCTTTAAATGTTACCTTAATGTGTCCCTTTCCCTCGGGCGCCACTCTGACACTCTAGAAGTATATGTGGAAGGGCCCGAGCTAGTTTTCCTCCGCTTTCTGAAAGTAGAGTGTTCCTGTGAACGTACGCCGAAATGGGGCAAAGCGAAACAGCAAATCACCATGAGTTTGTATGGAAAAATTTGTTAGCGTTCCTAGACTCAAAAAAAAATAACCTCTTTAAGGTTTTCTGAGACCTTAGGACACATCTTGCTAACAAATGCACTAAGTAAATGCAGATAAAGCCCAGATGCTCAGAGACTCGGCTCTAGGCTCCGGGGTCCTGATGCTGGGATGCCGAGTGTGGCTCTCCAGGAGCGACCTTGGCGACCATCTCACGGCTTGGGCTTGGGGTGTGAGCTGCTCTCTAGTAGCTTTTGCAAAGCAAACAGTGAATGCTGTTTTTGCTTTTTGCCCTTTTTCCTAAAAGCGGAAATCCTCTTTGGATTTCTTTTGGTTATCAAAACTAGGTAAATATGTAGATCTTTCAGAAAAGCAAAGTGGTGGAATGCAGACTCTGGGGAGGGGGTACCTGTAATGCATTCCTCTAGGATGAGGCTGAGGGCTTTTATCTGCCGCCCGGTCTTCAATAACTTCTGTTACCAGATTATTAGAAGATCTAGGGTCTGTCTGTTTCTCTCAAACCTTCCTACAGCATATCTGTAGCGCTGAATCATCCTTTTAAAATGATCCTTTTAACATATATCAGATCATGGCATACTTTGTACAGTGTTACTGAATTTCCCTCAGAGGAGGAGCCCAGGGACCTTCCAGTGGCTTATAAGGCCTTGCATTTTCTTTTAATCACACATCTACCATCTTGCCTGCCTTGTGCACAGGCCTACGCACAGTCTTGGGGCTCCCATCTCCTAGGCGTGCTTCCCTAAGGACCTTTGCTGCAAGCGCGCCCTCTGCTGGGAGCACTCTGCCCCCGTCTCTGCTTGACACGCGCCCCCCCTTCAGTCTGTGCTCCGTCTGCCCTTCTGGATGAAGCCAGTCTGAACACCCTGTTTAATTCTGCTGCCTCCCTGCGCACCCCCCAACCCAACACACACCCCGGTCCTTTTAGCCTGCTCCACCACTGTTCCTTTCTCCCTTGGCGCTTGTCTTCCAACAATGACAGAATTTCTTACCTCGTACGTTTACGGCTAATTGCCATTCCCCCCCTCCAGACCGTCAGCTTCATAAGGCCGGGATCTTTGGTTTGTTTATGATGGAGAACACTGCTCAGTAAATACGGTGGCGGGTGAACCAAGAATGAAAAGGAAGCTCTCCTTTTTTTGTTTTGTTTTTTTTTAAGATTTTATTTATTTATTTGACAGATCACAAGGAGGCGGTGGGGGGGCGGAAGCAGGCTCCCTGCCGAGCAGAGAGCTCAATGCGGGGCTCGATCCCAGGACCCTGGGATCATGACCTGCACCAAAGGCAGAGGCTTTAATCCACTGAGCCACCCAGGCGCTCCTGAAGCTTTCCTTTGAACAGTCATTTTAAGAATTTTTTTAGAGTATTTTAGAATATTATTTAAGTCTTTTCATGATTTTGAAGCTTTCTGTACATTTTTCCATCTAGTGCTTTCATGATAATAACATTATTGGTCAAATAAAATGTTTTCTTTTGTTTGCCAGTTGATTGAAGAGCAGATGACCTTGTCAGTTGTCAGCATAGTTAACGGGACTGTCTCTCATGGGACTGTCTCTCCTTTATCTACAGGTTCACCCGGAAAATGAAGATTGGACTTGTTTTGAACAGTCTGCAAGTTTAGATATTAAATCTTTCTTTGGTTTTGAAAGTACAGTGGAAAAAATTGCAATGAAACAGTACACCAGTAACATTAAAAAAGTGAGTCCACATTGGGATTTTATGGAAAGCGGAGGCAAGAGCCTCTGAGGTGCTCCGAGCTGGCAGTGCTTTCAGAAGGCTGGAAATGGACGTTCAGGGATCCCCGCTGTTTCAAGACAAGGAAGTACTTGGCTTTTCCCTGAGCCTTGTGTTCCATGGCAGTGTAGGGTAGGGTGGGGGCTCGGATGATGCTGGCAGCCAGTGGAGTCAAGTTGGGCTGGGTGAGGCGGAGCCGCCGGCGTGCAGCACCCCCAGCTGCCGCCTTTGGGTCTGTGGGCAGGAGACACTGCTCAAGGAGACACTGCTCGAGGGGACGCTTGCTGGGGATCTCCTGAGGGTCCCCAGCCGTCGGATTATTATTATCTGTGTGGTAAAACTTTCCTTCTCATTTTTTTGTAAAGATTTATTTATTTGAGGGGCGCCTGGGTGGCTCAGTGGGTTAAGCCGCTGCCTTGGGCTCAGGTCATGATCCCAGGGTCCTGGGATCGAGCCCCACATCAGGCTCTCTGCTCAGCAGGGAGCCTGCTTCCTCCTCTCTCTCTGCCTTTCTCTCTGCCTGCTTGTGATCTCTGTCAAATAAATAAATAAAATCTTTAAAAAAAAAAAAAAAAGATTTATTTATTTGATTGGGTTGGGGGAGTGTATGAGCGCAGTGGGAAGGTACAGAGGGAGAAGGAAAGAGAATCTCAAGCAGGCTCCCCGCTGAGCCCAAAGCCTGACGTGGGGCTTGATCTCACAACCCTGAGACCACGACCTGAGCTAAAATCAAGAGTCGGATGCTTAACCAACTGGGCCACCAGGCACCCCCATTTCCTTCTCGTTTTTATCCCGCTGCTCAGTGTTGCTGTGTAATATGGTTGTGAAGTGTATCCATGTGGGGTTCTGAGAGCTTCTGGAAGGCCTGCTTTCTTTTCAAGGTGTTCGAATTTGGATGGAGACACAAAGCATACGTTGAGTACAAGTGTGATAAATCAGTGCTTCTAACTCATCCTAAAAAGAAATTCTGTATCTTTAGATATGATTTTCTAGACCTTTGGAGAAAAGGAAGTAAAACAATTATGAAAAACAAAAAATACAAAGGCATTTCACTTTTCTTTTTATAGATTTATTCTGTAGCAATTCAGTTTTTATTAGTGTTTTAAAAACCTGAAGGAGATGGAAAGATTTGAATGTCGAATATACGCTAACCTTAAAATTGGTTTTGTTTAAAGGGAAAAGAAATCATCGAATACTATCTTCGTCAGCTGGAAGAAGAAGGCATAACGTTCGTGCCCCGCTGGACTCCGCCTTCCATTGCCCCGTCCTCCGAGGCCTCCTCGTCGTGCAAGAAGCAGGCAGCGTCCTTAGCTGTTGTGGTTCCAGACGCTGCCCAGGCAGAGGGGCCGGGCAGCGAGGCCCTCAGCAGCCCCAGCGGGCCGCCCGAGCCCACGGCGGGGACCCCGGACGGTGCGTTGGAGAGAGGGTCGTCCCGCGAGCCAGGCCAGGGGACTCCGCCGAGTCCTTTCCCCTCGGCTTCCTCCAGCCATGCTTGTTTCCTGAGGTCGCGTGGAGATAATTAGTCCCTTGGCCACCTTTTATTTTTTTCCTAGAATGAAGAAACATTTTAATGTTTTTTAATGGGCAGGAAGGGTTATATCAAGTTATTCTTTTCTTGATACCAGGAAATGTGTTTATTTTGAGGGCATCTTTAGTGAATGAAAGGTAGCAACTAATCCTTTTCACAGCTGTGTCACCATCAAACACCTTATACTCTGTGCTAGAACCTGTGGTTAGCACTGAATGAAAATTTACGCACTTGACCGTGGTTCCGTCTTACTACAAAGTGCGTATTACCCTCATTTTCTGCATGAGTGAACTGAGGCCCAGAGATGCTGAGTAACTTGCACAGAGTCACACACCTGGCGGGTGGTGGCACTGGGACTGAGCTGAGGTGGCTGGCTCTGGGGTCTGCATGTAGCCGGTGTGCTGTGCTAAACACGTGTACACACACAACACGTGCATGCGCACACACCTGTTTATTTCTCAGAGTGACGCCCACTGTGAAACCGCCCAAGAAAATTCTACCACTCCTAAGTTTTGTTGAAGTATTGGTTTCTCTTTCCACGCTTTCTTCTCTGTAGCGAAACTGTGCGATTTGTTTGCCATTCAGTAGGTTGCAGGTGGCGGAGACTTAAATTGGTTTGGGGACACATTTTATTTTTCCACCTCATGAGCGTTTGCTGTATTTTAGGTACCCGATCATGAAGAAGATTTCTTGTATTCTTTTTTTTTTTTTTTTCAAGATTTTATTTATTTGACAGGCAGAGATCACAAGTAGGCAGAGAGGCAGGCGGAGAGAGGGGGAAGCAGGCTCCCGCTGAGCAGAGCCTGACTCAGGCCTCGATCCCAGGACCCTGAGATCATGACCCGAGCTGAAGGCAGCAGCTTTAGCCCACTGAGCCACCCCGGCGCCCCTCTTGTATTCTTGAGCGCAGTAGCTCTTTTCAGAATAGGTTTAAGTCTACATGCTTGGTTTATTTCATACTTCTATGTCACGTAGGTCTTCTTTATATAAGTTTGAATTAAAATAGTCACTCATCATCTGTTACAGATTTTCTCCTGTCGTGAGTAGCGTTGTAATTTTGCAAAGAGAGTTGACCATGTAGTGATCAGGGAATGTAACTGAATCACTAGCTGGACCCGGGGCTCGGTCAGTGATTTGATCTTATAGACTCTCCCCGAGGGTCTCCAGGATGCCAGCTTGGCTCTGTAGTCCCTGGGGTGGTGTTGAGTTCTGCGACTCAAGGAACCACACTTAACTTTGCTGAGCAGGACCAGTCTGGAAGCCTCCACGCTCCAGTGTTCTCTATGTAAGTGTTGTCCATAACTTCTGTTGCAGACAAACTAGATGCGGACTACATCAAGAGGTACCTGGGTGATTTGACCCCGCTACAGGAGAGCTGCCTGATCCGACTTCGCCAGTGGCTCCAGGAGACCCATAAGGGCAAAGTGAGAACCCACACCCCCTGTGCACAGTGCTGTCTTTGTTGCTCTGGACCTGGTCCTGCTCATAGTTTCGTAGAGTACACGTTCCCAGTTGCCGTAGCTGGGGCTGTCCCTCTCAGTCCCAGTGTCAGGGGATCTGTATTTCTGGATGTGGCATCCGAGTCCCTCCTGGCGAGTTGAGAAGCCCTGCTGTGTACGATCAGCTGAGCTTTTCGAGGTTTACCAGAGGAGGGTCTCCCTTAAAAACAATTATAGGTCAAGTTACAAGGCAATATTATATTCCAAATATTCAGGTTTTTAAAAGATTATGTATTTATTTATTTTCGATAGCGTAGGGGAGGGATGGGGGGGAAGAGGGAGAGAATAGCTGAGCGAGGAGCGCGACCTGGGGCTCCGTCCCGCAACCCTGAGATCACAACCTGAGCTGAAACCAAGAGCCAGACACTCAACCAACCGAGCCATCCAGGCGCCCCCAAGGATTCAGATGGTTTAATTTTCAGAAGCTTTGGAAGGATTTCACAGATGGTTCCAAGACCAGAAGTGTTTGAGCTTTCATTTTGAGGTTTTTGGTAGAATTTTAGCCTTGTTAAGAAATCCGGTTTTTCTATCAAGCTTCATACCGATAGGGGGCTGTGGCCAGCACAGGCAGACTGGAGTGTCCGGCTGGGGGCTGGCGTCCCGTAGTGAAGGGAAGCTGGGGTTGCGCGGAGCGGGCCTGCGCTCGGGTTCTGTGAGCCATCAGCCCAGGTTACAAGAGCCATGTTCTGAGGACTGTTCAGGGTCACTTGTCGAGACCACAGCACCTGTCATCACGGCTGTCAGTTGTGGTGCGCTCAGCCTGGCCCAGGTGCTCTCACGATCTCAATGAGGTCCTCCCTGAGGTGGTGGCGTTTCTGTCCTAGGAGGGACCTAAGGCACGGAGCAGTGAAGTCACTTGCCTGAGGCGAGTGAGCACTGGGGTGAGGCTTTGAAGCCAGGTGTGGGCGGCAGTGACGCCCCCTCCGTGCCTCATGCTCTCCCGGCAGTGCGGCCCTTGGCAGGCTCCCCTCCCGCCGCCCTCCTGTCCCCTGTGGACCAGCGGTGAGCACGTGGCCGCAGAGGAAGATGGCCAGGCCAGAGGAGACTCCGACGTGGTTTTGGCCACCTTGCACGGTAGCAGACTTTAGAGGAGGAGTGCGTTACGAATGTCACCAGCCCGACCACCATCAGCACTGTGTATCGTCGCGCTTGTTCTAGTGGCCTGAAAGTGTGGAGAAGTGCGCCCGGCTCGTAACCCTCCGTCAGTCCTGTGGATTGAAGCATCTGATGTTTAACGAGTTATGCTCTACTTGGCCAAAACTGAAATGGGCCACGATAAAGATTATTCCGATTAACGATACCAATTTTCTAAAGCATTGAGGAAGGTTTTCTCTAGTAACGGTTAATTTTAAGTAGTGTGATAATGCAGCTCCCTCTGGTGAAAAGTGACAGTTTTAGAGTGTTATTCCCTTAGTAACTTGGTTTCTTTTTTTTCCCCTTAGCAACTTTTAACACTGCTTAGAAACATCTTTCCTCTCACTAGATCCCGAAAGACGAGCATATTCTCCGGTTCCTACGTGCCCGGGACTTCAATATCGACAAAGCCAGAGAGATCCTGTGTCAGTCCTTGACTTGGCGAAAGCAGCACCAGGTGGACTACATTCTGGAGACCTGGAGCCCCCCGCAGGTCCTGCAGGACTACTACGCGGGGGGCTGGCACCACCACGACAAAGGTGGGCTGGGTGTCCTGGACGTGCTTCAAGGCCACACTGCGTGCGGTCGAAGGGGCCCGTCTCGGGAACAGAGTGGGGTCCATCCATACGTCTAGCCCTTCCACCCCCCCCCCCTCGGAAGCCCCCCGAAGCCCCCCATAGAGCAGCAGGGGCGGGCGGTCTGCTCCTTCCGTTGGCTCGTGGCCCCTTGGCCACCAAGTTTCTTCACTTCCTCTGACTTTGTTTTGACTCATTTAAAAAACTGGCGTGTTGGAGGGCAGCGCTTTCAGGAGCACAGTGCTAGTAAAGGAACGTTCACTAACTGCAGTCCCTACAAGACCTAGGACAGTATGTAGCCAGATTTTCTATATCAAAACAGTGAGGCACTTCAGCTGTGCTTTGGGCAGGAAGCAAAACACAAGCCAAGGAAGCGATGCCCCTAAAACGAAGGGTGGGTTAAGCCGAGCGCAGTTCTCTGGGATCGCGTTCCATGGCGCGCCTCGCAGGAAAGCCGGCGTTTGCCAGGGTCATGCTCACTCTTCGCTGGTTCGGAGCTGGACAGAATGGAATCGGGGTGTAGAGCAGGCACACGGATGGCCCTGGAACTGCCGCCCCCCCCCCCCAGCAGATTCTTCCAAAACAGAGCAGCTCGCATTTGTCTGTTCTCCGGACCTCATCTTCTGTACTGTCCCAGATTAATTGTAGCTCTTTGTTTATCCTAGCGACATATGTTTATTCTACTTGCCCACCCTTCAAAGATTAAAGTTTGATAGTGAAACATTAACAAATGTATTTTATAAATACACCTTTTATAGATTTTATAAAGACACCTTTTATAAATCTTCCTTTCAACAAGATTTAGGAGCACAAAGACCTTTCTGTTTTAAGTAGAACAGATCTAGACCCAGGCCGAGTGATAAATACAAGGAAAATTTGGACTTCTTTGTCAAGATGACAGGGCTGACCCTCCAGTCTCAGAAGACAAGTCGCAGTGGCTTGTCAGTAGCAGATGCCGTTCCTGGCCTTTCTGCCGCTCCCCTGTGGCACTGAGTGTCGGGAGTCTCAGTGGACTCCAGGGGACACTGTGGCCACCGAGATCTTTCTCCCTCTGTGTCGCTAGCCCGTGAAGACAGAGCATTTGTATAAGTGAGGGGGTTCCTCTCGGGTTTCATCTGCTACACCTCCGGGCTGTAAACACGTAGAGCCAACGTGTGCTACTTGGGGCGGATTTAAAAATGTCCTGGAAGTCCTCATTGGTCCTGATCCTGTGGGTGGGAATCAGGGGACGCTGGCTTTTTAAAAAAAGATCTAGATGTTAACGTTTTGTTAACTCGTGAAATGGAAAAAAAAAAAAAAGTGTTTTCTTTAAGAAACAAAATTTTAAAATACTCCATTATCACAAAAAAAAGTTTCTGTGGATATTCGGGGGGGGACGGCCCCCCCCTCCCCCCCCCACCCGCACTGAAAGTCCGCTCTGCTCCGCCATCTGGTGTTGAAGTGAGGAGGCCTAGCAGCCACCCGGTCAGTACCTGTCGCTAGAGCCGGATGAGAGGCTGAGATGGGACTGGTGTGTCTTATCCTGGGCACAGGGGCAGCGGCGGGGGCGCTCCTGTCCACACACAGCCAGCCGCGGCTTCTGAGTGGGAAGGCGGGCTCCTCGGTAAGGCTCCTAGGGTGGCCCTATCCGCTTCTCTTCAGCAACGCGGCTGATGCTCCCTTGCTCTCCCCCTGCAGACGGGCGGCCGCTGTACGTGCTCCGGCTGGGGCAGATGGACACCAAGGGCCTGGTGCGAGCCCTCGGGGAGGAGGCTCTGCTGCGCTACGTAAGTGCCTGCTGGGGAGGTCGCCCCCCCTCCCGCCAGCAGCGAGCTGACCTCACCGCGATAGCGAGCATGGAGAGCGTCGCCATTAGGCCAGTCGCTCATCTGTGGAGCGTGAGGAACAGCGTGGAGGACATTAGGAGATCAGAGGGGGGAGTGAGAGGGGGAATCACAGGGGGAGGTGAACCATGAAAGACTCTGGACTCCGGGGAAAAAACGGGCTTTCCGGGGGGGGCCGTGGGGTTGGGTGAGGCCGGTGATGGGTATTAAGGAGGCGCGGGCTGCATGGGGCACCGGGCGTTAGGCGCAGGCCGTGAGCCGTGGAACAGCACAGCAAAAACGAATCAAGCACTGTGCGGTGACTGATGTAGTAAAAACTGTATGTTTTCAAAGCAATGATAATTAAAACATAAAATTCCCATTTAAAAACAGGCCAATCTGTTAATATATTTTTAAAATTTCAAAAGAGGGCATGGAAGTTATAAAAATGTTTTTCATAGGGAAGCATCAACACAAAATCTGTAGAGCCACTCAAGATGACTTGAGTTTGGGGTCCTCCTGGTCCTACCCCTCCCCTCCCCTCCTGAGCTGTCTCTCAGGTCAAGCCTCTCGCAGTGTTTGCCCGGCGCCGCCTTACCCGCAGGTCTTCACATCTCTTACCTGGACGATTATAAATGCTTCCTTCCTGCCCCCCGAGCTCCAGGCTCCCCGCCCATTTCAGCCTCTGCAGCGCGGGCAGTTACGAAGAGAAGGATGTGCTTAAATTAAAGACGAAACAACCAGGGGCGCTTGGGCGGCTCAGTGGGTTAAGCGTCTGCCGTCGGCTCAGCCCATGGTCCCAGGGTCCTAGGATCGAGCCCTACATCGGGCTCTCTGCTCAGCAGGCGGTGTGATTGTCACTTTGTTTCATAGCTTGACGCAGTGCTGTTACTTAGACTCATCGTGGGCTTTTGTGGCCATTTCACACACAGGTTCTCTCCATAAACGAAGAGGGGCTGAGGCGGTGTGAAGAAAATACAGAAGTCTTCGGTCGGCCCATCAGGTAGATTCTGATTTCGTTTTCCCTTCCAGCTTATTGAGAATGTGGGGTAAATATCTCTAGTTGACTGTGAGGCCAAAATCTGGTTTGATATTTAGGCTTTTAGATTTCTAGAACCAAATCTAAATGGCTTCCCGTTGTCTGCAGTATTCCAGAAGGTGGGGAGACCGAAAGCCATACATGCAGTTGGGTCGGTTGGGAGGGGTGGGTGCTGGATTTTGATATCTGTTGCCCTGAGTGAGGCACTGCTGTCCCCTCAGTCTGAGTGGGTCGGCCTGTCCGGTTTCCGCGGGTCCTCGGGAGCCCCGGGCCGCAGGTTGGCTCTGTCTTTAAGCTGCGGGCTGCGAGGGTCTGCATTTCTGAGCCGCACTTGTTGCTACGGTGAACTGTTTGGGAAATGTGCGGTGGCGGGGGGGTGGACATAGGAAGGCCCAGCGGGGAACCTGGGAGGGTGGTGCCGCCTGGCAGGAGGGAGTCTCGAGGTTCCTGTCCTGGCTGCAGCGTTGGCTCCAGTACGTCGTGTCTGCCAGGGCAGAGCTGCTGGCGCTTCAGGCATGCCGGGCGTCAGAAGCCAGACTCGTGGCCTGCTCGGTCTGTTGTGGCCCGGCGAGTTGGGCCCAGTGCATCGGGTGCCTTGTCTACGGGGTCGCGCGTGGGTCCGGGTGGGTCCTTGCGGTGAGTGAGCCGCGGACCTGCTGCTGCTCCGGGACGGGGCTCCCCCATGGGTCCGTGCGCTGCAGGCCTCGGGCTGGAAGCGCAGTTCCTGGCGCTTGATGTTTTAGAAACTGGTCTGGTTTTGGCAACGGCTCTAAACGGCGGTTTCGTACTGTCAAGAAGTTCGCTTAGGATGGGTTTTGCACGTGTGCGTGTCTAGTGCGTGGCTCACACATCTGCACCCCCACAGCTCGTGGACCTGCCTGGTGGACCTGGAGGGGCTCAACATGCGCCACCTGTGGAGACCCGGCGTCAAGGCCCTGCTGCGCATCATAGAGGTGGTAGAGGCCAACTACCCTGAAACGCTCGGCCGCCTCCTCATCCTGCGCGCTCCCCGCGTCTTCCCGGTCCTCTGGACGCTGGTGAGTGTGGCTGCGCCGCGGCCCAAGCCGGGAGCCACTTACGAGGCGCCTGGGCTGGCTTTCCTGTCCCTGTGTCTGTTCGTCTTAACTAGTCAGGAAATAGCAAATGTGGAAACATGCAGGCCCTCTCAAACCGCTGAAGGGGGCGAAGAGCTCCTGAGAGCCCTTTTGTCACACAAATAGACATTACGGAAAAAGTGTGTCGGGCTCCCTGCCCGCCCCCCACTCATACTGTCGCAGGGTGATTTTAATCTTTGGAAATCACACAGCAGAGCGAAATGCCTGCACAGTCTTTTCTCATTACCTGCAGGTTAGTCCATTCATTGATGACAACACCAGAAGGAAATTCCTGATTTATGCAGGAAATGACTACCAGGGCCCCGGAGGCCTGCTGGACTACATCGATAAAGAGATCATCCCAGATTTCCTGAGCGGGGAGTGCATGGTGCGTATCGGGGCAAGCCGCTCTGCGTTCGGCGGCTTTACGGGGGTGGGAAAGGTGGCTGTTGGTTGGTATAAACGATTTTCAGACTTTCAGTTTGGATTATTGTTTTTTGTTCTGTTTTGTTTTTCTTTGTTTGGCTGACATTTCTCTGACCCAGGGCTAAACCACATAGACCCGTTTTGGTAATTGTTGGCAACATGTGTATTTCTTCATTGTTAAATATAATGAGAATGTGTTTTAGAGCCTAATGTAATCGCACCTTTATTTGCTCAGTTCTGTGCAGCTCAGACTCTTACAACTGTTCTGAGGAGCTGTGCGTTTTATAAAAACACTTTGAAAAGCTCCACGTGGTTCTGCCAGATCACCCCCTTGACACTAAATAAGGAGGACATTTTGAAGGGGACACGCTAAGAGAACTACTCCTGTCATCTGGGGGCTTGGATTTGTGGCGTGGTGTGGCTATCGGGTGGCCACATCCGCCTCTCTGCCCTGGACTGTGATGAGGGTCCTTGAGCACCACAGCCCCCGGGGCGTGACCGACTCCCGTGAGGGTGAGGGAGACCGAAGGCTGCAGGGGCCCAGGTGGCTTCCTCTGTTGACAGCTAAAGCCAGAGGGCAGCCTGGTTGTCCTTAGAGAAAGGATCTCTATCAGCCTATGGAAAATAAAGTTGTCCTTTTGAGAGGTGTACACACTAGCTTGGATACGCGTATTTAGCTAACAAACCGGGTTTTCAGGGGAGTCTTCGGGTTGGTTAGAGGAGTTTGGATTCAGCTTTCAGGGCCTCGGTCCCGCGTCAGGAATGGCAGACATCGGCACAGCACGGTGCAAGGGGCTGGGGAGCCTCAGGACCCTCCCTGACCGAGGGCCGGGAGATTAACCTAGGAGGTCAGCTGTGGAGAGACCCCCCCCAGACGACTCACATTAGGAACAGTCCAGAAGTGGTTGGTCCTTCTGACTGTGAGCTGGAGCAGAGGGAGACCTCACTCACGGCGCGCCGGACCGACTGTGATGCGCTCCCCACGGTCAGAGTCGTCCTCGCCCATGCAGGGGGCCAGGCTCTCCCGCGCTCCCTGCGGGTCCATCTGACAGAGGCTGCCTCTGGCTCACCGCCTCCCAGGCCGTGTAGGAGGTGCTGAGATTCTCTGAACCTCAGTGTTGAGTCACTAGATCAAGGTCAGCTAGGAAATACGTGAAGTGTAGAGATTCTAATTAACCTAGCCCAGTGTAAGCGGACTCAGAAGAGGCTCTGCTTAATTACTTTCTGTCTCGTGTCGTGGACTGATCTGACTTGGGTTACGCAACAAAGCTTTCGTCGTTGATTATATATTAGTGGTCAAAGTTTATAATAAACACCTGCCTGTAGTTGCTGAGAGTAAAGCTTTTTTTTTTTTTAAAGATTTTCTTTATTTATTTGACAGAGATCACAAGTAGACAGAGAGGCAGACAGAGAGAGATGGGGAAAGCAGGCTCCCTGCTGAGCAGAGAGCCCGATGTGGGGCTCCATCCTGTGACCCTGAGATCATGACCTGAGCCGAAGGCAGAGGCTTAACCCACTGAGCCACCCAGGCGCCCCGATAACAAAACATTTCTTAGCATCGTGTTTTCTCTTTACAGTACTGTGTAACTGCTTGTCATTTTTCCACGAAGCAGCATTAGTAATGGAGTCCCGTCCCTCTTACGTAGTAATGTAAATTCTCTGGGAAATTGGCGTCAGCCTGTACACGTAGATCTAAGAGGTTTTAAAAAGTCACGTTGCTCAGCCCTGCAGCTGGCATTGGGACGGTGCCAGCGTGTTCCGTTCCCAAGCGGCCAGGGTCATTGCGCCTGCCGGGACGTGGCCCGCCACGGAGCATTGGTTCTCAGAGGGCCCCTTCCGTGTGCACAGTGTTCACTGCTGTGTTTGTGTTTGCAGTGTGAGGTGCCTGAGGGCGGACTGGTCCCCAAGTCTCTGTACAGGACTGCGGAGGAGCTGGAGAACGAGGACCTCCGGCTCTGGACCGAGACCATCTACCAGTCTGCAAGCGTCTTCAAAGGAGCCCCGCACGAGGTGCGCCGTCCGCGCCGTGGGCCCGGGGGGTGGGGACCCACCCTGTCTCCCCAGGGACCTTCCTCAGCGCGTCTTCCCAGCAAGAGCGCCTTCAGAAGCATCAAATGCTTTTTCTGGTCTTGGCCTTTAGGGTTTATTATTTTTTTTCCCAAACCTTTAGTTGTGGTGAAAGTCTGCGTTGAGGGACAGGCGTCTCTCGAGGGACCTGCGCCCAGAAGGCGGCGAGGCCTCCTGACCTCTGCTCTGCCAGGGTCTCGCGGGCGCGGGGCGGGTGGCTGGTGGGGGAGGCTTCCCTGTGGGACGCGGACTCTGCGCCTGAGGCCAGCTAACGACTCTGCAGGGCTGCTTTCCGTGTCTGTCTCTTCGTGACCGGGCTTCAGTTATTTCTGTTTGTGGAAGAATTTGCCCGTTTTTTGTAAGTTGGGCAGGGTCCGGAGAAGTAGCACTTCTCTGTTTTCCCTTCTTACGGCCACGTTAGGGACGGAAGCAAGAGGACTGTGTGTCCGGCTGATGCTGTGTGTCCTGGGATGTGGCGGGCGGTCTGGGCTCTCAGGGCTCACGACCGAGTGCCTTTCCTGAGCTCTGGGTGGCGCCCTTTGTGCCTTGGGGGTGGTTGCTCCGGACTGCGGTGCGGGGCACCGAGCCAGGGCTCAGCGCACCGGGGCCCTGCGCTCAGGCTGACCCCTTACTGCCACCTGCCATCCGTCCTTGCTGGCGTCTGTCCCCGCGCGGCTGCGTGTGGGGCAGGCAGCTGCTGTTGCCGTGTTGGAACAGGCAGGGGCAGATCCAGTCTGCCGCACGCGTGGGTTCGGTGGGGAAATCTCAGATTTTTCATGGCTGTGTCTTTTGAGGATTATTTCTGGTAATTCCGTATTCAGAGGCCTGGCACGGGCGGAGTTCTTCTTTGTCTTAGGTAACTCGCTCTGTCTGTGGTCTGTGGTCTGTGGCAGGGAGCTCCCTGGCGGGGTCGGTTCTCTTGCGTCGTGGGGCATGTGGCAGGTGGAAGTTTTCTACGTCGGAATGCGAAGCCCTGCTCTGGGGGTTAAGTAAAACACGAGTGAAGGCCATAAGAGCCCTGAAATAAGGGCTGAACTCTGTCCCCGCGGTGAAGGTCGGGGGGGTCCGCAGAGGGGGCCGTGTCTGGGGAAAGCTTGGCGCGGGGGGAGCCACTGTGCTGCGCAAGGACGGTCACGGCACCCAGACAGGACTGTCGTGCCCCGTGGAATCTTCTGTTTAGGGAGATCCTGAGGGAGTGGCTCTGTGCTGAGAAGCTGTAGTGGTGGAATCGCGGGGTCTGCCTGATGGGCAAAGCGCCAGCCGGGTGGCCCTGGGAGGAGGGGATGCCACCGCCTGAGCTCTCACCGCCGCGCTCAGTCCTCCCATTGCGCCCCCAGTAACGTGCTCAGGTCTGACTCTGATCAGTCCCTGCTGGGAACCTTGCCTGGGGCGCAGTGAGGAGGTTGGAGTTTGAGGTGGGCGCTCAGTCCCCACAGCCCTCCCCTGCCCCAGGCCACTTGGCGGGCCCTGGCTGCCACTGTTCCTTGTGAGTCTGTCCCCTGCCCCTGCCTGGAGCGCTTCCTTCTGTTCCTCCACGTGCCCTTTACTCAGCTCCCACCTTCTCTGGGACATCCTCGTGCTCGCCAGCCTAGAACAGTCCGTGGAACCACTTCTGAAACACCTTGAGTCACGTCTGCTCTGTGTTGTTACAGCATTTCTACGGCCGGGAGCTGGCATGTCGGTGCTAAGAGTCGTGCAGCGGGGAGTCTGGGCTGCGGGTGCAGCTGAGGGGGGCACGGAGCTCGGCCTGTGCCATGGAGCAGGAGGGCTGGGAGGAGGGAGAGCAGGGGAAGCTGGGGGCAGCACGGTGGGCAGCACGGTGGGTGCAGGTGAAGAGATGGCCGATGGGCTGACGGGACAGGCCTCCCTCCCTCCTACGACACACACGGCTGGGTCCAGAAGCTCCCCGCAGAGACGAGCACTGTGTCGGCCCAGGGCTCAGGGGCTCGTGCTGAACGCGCACTCTGCTTTCAGATTCTCATTCAGATCGTGGATGCCTCTTCAGTGATCACTTGGGATTTTGACGTGTGCAAAGGAGACATCGTCTTCAACATCTACCACTCCAAGAGGTCGCCCCAGCCCCCCAAGAAGGACTCCCTGGGGGCGCACAGCATCACTTCCCCGGGAGGGAACAATGTGCAGCTGATAGACCGAGTCTGGCAGCTGGGCCGCGACTACAGCATGGTGGAGTCGCCTCTGATCTGCAGAGAAGGGGAGAGCGTGCAGGTAGGCCGTCCGAGGCCCTCCACAGCTCAGGGTTTTGTCTTCTAAAGGGAGGGGTCTGCTGCCGCCTTGCCATCCTGCGTGGCTGGCGCTGTCGGTCTGCGGGAGCGCCTGTGGCTGTGTGCAGTGCTGGATACGGTCACAATGACCTGGGAAGCCCAGGGAGGCTCCGAAGACAGGGAGCTCAGACCTGAGCAAGGGTTCTGGGATGAATTCATGACTTTTAGCTCAAGTGCCTGAGTTTTCTTGAGAAATTAATTTCACAGAAGCGACGTGGAAGGCAGGGAAAGCCATTCTGTGCCCGTGGACAGCTGGGATCCAGCCTTCCCCGAGAGGACAGTCACCCTAAACAGCAGGGAGCCCAGCACATGCTGGGGGAGGGGGAGCTGTCATCACTGAGCCCTTGCGTTCCTTTGGAAATGCTCTGTCAGCTCATTCTTCAAATCGTGGCTGGTCATGTTGAGTCCTTATGCAAAGAGCAGTGGTTCTCAGGTGCTCTGGCCTGTGTGATAGATGCATAATTCTTCTGCCTTTACAGTTCTCAGGGAGGAGCCTGTCAGTGGGGGGCCGAGAAGTAGAGGAAAAGAGAGTATTTTATTGGGTTTTAAAAATAATAAACAGTTTAAGCTCCAGAATTAGTGAAGAAGATAATTTTCAGAGGTTGACATTCTGCCCTAGATTGCATTCTGTTAGCCAGAATGCTCTAGTAATATCATCGGAAGCCGGTCCGAGAGAGCACTGCCAGGTCAGATGATGTGTTTGGAGCCTCTGAAGGCGGCACGAGGGGTCCCCGCCCACGCTCCCTCATCGCATCCCACCGGCGCCTGCTGCTGCGGTGGCTTCCTTCCCCCGAAGCTGCAAGTCCTGGGGGTGGACAGACGCCCATCGGGAGTCCCTCCCCGAGGCCACGCAGCACCTGGGAGGGGCCTGGCCTAGGTCCCGCGGACCCCGAGTGGAACTAGCCTAGGAGCACGTAGTTGACTCTCCAGCCACTGGGCCAGCCGGCCGGCTGTGTCCAGCGTGCTCGTGCTCGGGGAGGGCTGCGGGCGGTGCGCGCTGGGGTTGGGGCCAGGCAGGGTCTCGGGAGGGAGTTCTCAGCCCGCGCCACCCGACTCGTTCCAGGGCTCGCACGTGACCAGGTGGCCGGGCTTCTACATCCTGCAGTGGAGGTTCCACAGCATGCCCGCATGCGCCGCCACCAACCTGCCGCGGGTGGACGACGTGCTGGCTTCCCTGCAGGTGTCGTCCCACAAGTGCAAAGTGATGTACTACACCGAGGTGATCGGCTCCGAGGACTTCCGGTACGGGCTCCCCACGCCCGGGCCGCAGCAGCACAGGGGGTTGGGGGGTGAGGGCTCGGGGGACCCGTGGGCCCAGCCGGCAGGCAGCCGCGGTTCCTGGAGGGCCTGCCGCGTGAGTGCTGGGGGTGCCCCGCGGGGCAGCCTGCCGTGGGCTCCTCACGCCTCTCCCCTCCCTGTGCCGTCCGCAGAGGCTCTATGACCAGCCTGGAGTCCAGCCACAGCGGGTTCTCCCAGCTGAGTGCCGCCACCACCTCCTCCAGCCAGTCTCAGTCCAGCTCCATGATTTCCAGGTAGTGCCGCGGCGCCCGTGCCCAGGGCGCGGAGGGGACAGCGCGCCTCCTCGGACAGCCCGCCGCGCCCCGCCACCCGCCCGGCGGCCACACTGTGCAGACTCCTCACCCTCTAGGTAGCAGATAGCTCTCCAGATGGCAGGCGTAGGCCTTGAGCCCAGACCGTCTCGACGGGTCATTTTAACTCGCACTCTTTAGCCATAGATTTTGTACACAGTGTGCGCAAAAGCAAACCAGAGCACAAGGGCTCTTTCGAAAGAAAAGTAGTTTGTATACAATTAAGAGGTTGACTTCGTATCAAATGTTGATGCAAAAAATGTTTCCAGCCACCTCCACACCCTGTCCGTTAGCGGATGAATCGCTGCACCATCCGTGCTCCGGCGCTGGCCCTCCTTCCTACACGGAGCAGGAACTGCTGGCCTGTCCCTGCACCGCGCCACGGTGTTGCCCCCCGCTGTCCCTGGCACGGCCCGCGGCTCGAGGGACCCACCAGGCCCCTGTCCTCCGAGCAGCGCTGCTCCCATGGGGAGCGCTCGTGGACAGCCTGTGGGAGCAGCCCACTCGGGGCCCTTGGGCGGGTGCCCCGCTGTCCTGTGGTGGGTGCGGGTGGGGCCCGGGGCTCTCGGGGGCCCCCACAGCCGCAGGAGAGCACCGCCACCATTAAACAGCTTCTCTTTCCTCCTTTCCACATCTTTTTGTACTTCCAGAGCAGGGTGGTCCTGTGTGTGACCTCGCGCGGGAGGGTCCTTTCCCTTTTCCTTCTGGTGTCGTTCTTCCCGCAACTGCTCATTCTAAGCTCACTCGAGACTTGCGTGCCCTCGGCCTCCTCTTGGCTCGGTAGCATCAGGGCCCACGTGGTTTTCCTAGTCACTAGAAGGCTGTTTGAAGTTGTCCAGTGTCCGTCTGAGCTGATGAGTGTTCTCGCTGCGTGGCCGCCTCCAGAGAGCGAGGGGCTGACGGGGACCCCCTCCCGCATAGACGGAAACCGCCGGCGTGCGGGGCTGTGTCTGCATGTGCAGGCGTGGCGGGTGGGTGTGGCAGTGGTGCGGGATGCATGTGTGAGTGTGCCAGGGTTTGTGTGTGAGTGTGGCAGTGTGTGGGGGGCATGTGGGTGCGAGTGCGGCAGTGCGGGGCACGTGTGCGAGTGTGACAGTGGGGGGTTTTGGAGTGGGTGTCAGTGCGTGGGGGGCACACGTGTGTGTGGCTGGGGTGGAGGGGGGTGTGGGGTGGACGTCGGGGGGGTGTTGGTGAGAAGTGGGGCGGGTGGAGAGTGGGGTCTAGTTACAAGGGAGTCTTCGTAGAAGCAGATCAGAATATGAGCTGGTTTGCCTTTTGTGTTCTGTTTTGGATTCCCAGTTCCCAAGCACGGTGTTCTCGTGTTGGTCTGTGTTTTTTTCAGCTTTTTATGGGAAAAGCAGGTCATTTACGAATCTGTCTGGATGTTGCGTTGGGTTAGTGTTTGTGATAAGGATGTGACGTGTGGTGGGGGTGTTACCGGAAGAGTTTGTGTTTTTAAAAGATACGAGCCCAAAGCCGCGTGGCTGTTAGCAGCACGTGAGGCACGGAAGCCTGGGCCGCGTTGCTTCCCATCTGCTCCCGGGGCCTGCGGCGGGTGGCCACGGTGTGGACAAGTGTGTGGAGGGCGTGGGTGCCCCGTGGGTGAGCCCCAGCGGGCTCTGGAGGAGCGCCCAGGCGGTGAGGCCCGTGAGGCGCCCGCGCACCGAAGTCGGGGCTTCTCCGTCGTTGCTGGCCTGGAGTTGTTCCCTTTGTTTGAAAAGATAGGTTCAGCACGGCGCCTAAAGCCTTGTTTCCCGAAAGCACGTTAGGGTTAGGTAGCGCCCCTGTGCTGCTTCTGACCAGTGCTTCCTGCTTCTGAATTGTAAGGACCTGAAGGTGGTGCCTTCCCTCTCTCTCCCTCTCTCTCTGTGTGTGTCTCAGACGGCGGTTTTGCTGACAGCTGCCAAGAACACGCTTCCCTCCACAGGCCAGCTCAGCCCAGGGATGTTTGTAGAACTGTCTGAGTCGCAGCCATCCCTCCCTCCCCCAGTCCGAAGACGTGTCCGTTTTAAGTTGACTCAGAAGTGGCCCTCTCTTGTCCCCAGAGAGTCGAACGCGTCTCTAAGAGTTCAAAGCACATCACTGCGCAGACGCCAGCAGGGTTGCTCACGAGTGACGGGCGCCTGCTTCTCCTCCGAGGGGGCCGCCCCTCGTGGACCCGGCCCTGCGCTTCTTCCTCTCCGCCTTGCTTCTGCTCTAAGGGTTCCTTTGGTTTCCCCAATGTTACTAGTGTCTTAACTCACTTCTCTTCCTCAATCCATTATTTGCATATCAAATTCTGTAAATGTTTTGTAAACATATTACCTCACCTTTGGTAATACGATACTGATAGTCTTTAAAAGATTTTTTTACTGTTATCGATAATAAATGTGAACTGTTTAAAGACGAGCATGTCTCTTTCTTCCTGTAGGACGTGACGCCGTAGCGTCCTTTGGAGAATGGGACCCTTGGAGATGGGAGAGGTGGAGGACAGATCTGGATCAGGGGGGCTGGGTTCTAGAAGCTCCAGAGTGGAGCCCCACGTGTGCGGGACCATTTGTAGCCGCGTGGGCGGTCCTGCAGACCGATGGCGGCTGTGAGCAGCCGGCCCGCAGATGCCACCCCGAGCCGACGGTTCGCTCGCTCCTGTGACAAGTGTTCCTTGGACCCTGTGAGCCCACACATGGCTGGTGGCAGGCTGCCCGAGACACTGTTTCTTAAGTAACGACACGGATCCTCGAATCACGTGGCTTCAGAAAAAAGAAAATGGACAGGTGTGGACCTTCGGGACCTGGGCCCCCTTGTCGCCCGCTGCTTGCCGGTTGTGTGTAGGGGTGGCAAGGCCAGAAGAGCCCGGGACAGACACCGTGCCGGCCTGCCCCGTCGTCGTCTGCTTTCCTGGTCAGGGTGTGTGGGAGCCGGCCGAGGGGACGGAGCAGGGGCGTGACGTGGCCGCACGTCCGTGGCCGCACGTGAGCGGTGCGTTTGCCAGCAGCCCAGGGAGGTGACCCGCATCCTTCCCACCGCAGGGGCCCCCGCGGGCCTCCCACCGCAGCGTGTTGCTGGGGGGAGGGCAGGGCGCACAGCAGCCCCTCTCGGCGCGGAGGCCTCCGCCGGCCCTCGGGTCGGGCATGTGCCTGCCGGCCAGTGGGTGTCATTCGGGCTCTGACCGGGACGGCATGAGAAACGGGTGAGCCTGGGTGGCCTGCTGCTGTCTCTTGGCTGTGTCAGAGCGAGGCAACAAGTGGGGCGTCCTGAACAAAGGTCAGTGTTCTGGGTCGCCGAACCTCCAATATGTAGTTCTGCTTAAACGCGTCACGCCCTTTCATACCTGAGCACAAGCGTCGGGCGCCTCTCAGGTCTCCGGTCTAGGCAGAGGTGATCTCAGTAAAATGTCATGACACACCAATGAATCTGTTTTATTTTATTTTAAAGATTTTATTTATGTGAGGGACAGCTAGTGAGCACAAGTAGGGACAGTGGCAGAGGGAGACAGAGAGAAGCAGACCCCCGGCCAAGTAGGGAGCCTGACGCAGGACTCGATCCCAGAACTCTGGGATCGTGACCTGAGCCGAAGGCAGACGTTCAGCCTACTGAGCTGCCCAGGTGCCCCCCCAGTGAATTGGGTTGGTTTGATGAAAGGGCTTCGGAAAGCAGCGTTTCTGGGAACAGGACCGCAGCAGCCGTCTGAACTGCGGGCTTAGAAAGGGTTAAAATGGCAACATTTGTTATTTATTTTCTACCACGACCCTCCCGCCCTGTATGGGCAGCATTCACTGCCCGACCAGGTGCTGAGACCCCTGCGCAAACCCTGAGCATCGGCCCAGAGCAGCACAGTCCCGAGCCCCCGTGTTCATCAGCGTTTAGTCGTTTAGGGGTGGGGGGACACAGGGGAGCAGGGCCCTGCGAAGCCCTCCTCCTGGTGTGGAAGCCCGGGTCCCTGCGGCCGGTGTGTGCGGCGCAGCTATCAGTCCGTGGAGCTTCCAGTGCGGCCTGCGGGGCTCCCTGGGAAGGGCCCCGCACTGAGGGAAACCCGCCAGGAGTGGGATGAAACCTAGGGACAGGGTGTGAGGGAGGGAGAGGAGGCTGAAGCCGGGCGGGCGCCGGCAGCTCCGGCAGCCTCGAAGGGAGGGTTTTCTTGTGACCTTGCCCAGAACAGCAGGAGAGGGAGCTCTGGAGATCTCAGACGCTTTCTTGAAGCCCCTTTCAATTCTGGAAGTTTACGATCCACTTTCACATAAAAATAAGCATCAGAAAAGCGTCCAAGTCAAGTCCATACGAAGCGGAGCGGGCGCAGAGCGTCCTATAGACCAGGAAAGGCCAGAAAAATGCTCCTGCAAGAGAGACAAACGTCAAAGGTTTCCTCTGAACGCACGATGTTGCGCTAGCGTCGGGGACACAGCTACCCACTCAACGGTTCTGTGCCTGCCTCCGTGCTCGCCGCGGCCGGGGTGGCCGCTGCTGGTGCAGGCCCTGTCGCCACGGCCTCATCGACATCCCCGGGCCGGGCCTCTGGTCTCTGGGACCGCCCGACTGCGTGACTGGAAGTCTGTCCCTCGTCACCCCCGCCCCTCTGGCAACCACCAGTCCTCTGGGTGTGCGTCTGCGTTTGTTTCTGTTTTTTTTTTTTTTTTAAGGAACTAAACGACATTAAGAGAATTGACAAGACAGGAAAGAATGCATTAGAAAAGCCCAGAAACGAAGTGACAAGAATTAGAAATGAATGAAATCACTTCAGAAATTCAGACAGAACTAGGACGCAGTGAAAGATGCAGCAGATAAGGCTCTAAGAGAAAAGCACAGAAGGGGAAAAATCGTACAAATCAGGAAGGACAGAGGTGAAGGAACGTCCAAGGGGACACGGCTTGAAGGTGGGCGAAGCAGGACAGCCCCGGAGGTCACTTCGGTGAGACGGAGGCAGCCGGGCCGAAATCAGGCTTTCCAAAGGCTGAGCTTTACGGGGGAAGAAATAGAATAATTGGGATTTTTAGGGGAAGAAAGGAAGCCGGGAAATTTCTAGCCAGCAGCACTGCTTGTGGGTGTCCGTGCGGTACGTTTGAGTCGGGGGGCTGCACCCCCTTGGGTGGGGCTGCCAGGGTGCGGGGGGAGACCGCAGATGGGGGGTTCAGGGCACCTGGGTGGCTCAGTGGGTTAAAGCCTCTGCCTTCAGCTCAGGTCATGATCCCGGGGTCCTGGGAGTGTGTTGCTTGAAGGCGAGGCCAGCGAGCCCGCAGATGGGGTGGTACATGCTTGCTACCACTGTGTCTGAATCAGAAAACTATTTTTTAAAAAATATTTTATTTATTTGACAAAGATCACAAGTAGGCAGAGAGGCAGGCAGAGAGAGAGGGAGAAGCAGGCTCCCCGCTGAGCAGAGAGCCCGATGTGGGGCTCGATCCCAGGACCCTGAGACCATGACCTGAGCCGAAGGCAGAGGCTTAACCCACTGAGCCACGCAGGCGCCCTGAATCAGACTTTTTAAAAGGGGCAGGAAACGGTCAACGTATGCGGAGGATTCTGTTCTCCGTCACCATATCAACCACGTCGTCCGTGTGGTTGATCCGGGAGTCTCGGCCAGTGATAAGGATGTGTCTGGCTGGGACCCGACCAGCGCAGTGAGAACCCCCCAGATCCCCATGGACGTGGGGCCATCGCGCAGCTCCTGGGCGTGAGTCATTGGTCGGACTGAGGCACTTCTCTGGCTCCGTGTTTTGTTTTAGAAAACAGGTTTGTGGGTGGTGGTATTTTCGGGTTAGGACTTCAGACAGGTAATTTGCCTTGAGGGGGGAGTCACAGCGACTCTCTTGCTGGGACTCAGGCTTTCTTTCCTTTGTCCTCGTCACCGGAGCCGTGGCTGGAGCAGCTGGGGACAGCAGCTCCCGTCTGATCTCGGGCTTGTGTGCGTGGGACAGCGAAACGGAGCCCTCTCCCTGGTGGCAGGGGACTGCACAGCTGTTCTCATGGTGTCAGGCTGGTCCCCGAGAGCCCTGCCCCTTGCCCGTGCTTCTTCAGTAGAAGCAGCCAGACAAGTGTCCTGCTCTGACCTTGCCTTTGGGTTTAAGAACTCCGTCTCCAGGACCCATGTTGACACCCACAGAGAAACAGTCACGAGCCTCGGGTATGCAAATCACTGGGAATCTGCGCACCAGCCCAACCGCCCTGTGTCCTATGACCCGTGAAGGACAGACCGCGTGCTGCCTGCTCTTCGGGCTGTTTCTGGGAACCAGCGAGGGGCAGGCGGCCCGTCTGCAGGGAGGAGGGCGCCCCCAGCTCCGGCTGTAGAGCAGTGTGGGTCTCCATGGACTTGAACCCCATCTACACCCATGATCTGACAGTCCTGGTGCCACAGCCAAGGTCAGCCCCCAAGGGGAGCCTTGCCTTCCAGCCCGATGAAGCCGAGGGCCCTCCCAGCTCCTCAGGCCAGGGAAGGGCCTCCCCCGCTGCCACCTTGTGGCCTCATAGCAGACGTGCATTCTCTGTCCCCATGTGGGGTGGTGGCGACAACTTTTCTCCAGCTCCATCCTGCAAGTCAGGGCCGAGGCTGGACATTCTCCAGCCCTCATGGCTCCTGAAATCTCTCAGAAGGGGAGCCGTAGTTCATGGGTCAGTTTAGCTGGGCCAGGCGGTACCCAGATACTTGGTCAAATGCTATCGTGGGTGTTTCTGGGGATGTGCTTTTTCGGATGAGAGTAACAGTTAGATGGCTGGACTGACTGAAGCGGACTGCGCTCCCTAATGCAGGTGGGCCTTACCCAATCAGTTGAAGGCCCGAATAGAACAAAAGGCTGCCCCCTCCAAGGGAAGAGAGGATTCCTCCTGCCTAATGTCTTCAAACTGGGATATCAGCTAAACTTGCCTTTGGGCTAAAAAGTTGTCTCCTGGATCTCAAACCTGCTGGCCTTTGGACCAGAAAACACCACGAAGCCCTCCAGTGTCCGGGTGCCAACTGCTGGTCTTGGGACTGGTCAGTCTCTCTAATCATGCGAGCCTATTCCCTACTTCAGATCTCCTTCTACGAATGCGTTCCCTTGATTCCTGCTCTCTGGAGAACCCCCACTAATACAGGAACTGTGCTCCACACCCCCAGAATTGCAAAGCCTTTGACATTTACAAAAAAAGCTGGTTGGGGCGCCCTGAGTGGCTCAGTGGGTTAAGCCTCTGCTTTCGGCTCAGGTCATGATCCCAGGGTCCTGGGATCAAGCCCCGCATCGGGCTCTTTGTTCGGCAGGGAGCCTGCTTCCCTTCCTCTCTCTCTGCCTGCCTCTCTGCCTACTTGTAATCTCTCTTTGTCAAATAAATAAAATCTTAAAAAAAAAAACCAAAAAAGCTGGTTAATCTGGAATCCTCTTTCTCTGGTTTATGTCTATGTGTTTTGGTTTGGGGTTTTTCTTTTTCCATCAATAGGCTTATTTTCTGAATGTAGAATAGAATCGTGGGCTGTTCAAGCGGAGGCGGCAAAGTCTAGAATAGTCTGTTTTCAGCTCTTGCTGCTTGCGGATGGTCAAGCCTGGAGGGGGGACAGGGCTGTGTCTGAGCAGGTGGCTACGAGTCCAGCAGGCTGGGGGACGCTGGACAAGCCACTCAGCCTCCCCGAGCGCCACTTCTCACCGTGAAGGCCAAGTCCGGAGACCTCCATCTTGCTGCCGTCGCTTACCGTGAAATGGGAAGAGGCAGGCCCGTCTCATCGGGGTCCCTGAAGACACAACAAGCAAATGATGATGAGACCGTGTTGTTCAATCCCAAGTGCTCTGCAAACACGGCGTGTTCCGTACAGTCCTGGTCTTGCTTAGGGCAAGGGTGCAGAGTTCCGTGCCCACGCCGAGGACACATCAGTGCCTGTGCCTTGCCTACCAGGGTCCTCTGGGAAGGGAGCACACTGGACATCGGGTGGAAGACGCGCCCCTAAAGGAGACGCCAGGAGGAACAGCTTGCAGTTAGAAGCGAAATAAGAAAGCTTGACGGCCAGCTCTCTTCCTCTTCCCGAGAGGGAATGCGATGGCCGCAGGATGGCAGGGTGTCGTGGGGGCGAGCATGTCCCCTGACTGCCCCTCTGCTCCGACGCCTGTGGAGTGGGACGGATGACTTGGTGGGTTGAACGTCTGTTGGAGCCAGGGGCTGTGGAGGGGGTCGCGGGCCCCTTCCGGCACCTTCTCTTTCCCATGCCCCATGCGTCACCTCTGTCAGGGTCTCTCCCAGCCAGAAGGCAAGGGAGGCGCAGCTCCGCGGGCTCATGAGGTGGGACGTTTGCTGTTCTCGTGGGTCTGTGCCGTCAGGGCCCGGGACAGTTCCTGGCACGGGGCGGGAGCCCCCAGAGCGTCAGGGGAGCGGACGTGGGAGGAGTAGACTCCCGAGTGGGCTGGTCTAAAGGTGGGTGTGACCCAGCCTGGATTCCTTACAGACCCAGCATGGAAGGACTCATTGTTTTCTTCTTCTTTTAGAAGAAATTAAAGTTAAAACGTTTTTGTGGACCCCTAAAAGAATGGTGGATGCTGGGCCCTGCTCCTAGAGGCCGGAAAGCCTCTGCGGACTGCCTTGCCCCACCCCAGAAGGAGGCCGGGGGAGGGACCCTCCCCACCGCGTGAATCCTGAGCCCCACCCGGCCCCCTGTCCCGGGAGCCGCTCGCAAGCTCTTCCTGCAGGGGTGTCGCCGCCCTCACGTGCCCCCGGGGTTGGCGCTGGTGGGCGGGTATGCTGGGTCTGTGCTGACGCTCTGCACGCCAGGACCGGTGCAGAGCTCTGCGCCCTTCGGAGATGTGTGGAAGGGACGTCCTGGTCGGTGCGCTCAGTCTTGGGAGCTGATGCTTCCTTGGGCCTGGGGGCTCTGGCCAGTCTGTGGGGTGCTTGCCCCTCGGGCCGCACTCACTGTCTGATTGCCCCCAGGTGGGATGTGCCGGCCATCTGTTCACGCCAAGCCTCAGAGGAACACAGTATGCTCTGCTTCTAGAAGGCTCCATGGCCGTATGTGCAGAGACCCCTGGAGTTCTTCAGTGAGTCAGAGTCTCCTCCTAGCCCTTGGACCTGCCTACCTTAGCTTAGCTCGCAGAGGCTCAGAGCTGGGGGGTGTCAGGCATTGCGACAGCCCATGCCTGGCCCGGCCCACACCCTCTGCTCTGGAGAAGCATCTGGCAAAGGGGTCCCTGCGCCGGTGCCAGGGAGGCGCCTGGGGCTTGTGCCCAGCCGTACTGTTTCTGAGCTGCCCCGTAGCCCCTTGGGGGTCTTCCTCTCCATATCCTTCTGTCTCCGGCACGTCTCTCCTTATCTTTACTTTCCTGCCTAAGTACCACTCCCCATACGCCACAGAGTCTCTGGCTTCAGCCCTCCCGGTGGCCCCCAGCCTGAGGGGGGCTTGGATGGGGTACCTCGAAGCTAGGCAGAAAGGGCTGGCCAGGGAGAGCAGGCTCAGGATGGCGCCGGGGCCCTCCCCGCCTGGTCCTGGGGGCGCAGCGGGCAGACCTACGGGCCGGACCCTCACTTGTTCCCTTTCCTCATGGCCTCTGACTGGAAGCTTCTTCGTGAGGTTGGGGCGGGGGCTGGCTTGGTGGGATGACCGCCCACTGTGTCCCGCTCCCAGGCCTCACCCCGCAGCGCCAGCTGCCAGAAGGCCCACTGCTGCCGGGCGAGCGGCCACTGCCTGCACGTGGGAGTCCCAGTGGGTCCCTTTCCACTTCCAGCCATGAGCGGCCGCCACCTCTATTACGTCCTGCTCGAAACCACGAAGGTGATCTCCGTTCTCCTGTCGTCTCGCAGGGTGACCTGTGCCGGGGGAGTGTAAGCGTCACGACGGACAGGGTGATGGGGTGCGATGGGGGTCGCCGTCCTCAGCTGGGTGAGCAGGAAAGGCCCCACCCAAAGGTGAGGGAGCCAGCCTGGCAGATTTCCAGGGAAAGGTTCTAGAACGAGAGAGGCACTGACGCAGAGGCCGTGGGACAGGCACGTGTTCAGCAGGACGGCTGTGGCAGGGAAACCTCAGTCCACCAGGTGCCGGGACCGCCCGTACCTTCAGGAGCCCCCGAGGATGCTCCGGCCAACAGACAATGTCCCCTCTGGCGGGGGCAGGGGACACACTTCCCCAGGTCAGCCTGGGTCGGTGTCACCTTGGGGTGTGGTGCTGCCTTGCGGAGCTGCCTGAGCCTCAGGAACCTCATGCGAGTGGGAGGGAATCGCCTCCGTGATGTCAGGGTTTGAGTCACCCCTGAGGGAAGGAGCTCGTCCTGACAGAGGTGTGAGGCCAGCGGTGGGGGTGGGGCGGCCAGGCCCCAAAGGCCCCGTGGGTCCCTCGAGGCCACCGGCTGGCGGCTCTAGCTCCGACTGTGCTGGGAGCAGCTGTCTTGTTTGTCACGGGGCTTGGGCTGTTTGTTTGTTTTCAAGGAGAAAATTTTAATCTCTGTGACGTCAGATTTCTCTTCCTTTCCTTGAGAGCATCTGGGTTTTACACCCTGCTCGGAAAGGACCTCCCCATGTGAAATTCTCCTTCATTTTCTTCAGGTACTTCGATGGTTTTAGTTTTTTTACCTTCACACCCCTGACGCGTCCAATGTTGGTTCTGTGTGAGGAGCGACGTGAGGACTGGATTAGGCCTAATTGGTTCTCCAGACTTGGTAGCCATAGAACAAAACTTACGTTCAGCTTTTTTTTTTTTTTTAAAGAATATATATATATATATATATATATATATATATATGATTTTATTTATCCATTTGACAGACAGAGATCACAAGCAGGCAGAGAGGCAGGCAGAGAGAGAGGAGGAAGCAGGCTCCCTGCTGAGCAGAGAGCCCGATGCGGGGCTCAATCCCAGGACCCTGGGATCATGACCTGAGCCGAAGGCAGAGGCTTTAACCCACTGAGCCACACAGGTGCCCCTAAAGAATATTTATTTACTTATTTTTTTGAGAGGGAGGCAGAGAAAGTGAGAGAACATGAGAGCGGGGAGGAGCCGGATGTAGGACTCGATCCCTGCACCCGGGATCCTGATCTGAGCCAAAGGCAGACGCTCCACCGACTGAGCCCCCCAGGCACCCTCACTTCCAGCTCTTTAGAGCCCTCTTGGGGGCGCCCGACAGGCTCCGACGGTGGAGCTTGCGACTCTTGGTCTCAGGGTTCTGAGTTCGAGTCCCCAGCTGGGTGCGGAAATGACTTAAAAATAAAATGTTTAAAAAAAAACACACAAAAACTCTCTTTAGAAATGCTTAGGGACTGGCTGTTGCAGGCAGGAAGGCGGAGGTGGTCGGGAGCCCCAGGGCCAGCTGGGCAGCTGCCTGCAGGCGGTGAGACTGTGCCGAGTGTTGAAATATTGCAGGATCAAATTGCAGTGCTCGGCGCCGGGCGTCTCTGCACACCTTCCCTGCTGGCCGAGAGCGCCCTCGCATGGCCCGCGTCCCCGGGGCAGGGCCGAGGGTGGGGGGTGACCCTGCTGCCGGTGCACATGGCGGGCAGCCCCGGCCCCGCCGTCAGCATTCCAGGCCGGCATGCACGCAGCACAAACGCGCAGCCTAATGGCCAACAGGCTGTCTTCCGAGAACAAGTGATTTATTTTATTGCCTCATTTTTAAACACTCCAGCGTGCCTCCCAAGAAGCTGCTTGGTTTGGGAAGTCACAAGAGAGGAGGCCAGCTGCACGCGGGGAACGCTTCTCGGCCCTCCTGTGCCCGGACGCCAGCCGGCCCCGCTGCGGACGGGCGTCGGGGCGCCGGCTCTGGCTCCCAGCGCGCGTCGGAACGAGGCACCCAGGTTGTCGTTAGGAGAAAAGGCGGACTGTCGCTCTCTCTGCCTCTGGAAGCACCCAGTGGACGCGGCTCCGTTTCAGGAGCGTCGCAGGGGCCGCCTGCAGGGTCCCCAGCCCGTCTCCAGGTAGCCGGCGGCCGCCGCCGTGAAGGAGATGCACAAACCGAAGCAGGGCGCGGGGCCTCCGTCACCGACGCTCCGGGGATCCCTGAATGGGACGTTCTGGCCTCGCGGCCGTCAGCCCTGACCAGCTCTCTGCTCTTCCCAGAGCAGGGGAAGCTCCTGAGAGGTGTCACCCGACTCTCTGGAAGGACCATGGAGGAAGGACAGTGGACCTTCTCCACTCCCCCAGTTTGCATCCAGCCCAATAAGGCATGTCCGTCCGTCGCCCCCGTAGCCCAGTCTGGACCTGGCATGGGCGGGGCTTTGTCTGCTCCGGGGTCTCCCGATGTCTGCGCTGTGGATGTCCTGGGCGGGACAGTCCCCTGCTGTGCAAGCCGCCCGGTGCACTGCGGGGTGTCCGGTGGTCTCCCTGGCCTCTCCCCTCTAGATGCCACGGGCACCCCCTCCTTGGACAGCCGACTACGGTGCTAGATGTTGCTCGTTGTCCTCTGGGTGGGTCAAACCGTCCCTGGTGAGAATCACAGTTCTAATCCAACACTCTGACGACTGGGAGGAAGAAGCTGAGGCCCAGAGAGTTTAAGACGTTTGCTCAAAGTGACACAGCAAGTCCGTGGTGGTGGAACGGGGGTTTGACCTCGTGCCCTGGGCTCCTGGTTGGTGCTTGGTCCATCGCAAACGCAGTGGCAGACGTGATGAGCGCGTCTTTAGCAAACGGTGTAATGGGACTTCATCTAGGGTCCGGCTCTCCCCTGGAAATCGCGGAGATCATGAATGAACCTCGCTGGCGGTGCAGAGAGCCGAGAGCGTTTGAATGTGGGGCCCTGACCCAGACCCGCTCCCACCCGATCCTGCGCAGAGAACACAGCCTTCCTACCCGCAACAGGCAGCTTGGAGGGATGTTAACTCTCAAAGGGGCAAACATCGTTTTGTTTTCAGCCAGTCTCCTGCCTCCCTTGGGATGCCACCTGACAGAGCCACCTGGCGGGGCAGGGGGCGTCTTGTCTCTGTCCCAGCACCTCTGAGAGCCCCGGGCTCTGCGGCGTGGGACCTGCCCCTTGACTGCAGCCTTCCTGCACCACTGGCCACACGTCCACCGACCGAGAGACAGATGGCCCCGCTGTGGCCCATTTTCCTGCAGGGAGCCAGCGAAACCCGGGGTCCCGGTCGTCAGCCCTGGGGAGGCTCCCAGACCTCTGTACCTCGGGAGGGTTGGTCTCCAGGTGAAATGAGCTCGCATGCATCGGGCCTGGCCATCTGTGGGAAGGTTCTAGAACTATTAGCCGCGATGAGGAGGCAGATAATAATAGTGACGGCAGGCTGACTCGAGGTCTCACAGTTGCACACTCGGAGGTGATCACAACCGGCCTGAAACCTCCAGAGCTCTCGACTGCAGCTGGGACCCAGCCCGGCCCGGTGTGGTCGCGGGCTCTCCGCTGTGCCACGCTGTCCTGCACATGCTCTCCCAGCGGATGGAGACGGGTCTGGTGTCCGAGGGAAGACACCCAGTGAGAACGGGCAGCCGGCCCTACAGCTGCGGCCTGGATGCGCCCCAGGAGGGGAAAGGGACCCCAAACCTGGGGCTCCTCCCAGCAAGGGGCGCAGGCTACCTCGGGGGGGGTCACCCGATGTTTGAGAGAGAAGCTAACGAGCACAGCCACCATGTAGAGGTCGGCACCCTCTGACGTCTGTCTCTGAATTACGTTAGATGGGGAACAGCCTGTGAACTTGGCCCTCAGACTCAGCACTGCCCCCTGGAGACATGACCTTGACTGGGGATCTTGCGGTAGCCCCCGCCTTTCCGAAGGGCCGCTCCGGGCTCATGCACGGTCCAGCATTTCTGGGCCTTCTGGTGGACGCACGGCCCTAACACAGACACCCGCGACCCTTCTGTCCTTATGTCTGGTTTCAGGGGTGGCTGTCGTGGGGATAAGTCACCATGCCTGCTCTGTGGACAAGGACTGCCTTGCAGCCACAGCAGGGTGGCCTGGGAGAACCCACTGACCGGCCAGCCCGCTGCATTTGCCGCCATCACCAGGAACCTCCCCATGCAAGGCTCCCGCCCCTCCAGACCTTTGGGAACCGACTGAGAGGCTCTTCGACAGAAACCGCTCAGGAGGCAGCCCACGGTGTATGGCACTGTGCTCCAGAAGATTCCACCTGCCTCAAAGGACAGCTTCCTTCCAGAAACAGAACAAACTCACTGCAGGGGAGTTGGGGCACAGGCCTGGTCTGTAGGGGCATGTGATTCAAGGATTGCCTTGACCTGGGCCAGAAGCCTCGGCAGGTGGACGGCTGCCTGGCCTTCCAGCAGGTGCAGCAAAGGGATGAAGAAAGCCAAGGTCTTGGGGTGAGGAGCTGTTTCCCGAGGACAGCGGCCTCCCCACGGTTCCAGAATCCTCTGGGCCGGTGTAAGGCCTGGGTCACCCTGGGCAGCTTCTCTGGTGGGACATGTGCATCTGAGAGAGTGAAAGGCCCCCCCGGGGGCCTCAAGGGCTCTGTCCTCAGATGAGCACCCATGTGCCGTTTCCAACACAGCCACTCCCCTTCCCCCTGGGTAAGAGCCACAAAGTTCTCTTTACTGCTGCCACTGTGCGTTTATCCTGGGTCCTGCGTCCTCCGGGTGATCTGTACTTGGTTTTTATTAAGTTTGAGAACCATTATGTGAAATCTCAAACACAAGGAAAAGCACAGAGTAACATTCTGAATGCCCCCGTGTCCGCACCTGTGTTTAGCAGGCGCTAACGCTCTGACGCGCTTGCTTCATTCTGGAAAAATCGAAATCATTTTAAAATAAATTACTGTCGGGGCGCCTGGGTGGCTCAGTGGGTTAAGCCGCTGCCTTCGGCTCAGGTCATGATCTCAGGGTCCTGGGATCGAGGCCCGCATCGGGCTCTCTGCTCAGCAGGGAGCCTGCTTCCCTCTCTCTCTCTCTGCCTGCCTCTCCATCTACTTGTGATTTCTCTCTGTCAAATAAATAAATAAATAATAAAATCTTTAAAAAAAAAATAAAATAAATAAAATAAATAAATAAATAAATTACTGTCTTTGTGACATTTCCATCTAAAGTATCTGAATATACATGTCTCCAGAACAGAGACATTTTTCTTCTTCAGATAAGGCCATTATCACAACCAACAAAATCCACCATAATTCCCTGAGGTCACTTAACGCCTGGTCTGTATTCAGGTCTGTCCGTCACCCCCAGATGTCCTCACAGCTGGCTCTTCAAACCAGGACCCGATAAAGGACAGTGCCCGGCCCTTGATCAAGTGTCTCATGTCACTTGTCATCCAGAGCAAGTCCCACCCCCCCTTGGGTTTTTAATGACATGGACCTCGGAAGAGACTGGGCCCGGTGACTTGCAGAGTGTCCCCCCGTGGGGTTTGTCCGGTCCTTTCTGCTCACCGTCCCTTACTTCGTCTCTGGTGCTGCTGGGAATAGGCTGTTAGATCTGAAGGAGGCGTGAGTAGAAGACCTTTGGCGGGAATGGCTTATGGCTGACATGTCACACGTGAATGATGTTCTGTCAACTTGGTTCCTTAAAAGCGACTTCAGGCCTTTGCGTCCCTGGGGATTTGACTTAATCAGAGCAGTGAGAATGGACGGTGATGGGGCCAATCGGCGGGCTGCTCGGGCCGGGCCCCCGGGACCCCCAGCCCAGGCTTCTGCCGCCAGCTCTCACCAAGTTGGACTGAAGCTCGTGGTCTCCAGCAGCAGGAGGACACTAGAGGGACAGATTGGCCTGGCAGGAAGGACACGGGGTGGGGGGGGGGGGCAGGGAGAGCAAAGGCCAGTCGGGAGGCGCTGGGAGGTGACGCACCGTGTGACACTGGTGCCCGTAGGGTAGCTCGCTGCAGGACATAGAAAAGAAAAGCCCAGAAACAGCGCGTTTGGGTAGTGCCTGCAGAAAGACCAGTGCCTGGGAACGGGAGGGCTCCCAGCTGAGCAGCGCACACCCCGTCCCCCAAGGCGGCATGAGATGGTGTGTGTGGCGGGGACAGATGAGCCGCCAGGAGTTGCCGCTTCCCTGGGCCTACTGGAGCCCTGAAGTGTAGGCTGCGGACTGCTGGCACCAGGGGGCCCCCCCAGGGCTGGTCGTCATTCTGCCCGGCACACCCCTCGGGACGTACGGCATTTGGGGCGGCTCATGAATGAATGCCTCTTGGGGTCCCGTGCGGTCCTGCAGGCCAGGCTGCTTGTAGGCGTCATTGTCGGGGCCAGAAAGGGAGGGGAGGTGGTGGTGAGGGCACCTGTGGTCCCAGGAGCCCAGAGACCGCACTGCCCAGCTGTGCAGGGCAGAGAGCCTCCCGACCTCCAGCGAGACTCATGAGCAGGCCGCAGCGGATGGTCTACGGCCCAGGCGGGACAGGAGGGCGGCCGGGGGCGCCTCACCCATTGCTCCTGTCTGTGGAGGGCAGGATTGCAGCCCCCAAGCAGAACCGGGCTGGAAGGGCTCTTCCAGGGTGTCTAACTCGGTCCCAAGCTCCCCTCTCCAGCGGCCCTCGCTCGGTGGGAGAGCCCTGGTCTTAGAAAGCTGCTCACAGACGTCCAGCTCTCGCCTGCCCATGTGCCTGGTGCAGGAGCCAGCCATAGGGCACTTGCATACCCAGAAACCTCGCTTGCCACCCCAGGCTTCCCTGGTGCCACCACCAGTATGTGCATGCACGTGTGCACATATGCACGTGTCTGTATGCATGTGTGTAGTGTGTGTGCACATGCACACGTGTGTGTACGTGTGTAGTGTGTGCATGTGCACATGTATATGTACGTGTGTAGTGTGTGCAGGTGCACATGTGTCTGTATGCATGTGTGTGTGTGTGTGCATGTGCACATGTGCACGTGCGTCTGTGCACGTGTGGGCCTGTGTGTCCCCACCCCCTGTCTCTGCCTCCTCTTGGAGGTCTCAGCTCCGCCCTCCGGAGGAGCCCGACCAAGTTCCCATGGGCCACAGCGCCACCTGCTGGAACGCACTCGGTCAGCCATCCAGACCTGGCCGGAGGAGGGAGGGCTGTCTAGACCTGGTCCGTCCCCACCCCCGCCCCCGCCCGGACCCACGGTGGGGGTGGGTTGTCTTGTGACATCCTGGGAATCCCTGAGGAAAGACAGAGGCCTGGAGTCCTGGGCAGCATGCATAGGCATCCAACCCCCCGAGTTGGGCTTGGATGTTCAGTGGACGCTCAGAAATGTTCAGTAGGACGCTCCCTCCAGGACTGATCTTCCCGAGCCTCATTCCACCAAATAGGGGGTCACTGCCCAGCAGTCCTCCTGCAGGCACCCAGGGCTGTTCCTTCCCCAGCTTAAAGATGGGAGACTGAGGCCCAGAGAAGTTGCCACCAGTAGGTAGAGGACCTGAGATTCTGGCCCAGGTTAGTTGGCTCCAGTCCCCTATGGCTCTCTCTGCTTTGCCTAACCTGAGGACCGTTACTTAGAGGCCACCTCCTCCAGGAAGCCTTCTCTGACCCCTCCACATTCGGGTGGGTGCTCCTGCTCTGTGCTCAGCTAGCAACCTGTATTCCCCATTTTAGTTGCTTACGCCAGCTTGCTTACCTGGACCAGATTGACCTTCCCCCCGACCTCCACCCCCAGTTTGTGAGCTCCTTGTCACTTGTATCTTGTTTGCCTGCCTAGTGTAATGACCCAAACCTTTAACTGCATAACTTTGAGTTAATTATGAGGGTCTGAGAGCTATGAAGAAGGGTTGAGGTCAGAGGATGTACCAAAAGCCTTTTTCTTACTGTGTTTCCCTGGACTCTTTAAGAAGTGCTCCTCCTGGGAAGATGCTGGGTCAGGCTCTGAGTAGCACAGTGGCAGGACCCACATCCGCTGTGCTCACAGATGGTGGCCAGAAGCCTTGTCTGTCAGCTTGGGGGCAGCCCTGGAAGCTGGTCGCATGTCCCTTGTAGCAAGGCCACTGACTTGTCACCCGGCGCTTCCCATCCCCAGCCCTCCCCCACCCTCTTCCTAAACCATGTGGGACCAGCTGCACCATGGCCCTCTGAGGTGGCCCCCACTGACGCCCCCAGGTGCCGGGATCCCAGGGATCGGCCGCACGCCTGGGCTCCTGCGCCGCTCCCAGGTCGGATCCTGCCCTTCTGCTCCCAGAGGCCAGAGCTCCCCATCGGACTCAGGCTCCAGCACCTCCCCAGGGCTCTGGACAGACCCACTGTGCTCTTTCAGCCCAGAACTTACCTTGTATTATGGCCAAGAGAATGCGGTAGGACGTCTAACTGCGGTAGGACGGCTCAGCCGATGGCCTCGGCTGAATGACATCAGCCTCCTCCACTCAGTGCGCGGGGGCAGAGTCCCAAGGTGTCCTGACTCCCAGCCCTGCCGTGCCGTCAGCTGCTCCTGGTTGTGCTGCCAAGTGCCAGTCTAGACATGGCTCCAACAGGTTAGCAGGTGCCCTCGGGGGCGCCAGGGAGCTCACCTTGAAATGGGGAGATTATCATGGTGGGCCACACCTAAGCACAGAACGCTTTCCCATCTGGGGTTCCATAGCTCAGAAAGCAATTGATGGAGTGAAAGCAGCCTGTGGAAGGGGAGGAAGTATTTGCAAACAGCCACCTCAGGGTTGAGCCCAAACTCCATCCAGGTCTCGGAAGGCCCCTCCTGCCTGGCCCCTCACTGACTGTGCCCTCATGGGCCACATTTTTCTTCCTCTCAGCACACTGGGAGGAATCCCCCCCGCCCAAGCACAGAGTGCCCTCACCCCAGTGAGGCTCTCCCCTCGGCTGCCAGGACTCAGGTCACTGTTGCCTCCTCCAGGAAGCCTTCCTTGGTTCCCCGAGTCTGGATTCGATGCTGCCGGTGCTCTCCTGGCTTCCTGTCATTATCCCCCACGGAAGCCCCCGACGTCACTGCACGTGTGGTCTTTGTGTCTCTGCTTCTGTGTCCATCTGGGCCGGAAGCCCCTGGGCTAGGGAGGCCGTCACCATGGTCGTCTCAGCACCCTGTGCCGCGTCTGCCCGCGTCTCTACTTGACCTGAGGCCTCCTCCTTCCGGCTCGGGTGCAGTGCCCCCTGGACGCCGGCACGGACGCCTCGGCCCGCCGTGTATTTATTTTCACTCGGCTCCGTGCTTACATTTCCTTCAAGACTTCCTCTTTGAGCCTGGATTATCTAGAAGCGTGTTGTTTCATTTCCAAGCGTTTAGAGATTTTCCTCGTGTCTGTGTGTTGTTCATTTTCCAGTTGGACACTGTGACGGTCAGAGAATGTGTCCGGCGTGAGTTCCGTGGTAAAAAACGTGTTGAGGTTTCTTTGGTGGCTCAGGACCTGCAGGTCTTGGAGAATGTTCCCTGGGCACTTGATCACCATGTGTCTTCTCCTGGGGCGCCTGTGGGGCTCCGTCGCTCCGCGTCTGCCTTCGGCTCAGGTCATGATCTCGGGGTCCTGGGATGGAGCCCCGCATTGGGCTCGCTGCTCCGCGGGGAGCCTGCGTCTCCCTCCCTCTCTGCCCCTGCTCGTGCGCTCTTTCTCTCTCTCCATCTCAAATAAGTAAATAAAATCTTTTTTAAAAATTTGTCTTCTCCTGTTGGGTGGAGTCTCCCAGGTCTGTAGGTGGGACCCCGGGACGGATGGAGCCGTCAGATCCCCCTCGGCCTGGCCGGCATTCAGTGGGTTCGCCCCATCGGTCGCAGACTGGGACGGGGGCGGGAGTCCCCGCATGTGCCCGTGGGCCCGTTGGTGCGTTCAGCCCCGCTCGCGCGGTCCGTGAGCTGTGAGGCTGCGCTGCTTGGCGCACGCAGGGGCATCGGAAGGATGACTGTGTCTCTGTCCATTCGTCTTTCTGTCGTCATGTGACGTCCCTGTTGGTCTCTGGTAATTTTGTCGGCTCTGAAGCCGACTTTATTTCATATGAATACAGCCACGCGTGCTTTAAAAGAATCGTGGGCACGGCGCGTCTTTTTCCCACTCTTACCTCTGGTCTCCAGGCTCACCCGGCTTGAAGAGCGGCTGCGAGCGGCGTCTGGCCGGTCCCGCGTTTTCCCTCCGGTCCACGGCCTCTGCCTTTCGTGAGTGGGTCGAGACCGCGCCCCCGTTTAAGGTTTAGCGCCGCCGTTAGAGGGTCTGAGGGGTTTTTGCTGTGTTTTCTGGGCATCAGGGTCTCCTTCCTTTGCTTCTCTTTCGTTGCCCACCCGAGGCAATATTTTAGGATCCCGTGTTGGGGTTTTATGGTGTTTCTGAGGTTCTGTGTGCGTTTCCGCACACACGTGGGCATGCCCCCCCCCCCACGGCGAACCGCCCAGGGCCGACACGGGTGCGTTAGCATTTCGGGTGGAAACTTACGCAGCTGCACCCGTGGGGGCCGTGACCCTCCCCTCCTCAGTGTCGGAGTCCGGGTCGGCCCTAACCTCCCACACATCCGCTTCGGAAGCCTCCCGAGGACGGACATCTGTCGTCCTGAAGCGCGTTTCTGCTCTTTCCATCATCCCCGATTCCTTCCTGAGGCTCAAGATACCTTCTTTTATTATTTCCCTTCTGCTGGAAGAACTTCCTCTAAGCCATTCTCCGTGGATATGCCTGCTCGCCAGAATTCCTCTGGTCTCCTCCGTCACAGGATGTCTTTTCCCCCCGTCGCTCCTGAAGAGGACTTGGGCCAGACTGAAGGCAGATGGCTCACGGCTCTGGTTCCTGCAGCACCTCTGTGGGCCGCGCTCCCAGCACCGGGGCTGGTTCACAACCAGGGCCGAGCAGGGACACAGGGCTGCCCGCCTGCCTGCCCCATGCCGCTCGGTGGGAGGGGACCAGAGAGCACCCCTGGGCCCGTGCTTCTGGTGGGGCGCCTTCCCTGGGCTCTGGGTGTCTCTGGGTGAGTAAGGGGAGCCCTTGCCTGGCCAAATATGGTTGGGGTTGTGCCTGGCATGCCTGCCGTTTTAGGGGCCTCTCCCTGGGCCCAGGACAAAATGAGCCTACTTGCGGCCTTCTGTTGCTGGGTTGGGGCTTGGGAAGCACGTGTCTGGGTCTGGGGTGCGATGCAGGCAGGAGGTCCTACGGCGCCTGGCGGCTCATTGTTCCTGATCGGTCTCGGGCTCCCAGCCACCTCAGCTTCCCCTTCTGCTCTTCGGGATCCCTTGTGGGTTGCCTCTGGTATCACCCCTAGGGCACGTAGGGTCCTTAGCAGAGAGGCGGGAAGAGACACGTCCACATCCTCTTTTCCAGACTCGACGTCCTTTGATACGAAGACTGAGTGACAGAGGGTCTGTTGGAAGGAAGCGGTGACCACAGGCCCCTGTGAACAGCAGGGTGAGTGCCTCACGCCAGAGTCACGAGGTCCGGGCTGGACGGCAGGTCAGCCAGCTCCCGTCACAGCCCCGCGGCCGGGGAACTCAGGAGTGGCCGTCCCCACGGCGTCCAGCGGGACCGCCGCGCATCTGCTCTCCGCTGTTGGCTGGGGGACCGGCCGACAGCCGACCGCGGCCCAGCTACAGCCGCCGAGAGACGGGGACAGGGGAGAAGCCCCAGCAGAGACACCTGGAAGACACACCCCACGCCCCGCAGCCGGTCTCCCCGGGGACTGGAGGGGTTTGTGGGGATGCACGCGCCAGCCTTTCTGAGCGGCCTCCCGAGACAGGAGCCCCTTCCTCTCCCGCCCAGACCGCCGTTCCCTGTGGCCCGGGAGCTGAGCCTCCTTCAGCAGCGAGTGGGGTGGGGACCGCACACCTCCAGGGGCGCTGCGGGCACCACGGGCCGCTGTCTTCCCGCCGTAAGCTGGAGGCCTAGGCAATTCGGACGGACTCAGTGCACGTCCCAGTTCCGGAGGAACCCATCAGCACTCTCCGATCCCCTACCCCTGCCTTCTCGCCCCTCTGTCGGGGCAGCCCTGGGGGATGAGGGCAAGAAGGAAGGGGCCAGTTCTCTCCCTTCCTGTTCTCTGACTTTCCCTAGAAATCGCCTTTCCGCATCCCTCCGTGTGCTGGGAGGAAGGGGAAGGGGGCAGTGGGAGGCCCGGGTCGCACACAGGTGAGTTCCACCGGCCGGGCCCTGGGATGAGCTGGGGGGGCCCAGGACGACGAGAGCCCCTTGTCCAGTCCTGCCCCGGGCTGCAGCGAGGCAGAGCCCTGGAAGGTTTCTGAAGCCTGGGTGTTTGCACAGGGCTGGTCTCTCTCTCTCTCAGGCGGCACCTGACTGGGCCAGGAGGGTTGATCCCACCCCCAGTCCTGGTGGCTGCCTCCCGCCACCCCCCGCATCTTTCCTGCTGGGACCTGTCTGTGGCTCCCCAGGCACGGGCCCTGCTCCCACCCCCAGGCCGCAGGCTTTGTTGCCAGCTGGGTCCTGCTGGCCTCTTCAACATGGGCGGCCTTCCCCGACAGGCACCCACCGTTCCACGGAAGCCTGTAATTTCCGAGGGCTGAGTCACCGCTGGCTGGCTAGACAGTTCAGCGAGCTGCCCGGCCCGGGGCCGTGAGGTGAGCTACCGGGACCTGTGCCCTGAGGTGAGGTGCCCAGGGACCGATTTCCAGGAAGCCCCGCCTGTGAGTAAGTCTTCAAATGCAAAGAGCCAGGCAGAGTAACTGCACCTTTGTTCCCTCCCCTGACCCGAGTCAGGAGTCGCCGGGCTCCCTGTGACTGGGTTCCAGCACGTCCAGCGGGCTCTCTCTGATGCTCTGGGGTTTGGGAGGAAGCCTGCACATTTCAGGGAGGGTGCTGGGCATGCCATGCAGAACAGTCCAGTAGAGGGCTACTGGAGAGCCTGCGATGGAGTTGAGGCTCACCCACTGAGCGGCTGTGTGACCTTCCCCAGGTGACTTCACCTCTCTGTGCTTACGTTCCCCACCTGTGGATGGGACTGTGATGGGGCTGCGGTGAATCAGTGCAGAGACACCCCAGGGGCAGGTCATGATCCCAGGGTCCTGGGATCACACCCCTCGTTGGGCTCCCTCCTCCTCGAGGAGCCTGCTTCCTCCTCTCCTTCTGCCTGCCGCTCCCCCTACCCAGAGCCAGAAGAACTCTTCTTGGAAGGCAGAAGGGGACACCATCTTCTGTCTGCTTCATGCCCTGCCCCAAATCCCTGACACCTTAGAATCGGGGTTTGGGGAAATACAGAGAGAAGATGTGTGAATTAAGGTCTTGCAAAATCTGCCCCACGCAGGGACCCTTTGGCAGCCCTGTGGTCTCTGGGGGCTGTTGGACTGTCCCCATTCCAGGACAGGAGGATGGCGCAAGGCGATTTAGTCCAGTTACAGGATTGCCTGAGTTGGTCCCTCTGCTGCATCCGTGTTTGTCCCGGTGCTGGAAGGGGCTGCCCGGGGGCGGGGAAGGGAGGCCCAGGTTGATCTCAGGAGTGGGGGGCACAAGCAGATCTCATCTCATCTCATCTCATCTGAGCCGTCACTGCAGACAGCTGCCGCCACCGTCACCCACCCCCGGGCTCAGGTCCTGACCCGCGGCCGGCGAGTCTGCGGGACGTCCTGGGAGCCCCAGAAGCTGGTGTGGGAGGAGGATGGTGCTGGCCGTCTCCGACTGCTCCCAGGGCTGGACAGTGAATCGGGGTCCTTTTATTCTATTGTGGTAAAATACACATAATGCGAAATTTACCACAGTAGCCCCTTCTCAGCACCCTGCTCCGGGGCACTGACTCTGTTGTCTAGCTGTCCCCGCGTCAGTCTCCAGAGCTCTTCCATCTTGCAGAACTGAAATTCCGTCCCCATGACACATGAACCCCCAGCCCCCGGCCCCCACTCTGCTGTCTCAAGGAATCCGACTGCTCTAGGGACATCAGAGAAGGCGAAGCCTACAGGGTCTGTCTTTGTGGTCCTTTTAGACGTGGGCTTCCTGTGTGTGGTTCCCAATTCCATCTTCCTGACTTCTCACTCACTGGCTGGAAGCCCCTTCCCGAGAGCCATGACAGGAAGAACACTGGCCCCCCAGGCCCCAGACTGGAGCCTGACAGGGTCACGGAATTGTGCAGGTAGGACTCAGGGAAGAGGGTATATTTCGGGGCTCCTGAATGTACACCGGAAAGATGAAATACTTCAGGGCACCTGGGCGGCTCAGTTGGTTAAGGTCTGACTCTTGATTTCGGCTTGGGTCATGATCTCGGGGTCGTGGGATCAGGCCCTTCGTGGGGCTCTGCGCTCAGCGGGGAGCCTGATACAGGATTTCTCTCCCTCTGCCCCTCCCCGCCACTCTCTCTCTCTCTCTCAAATAGATGAATCTTAAAAAAAAGATGAACTATTTCAAGCATCAGAAAAATGGAGAGCCATAGAACAGAGACCTGTCACACCGCCTACGTTAGCAAAGGTGAGCGTCTGTCACATGGGAGTCACACCCTCCTAACCCTCTCTCCCCATAAGTGTTAACAACACGATGCTACAACATTAAATTGAAGGCCCCTCTGTATCCACTGGGACCCCATTCTTTCTCCTTCCTCAGAGCTAACTGTTGTCCTAATGTCTTTGCTTTTATAATTTTATACTTTTTTTTCCTTGTAGACGTATTTGTAAGCAACACCCAGAATCGTGTGTGCTAACCTTCCTGTTCCCATCATGCGGCAGGGTTGGCTGTGGGACTTCCCTCGGCCGTTCCGTGTCGTGGTTTTATTTTCCATGTCTGTCCCCTCTTCTTCTCTTCGGTTGGATTGAGAAGGTTTTCGCATTCTCTCTCTCTCTTTTTAAGATTTTCTTTTTTTTTTTATTAAAACTTTTTTTTAAAGATTTTATTCATTTGACAGAGAGAGAGAGACCAAGCGCACGTCCACAAGCAGGGGCAGCAGCGGGCAGAGGGAAGGAGAGAAGCAGGGAGCTGGGAGCCCAACGGGGACCTCGATCCCAGGACCCTGGGAGCATGACGCGAGCTGAAGGCAGATGCTTTACCCACTGAGCCCCCCAGGCGTCCCTCACTATAAATTTTTATAGCAACGTTGAAAGTTACTCGTTATTTCTCTCCTCTGGGAGTTTGAGCTTCCCACTGAACATAACCCCCCACCACCGACCCCAGGCTTCATTCTTACTTTTAGAATTTCAGTTCCACTCTTTAACACGCCGAATCAGTTACTGGATTTTCATTATCGATCACAATTAAATTAACCGGCATGGTTTCTGTGTTCACCCTTGTTTCTTGCTGCCTTCTCTTCCCTCCTGGCTTGACTTTCTTTCCCGCCGAAGTTCACCCTTCGGTAAATTTTCGGGGACGGTTTGTGGTTAGGGAACTCTCTCCTTACAGTTTGCATGTTGAAAATGGGCTTTGTTCTCACTGCTGAGTAAGAGCTTAGCTGGCTCCAGGATTCTAGGATGGGAGCTGGGTTCCTGCAGCCCTTGGACCGATTGCTCCAGACTGCAAGAAACCTGCTGAATTCTCATTTCTCTGTGGATGATCTTTTTGTCTCTGATAGCATTCCAGACTTTTCTCCGTGTCCTCAGATGGGCTGCAGGTTTGCTAAGGCGTCTCTAATTATGAATGGGTATTTATTTATCTGGTACAGCACGTTTCTTTTTTAGTTTCTAAGAGTTTTCAGCAGTTATGTTTTAGAACATGATTTTTTGTATCCTTCCTTCCATTCTCTTCTTCTGAACCCCCTGTGAGATGTATTCTGGGACTTCTGCTCTGTGCTCCTGCATTTCTTGCCTGTAACTTCTTGTTCTTATCTGCTTCGTTTGTCTATTTCTGGGTCACGTTCTGCATGATGTCTGCCAACTACCTCATTCCTCAGTGTGTCCAAAACATACGTCCTGTCTGTCGAGCTTTAACTTTCCTACTTCTCATTTCCAGGAGGGCCAGTTGATTCTTTATCATGACGGTTCGGTTCTGTTTCATTTAAGCTGGTTTTGCTTTCATAATTTTTTCTCTTCTTTGATGTTTCTTTGATGTTCTTAAACACTTCATTTGAAAATCATTTTCAGAGGCATCTGGGTGGCTCAGTTGGTTAAGCATCAGACTCGTGATTTCGGCTCAGGTCATTTTCAGGTTCCTCTATTATTTCCACTTCACCGGGAGGATCTTTATATCTGCTTGGGTGATCTTCTTGATTGTCTTTATCAGTATTAACTTTGCGCATGTCTTGGGGATCAGGTTTGTAGGTTAATCTCGAGCCGATGCTTCTGTCTCTCCAATCTCTTCCACTACCCAGCCATCCCCCATTGTTCAGCTGCCTCCACCTGGCCTGCTGGGGGGCCCCAGTGCAGAACAATGAAGCCATGTGTTGTTGGCTCAGAGTGCCCGTTTCCTGGGGGGATGTTGCGGACGCAGCTGCTGAGTCCATGGGTGTCATGACTCAGAAACTATGGTTACTCCCTTCCACTTCTCTGGGCACACAGCTGGGAGCCCGGACGCAGCCCCCGCCTCCTTTCAGTGTCTGTTCCTTGGGGATGGGGATCTTCGGTTTTCTTCCGGTTATGTCTCTTAAGTTTCTCTTTTTACAGTTTATCTGCCTTTGCTATATGAGATAACTTGGAAAATTGAATTTGAAGTGCCATCTACTTTTTTAAGCTTTAAATATTTCCTTTTACTATAAATCCATAAAAAATAGAAAACCAGTGTAAATTTTCAGTTTCCTGGAATATAATGGGTTTGGAGGTTCACTTTTAAAAATGAAACCTCATCAAGATGACCCAAATGTGAGCTCAGCTGCACATTTTCCCCCCTCCATAGTGGCGGACCCTTCCAGCTGAGTGCAGGCAACAGAAAATAAATTAGTGTTCCCATTTCAAAGTTGGAGGCAATAATATCTCCTTGTAAGGTAAATGGGGTAAGCTTCTTTCTGTTGGAAGCCTCTTTGCTAACTGAACTTAATTTTTTTAGAAATTATTTTATTGAATTACAGCACGACACGGCAAAGTGCACACATCCTACGTGATCACGTGATGAGCCTCTGTACAGGGACTTAGCAGGGTGGCCTCCATCCAATCCTGGGCAAGCCTGTGGCCTCGGGAAGGTCATGGTCTCCATTCCGTGGGTAAGGAAATGAAAGATCAGAGAGGTTAAGTGCTTTTTCCAAGGTTCCCAGCTAGGAAGAGCCATAACAGGGAGGGCACAGCCAGGCCTCAGGGAATAGCTCTGAGAGGTCCAGGCTGCGGCTGGGCAGGGGAGGGGAGCATCTACACAGGAAAGGAAAATTTCAGAAGAAATACCAGTCCTTTGAACATCTTAGGCTTTTACAAAAGAAAAAAAAAAGCAAACAGAAACAAGAAAGCCACATCTCTGCATTGTTCTTATCTGTCTCATTTTGCTTCCGATGGCCCCAGCCCCCAGCCTGGTGTCTGGGACCCGATTGGGGGATGGTCAAAGCTCCTCTCCAGGACTGCCAGCCTAGGTCCTGGGGCTGAGGCCCGAGTTTCCAGATTTAGCAAGCAAAAGTACAGGATGCCCAGTTACATACTAATTTCAGATAAACAATAATTTTTTTCAGGTATGCCTTTATGTCTTAAAAACTACTTGGGATGTAGTCATACTACAGAAAATATTTGCTGCTCCGCTGGATGTTCAGATCTCACGGGGCGTTCTGTGTTCGGTCCTGCAACTTGACCGAGGGACACCCGCAGAGCACAAGGGCTGAGCGGAGTGTGCCCAGAGCGCCGGAGGGTGCCTGCCCCCATCCCCCCGCCCCAGCTCTGTGACCCGCGGCACCTGCACCGCAGCCCCTGGCAGGCCTTGTATTTACTTATGCTTTTAATGAGAGCGAATTAAGATTCACTTACTCTGGAGAACTGTGACATGATGGCTCTTATGAGAAGTGGAGACACCTGGCTTTTCTCTGCCTGGCGTGTCCCGCGTGGGGTTCCGCGGTCCCATGTTTATGGCACCGGGGGAGGGAAGGCCGCTCCTGCCCTCACTCACTCACCGTCCACCTGGGGACGGGGGAGCCCCCTGTCACACCGCAGCCCCACCACAGCCCGGAGCAGACGTTCTCACCATGAGACGGGGAGGAAACAGAAGCACAGACTTCGCTCCTGCAGGGGCCCATCCCGGTGATACGTGGAGCTCTGGGATGTCCACCCGGGCCCTGGGGTTTCCCTGCAGCAGGCCGGTGGCTTGAGCACTTGGGAAAGCTCCACAGCCAGACCTCCTGACCCAACGGGCCTGGCCCAGGGCCTGGTGGGGAGCTCTGAAAGCTCGCTGGGCGATGCCAGGGGACAGAGACGAATCTAGCATCTTCCCGCAGGTCCTCCCGCCCCGTGGAGAAGGAGGAGGAGGAACTCCGGGGTGCTGAGGCCCGAGGGCGAGGTGGGGCACAGGGGGGCATGAGCAGAGGCACAGAGGTGTGGGCTGTGCTCCTGGGCCAGTAGAGGGCTGAGCTCCAAAGGCGGGCTTGCCTCTGGCTTTCCTCTCCACCTTGCTGGGGATTCCCGTTACCTCCACCCCCCAGCCCCCGCCGAAAGCATGGGTGCGGTGTCGGCGAGGGTGCCAGGCTCTTTCCCGCCTTGCCACGGGGCCTGGCGATTTTCCCATCGGAAAGCTCATCCTGGCTCCTCCTCCTGGAGGGCAGTGGCGGGGAGAGGAGGAGCGGGCAAGGCCGGCCGGAAGTGACAAGGGCAAGGGAGAGCAGGCCCAGGGTCAGCAGGCCTTCATGCGCAGCTGGCGGCGGAGTCTGGCCCGCCCCGCCCCCACGGACCAATGGCCCTCCCATGAGCATCCTTTCCCAGAGCATGTCCCGGGGAACCCGCAAGGCACTTGTAACAAAGGAGTCCTGGTGTCCTAAGTTTGGGAAACGCTATGTACTGTAACTCTGGTCAGAGCCTCACAACATCCATGAGCACATTAAAGGCTCTGAGAAGTCCTACAGCAAAATGCTGCCCGTTAGTTTTTTTTTTTTTTTTTTTAAGATTTTATTTATTTATTTGACAGACAGAGATCACAAGCAGGCAGAGAGGCAGAGAGAGAGGAGGAAGCAGGCCCCCCACTGAGCAGAGAGCCCGATGCGGGACTCGATCCCAGGACCCTGGGATCATGACCTGAGCTGAAGGCAGCAGCTTAACCCACTGAGCCACCCAGGCGCCCTGTGCCCTATTAATTTTGTTTGATGTAAGTGTGGACGCTTAGTGACCTCAGAGCCCTTCTCCATATAACGAGGAGCCCCGAGAGCATCGTGGAATGCATCCTGGGGACGGACAGTGGCTGCTCCCTAGCGCCCCAAGAATGGGTCTTGAGAGAGGGGTGGGAAGTGGAGGCGTCCGTGGTGCCAGGTCAGTCTTCCAGAAGGGCCCCCCTTCCTCGGGTGCCGGTGAGGAGGGAAACGCCTTCTCTGAGGAGTGGCTGAGCCCGGGGCCAGGACGGATCTGCCTTGCGGAGCCTCAGTTGCTGTTTGCAGCCCGACCTGGACGAGAGGCGGATTCAGACTGAGAATCTGCGGGCCCAGCGCTGGCTTTTGCGGCCTCAGGAGAAGCCGTGTTTTGTGGGGAGGGAAATCCCAGCATGGGGGCCCTGGGTGACCTCGGACTCTGTGTCGCATGTCCTGCAGAATGGGCTCACGAGAAAACCTCCCTGGAAATGAAGGTTAAAGTTGCTTTGAAAGTCAGCCGTCCAGACTGCCGCAAGGTAGAAAAAACCTTGCTTGAGGTCCTGATAATGATGAGTTTGAGTGTAAAAGATCTGACAGTCAGGCAAAGCTGGGAAAGTGTACCAAGGCCGGCCTCAAAGACAGGTGTCTGTGGACACAGCTAAGGATATCCATTGACACGAGCCTGTCCATGGGCGCCCACGGCGTGGATGGCTGTTTTCTCAGATGAGAGAGCAAAGTGCCTTTGTCATGGAAAACACAGAAAAATACAAGGAAGAAACCAAGTTACCCATAATCCCACGATGGGCGGGCACTAATGTTAGCCTCCGGTGCGGCATTTCCTATATTTTAATGTTCTTCTCCTACTATACACGTCACGTTTCTGTTTTCCAGACAAGATCTCTGTGTAGCTACAGCCCTGAAGCCTTCTTTTTATTTTTTAGTAAAGTCTGTGCCTGACTTAGGGCTTGACCTCATGACCCCGAGGTCAAGTGTCGCATGCTCCCCTCCAACGACTGAGCCCAGCCCGTGACCATCATTTCTTAAAAATAACTTATTGAGATGAAAATCACATAAAATAAAAAGACCACATAAGGCGAGCAAGTCGGTGGCATTGGACGCTTTCACGGCGTGCGACCAGCCCCCTATCTAGTTCCAGAACTTTTCTGGAGTCTGACCGAGGCTGTGTGTACTCCTCCACCAAAGAAGGGGGCTGTGACTTCTCGAACACTAAAGCTGTTACCGAATACTGGCTTTAATTGCCTGCACTGCCGGCAGCTGCCGAGAAGGTCCAGCCTGCACCTGCTGTCCATGTGTCTGTCTGTTCTCCTCCACCGTCCAGCGGACTCTGGGAGGGAACTTGACAGCCGAGACCTGCCTCTGAGGCCCAGACGCAGACACCACGGCCCAGCTGACGGCTCCCCTTGGATGCCTAAAAGCCTCCCCAACACGACGTGCCTGAAGCCCAGCCTGTCGTCCGTCTCTCTTTCCTCTCTCTCAGCCGTCCTGATGCAGCCCAACCCCAGGCCCAGGTGACTTTACCTCCGGGGCTCCTTCCTGATACGCTGCAGTTTCTCTCTTTGAGTCTTGCCATCCCCTTCCCCTGCCCCCATCATCGTCCTCGCCTGGGACCCTGCCTTAGGCTCCCCCTGGACTCTGGCCCCCCCTCCTGTCACTTGCAGTCCATCTAGAGCTGCTGTTTCAGAGGGCCGGTCTGCTCACGCCAGCCCCACTCCTTCGTTCTTGGAACTGTCCCATGACCTCCCATTCTTTTTTAGGATAAAGATCCATCTTGTTATTGTGCCTGGAAGGCCTGCTTCCTCACCATTTTTCCAGCTTCTCTGGGCTCAAGCCTCCTGTGTCGTCCTCCAGTTCCTTGCAAGGACCACATTTCTGCCCACCACAGGACCTTTGCACAGGCTGTTCTCTGCCTGTCGTCTCCTTACCCTCCATTGCTCCTGGTTAATCCTTGCTCATCTTTCTGATCTCAGCCCAGTCTCCCCTCCTACAAGAAGCCCTCCCTGACCCCAGACCAGATGTGAAGCTTTCAGTGTCTACCCTGATTGCATCATCTTCTGTGTTGGTTTGGCTAATGTCGGTTTTCCTGACCCAGCTCGAAGCATTAGAGGGAAGGGGCCATAGTGAGTAATCAAGAACTATACATTGCATCAGCCAACGAAAAAACAATGTACTTAAGAGGACAAAGCTCCTGACACGTATTTGCCACAGTGCTTTCCGGACAGGTGCGAGCAGGGTACACTCCCACATTGCATATGCTAGTGTCAGAATAGCCACACCTTGACCGTAAATTCTGCCCGTGCGGCAGAGCCTCAGTCATCTGACAAGTTCAAGCTCAGGGATGGCGCAAGTAGGAGAACAGTCAGCAGCAGATACGCTGAGCTGCGCTGAGGAAGCCAAGATGGCCACACACCTGGTGTGACCGGGATCCACTCAGGACAGAGGACAAGAGTGATGCCCCTGGACGGCTTATCGGACCCGAGGCTGGCCCCTCGGGCCTGGAAACCTGGGTGGGATGTCCAGGAAAAGGACTGGCAAGACGTTGACAGAAGGCAGAGAAGAAAAGGTGAGCAGGGGCTGTGGGTTTGGAAGCGGAGGCGGCCGGCATTGGGCGGTGGCTGGAGCTGGAGGTCTCAGGCCCGCCGATGGCATGGGAGGGGCTGCGAGGGGACGCTCACCTCGCTGGGACCCGGGCTGGCAAGACCCAGAGACCAGGTCTGCCGGCCAGATCTCTCCTTGTGGCCTTCTTGGGGGCAGGCTGCTCCTGTGATGGTCCCCAAGACGTCTGCCTCCCTCCTGGTATTCAGGACGGCCACCTCCGTGACCAGAGCACGGGGTCACCGTTTCCGTCTTCCCCACAGACTGTCTTCTGCTGATGGACAAGTTGCTGTGTCGGGGAGTCCCACGTGTCAAGGTAGCACCAGCTGGTGCCAAACTGAGACCTTCCAAGAGCCTCCAAGGAGCTCAGTTCTGGCAACCATCCCATGAACTTGGAGGGGGATCCTTCCCTAGTGGGAGCTTTAGAGGAGACCCCCCCACACAATCAGCCCCTTGACAGCCACCTGTGAGACCCTCTGGAGCCCAGAGCCCAGCTGAGCCACGCACCCAGTCCTGACGCACAGAATCCATCCGTAGGATGTTAAACATGTGTCATTTTAAGCCACTAAGTTTGTTACGATTTGTTTGCACGAGCAGGTGACCAGTACTCTCCCGTGTGCCTTGGTTTCTGCATCTCACGGAAGTCTGGAGTGGCTCAAGTTCAAGGGTTACAATTGTACAACAAGCCCTCCCACGTTCAGACGGAAGGAACGCAGGGAGGAACGCCAAGGTCCCAGTGTGCAGCGGGGATGGGGACCGGACTGTGGCCGGTTTGGGGGAAATACTCTCGGACACAGCCCGACCTTGGGCCGCAGCAGCTCGCGTGCTCCCACGTGCCAAGACGTCTCCCGGACATCTGCTCCACGTGCTGTGGGCCAGATTCCAGGTGCAGGCTTCAGTCCCGTTGCTCCGGCCACCTGGTACGGATGGGCCTGGGAGAGGGGAGGGCTGCTCCGGGGCTCTCCCGACCTGGGGCAGTTCTCAGAGTCATGCTTCCTCCTTTCTAAGAAAGCAGAGTTTGCAACTGAATAGCTGCTCCCCCCGCCCCCCACTTCTTCTTCTAAAAGGCTGAGAATGCAAAGGCCTCTTTTCATTTTGTCTAGTCTTTATCCCTGGTCAGTCCAAGCCTAATTCCTTTAAAAGCTTGGGGGCTGCCTGTGTGTTCATTTAAAATTGGCTCCTTGGGCGCCTGGGTAGCTCAGTGGGTTAAGCCGCTGCCTTCAGCTCAGGTCATGATCTCAGGGTCCTGGGATCGAGTCCCCCCATCGGGCTCTCTGCTCAGCGGGGAGCCTGCTTCCCTCTCTCTCTCTCTCTCTCTGCCTGCCTCTCCATCTACTTGTGATTTCTCTCTGGCAAATAAATAAATAAAATCTTAAAAAAAAAAAAAATTGGCTCCTTGCATTAAAAACCCCAGCCACAAAACTTAAAAAAAAAAAAAAAGAACAGACTTTGTGTGTAAAGAGTTGTTTTAGATTAGAGGAAAGGGGAGCGTTCCCAAGGGCCCCGCCCTGCCCCCACCGCGCCCCCAGCATCCCCTCGTCACCTGGGTTACAACTGTTGAGCCAATACTGACACACGATTAGTAACCAAAGGCCGCAGTTCCCATTAGGCCTCTTGTCGCGCTCTCTGCGGGTCTGGACAAACACGGGATGAACAGGACAGCCCACGGCAGCACCGCATGCACAAGTCTCACGGCCCTAAAAATCCCCTGGGCTCCACCCGCACCCCCATCCCCTCCCGTCTACCCCATGGCAGCCCCTCATTACTGCCTCTGGTATTCTGCCTCTTCCAGAATGTCCTAGAGTGGAGTCAGACAGCACGGAGACTTTTCAGTCGGCTGCCTTCCCTTAGCGCCACTTAGATACGCCTGTCCCTGTCCTCCTGTGGGGATGCGGTGGGAGAAGCCCGTGGAAGACCATCTCTTTACGAGAGGGTCTGCCAAGGCAAGACCCTCCGAGTGCCTCTGTAGCAGGAAGCAGTTTAGGAAGCACCTTTACATTTTTCCCGAGGTCTTCCCGGAGGATCTGACCGTCCCATCCGGACTGGTTTGTTCTCAGGCCCTTTCCTACTCTGCAGACCTTTCTCTGGCGGCGGACACGGTTCTGGCTTTTCCCGTTCCCTCCCAGTTCCACTGGAAACAAGTCGTTTGCTCCTAGTTTGTCCTCCTTTTTCTTTTTATTATGGGCAGAGATGTCTGCCTCCACCCGGAAAGCCCCTTACCTAGACCGTCAAGTTCATGAGCGCACTTTCCGTCTGTTTTGTCCACCACTGCAGGCGCCGACTTCGCTAAGCTTTCTGCCGCCACTTCGTGAAGACTTCCTGTCCCCCAGGGGGCAATAGCACTCCCCCCCCCCTTTTTTTTTAAGATTTTATTTATTGAGAGAGAGAGAGAGCGAGAGCAAGAGCATGTGCTAGTGGGAGGGGAGAGGCAGAGGGGGAAGCAGATTCCCACCTGAGCAGGGAGCCCCATGCAGGGCTCAATCCCAGGACCTTGTGATCATGACCAGAGCCAAAAACAGATGCTTCACCAACTGAGCCCCCCAGGCGCCCCCAGTAGCACTTTCTTTACTCCCCCCAGGGTCTCTCCGGCTTCTGCCCACTGCCCACTCCCAGCCAGTGCCACACATTTTAGGTTTAGTGACAGTAGCAAGTGAGGCACTTAATATAAATAAAATATTCTTTTATTTTTTTATGTGGGAGGGGCAGAGGGAAAGGGAGATTCTCTCTCTCTCTCTTTTAAAAGATTTTATTTATTTATTTGACAGAGATCACAAGTACGCAGAGAGGCAGGCAGAGAGAGAAGGGAAAGCAGGCTCTCCACTGAGCAGGGAGCCCGATGTGGGCCTCGATCCCAGGACCCTGGGATCATGACCTGAGCCGAAGGCAGAGGCTTAACCCACTGAGCCATCCAGGTGCCCTGAAAGGGAGACTCTGAAGTGGGCTCCCAGCCCAGCGTGGAGCCTGACACAGGGCTCAATCTCAGGCCCCTGAGATCATGACCTAAGCCGAAATGAAGAGTCAGCCTCTTAATCAACTTAGCCCCCAAGGTAGCCCTTTAGGTTGCTTTTCTAATCAATACATCTGCCTCGCAAGCTACGTAAGATACTGTCATTACATTTATAGGAGGAGAAACTGGGACTCAGAGTCCTATAGCTTGTCATAAGCCACACCCTGGGTGACACGGGAGCTGAGCGTTGGAAAAGAATTTTTACTTTTATTATTATTTTTTTAAAGATTTTATTTATTTATTTGACAGAGAGAGGTCACAAGTAGGCAGAGAGACAGGCAGAGAGAGAGGAAGGGAAGCAGGCCCCCTGCTGAGCAGAGAGCCCGATGCGGGACTCGATCCCAGGATCCTGAGACCATGACCTGAGCCGAAGGCAGTGGCTCAACCCACTGAGCCACCCAGGTGCCCTGGAAAAGAATTTTTAAAAGGTGGCGGGCACGGGGGTCTGGGGACGTTTCTTGAAGAAGCCACAGAGCAGTATATGAGTTAGTAACCGTTAAAGGTATCATTGAAGATAGTCTTGAGCCACGAGAAAGTTCGGAATACTCTAGTAAGGCAGGTAATTTTGTTATACGTTTTATCAGAGAGCTGTACATCAAAAGAATGAAAATAAAATTTCTGTGCTTAAACAATTAACCTTCATGCATCTCGAATATCAGCGCGTATCGAGAACACCTCACTTCCTTCAGAGTCTGGGGAATGTGAGATGTCCAGCAGCACGACAACACAGGTGTTCCCAGTTCCTGGGTGCCCAGGTCCATGTGAACGATGACCCACAGGCAGGAAGGTGAGTGTCGAGAAAGAGGCCAGCGCGACAGACCCTCGAAGGTCCCGCCTGACTCCAGGATCCATCTGTCCCGAGGATGGAGGTGCGTCTGGGCATCGCTAAGTAAAATGAACCAAGCCAACAACTGGACGGACTCCTGAGAGGTCCTTGGGCTCTGGGAACCAGAGGCCTCAGTGTCCGGGTCGTATCGTGCATAGGGGCTGGATCCGAACGAAGCTGGACCAGAGTGGAATTTGCACACGTGGCAATTAGGGGTGTTGTGCTAGCGCAAGTGACGACTGGGGGCGGTGTGTGGGGTGTGCGGCAGCCGCTGCTCGTCCCTCCATCCGCCCTGGCCTGGGGCTGCTCCGTCCTTCACGCCCCAGCCCTGCCTCAGCCTCCCCTCTGTAGACAAGGAGTGGGAGCTTGGCCGGGGCAAGAGTCCGGGGTCCACTCTGGTCCAGTCGGCTCTAATGAGGGGTTGGGGAAGGTCACCTGGCTGGACGGGACAGATTTCTGAAGAAGGGGAGCAGGTGGGTCGGACTCACCCTCTCAGCCGCACGGACCTGAGTTCTCATTTATACGAGTTTCCCACTCTCTGGCAGGAAATAAAAATGCTTCTTGGACCCCCACGGAACGTCAAGGAGAGGAGGGAAGAGAGCGCTGGTGACGCTAAGCATACTTGCTCCTGTGGGCTGCTGGGGAAGGCGGCCAGGAGCAGGCAGCGTTGAGACCTCACGGAGAGTTTGCCCGGATCTCCTCCCCCGCTCCGGTCTTCACCTTGGGGCCGGGGCTGGCAAACCTGGAAGGGCGGGCCGCGCGCGCCTCGCTGAGTGAGTTTGTGATCCTGATGCATCGCGCCTCCGGCTGCGCCCCGCCCTTCCCTCTGCCTGGAACAGCGCGCCTCCCCGAGCCTTGGCTCCCTGGCAGATTCCTACTCATTCTTTAAAACCTTGCTTTGGCATCACCCTCTAGACAAAATGCAACACTTTCTCCTCTGTACGTTTAAAAAAAAAAAAATGATTACGGAAAATTTCCTTAAGGATACAAAAGCAGAGAATTCTTCCGTACAACTTTTGCCAGGGAGCGCGCGCGGTCGCCGCGGCCTGTATTGCACGGGTCGGAGAGCTGCGTGTCCCGGCGTCTGCTCTTCAGAGCGCCACACGGTACCCGGCACAGAGCGGATAAATGTGTCCCAGAGGCAACAGACATGAGCTGACACACGCGCCCATTTTACAGACGCAGAAACCGAGCCCCCCCCCCCCGGGCTCATCAGAGGAGTCCAGGCTGTCCTTTTGACCACTAGATGGACAGACAGGTACCCGGCCCACTCTGCCCTGCTCCGGGCGACGAAGCGGGAGGCCGGCTGTGCCCCCCGGGGCTGGCCCACCGGGCACCGCCCCGCCCCCGCGGCCACCTGGGGCCCCAGCGCCCGGACTCGGGGCAGGGAAGGAGCTGCCTGGGACCAGCCCTTCGCACCGGGGGTGGGGGTGGGCGGTGCGGGCGGCGGGGCCCGAGGGTGCCTCCACCCTCCGACGTGCTGCGGGGAGCCGGCGCAGGGCGGGGGCCGCGGGGCAGCGCCAGGTGCAGCGCGGGGCGGGGCCGGGCTTGCACCTCCACGGCCGGGGGCGGGGCCGGGGCCGGGGGCGGGGCCTCCCCTCCTCCCGCCCCTCCTCCCGCGCGCTCCGGGCCCGGGATTAGCGACCCGGGAGCCCGCGCCCCGCGGCCTCGCCGCCACACTTTCCTGGGAGCGGCGACACCATGAAGAAGTCGTACTCAGGTGGGCGCCGCGGCCGGAGCGGGGGGGCGTCGGTGTCCCGGGACCATCGCTCCCCACCTGAGCCGAGCGGGCGGCGGGCGGGGGGGACGTCGCGGGCCGCTGCGCTCCCGCTCAGGCTTTCCGCGGCGTGGGGTGGGGGCGTCCGCGCGGGGCAGGTGTCCGCAGCCCCCACACGGGACCCGATCCAGGGACCTCCGCGCGCTGAGCCCCTCGGCGGACTCGGTGCTGCCCCTTGCTGCGAGGCCGCGGGACCCGCGCGCCTGTCCGGGACCACCCGTGCGGGGGCGGGGGAGAGTCCCGGCGCTCGAGGCCTCTGACCCCGCACGCTGGCCCCGCTCCCGGCCTGGCTCGGGGGTCCCTCGCCGCCGTCGGCCACTGCTCGCTCAGGTGTCTGGAGGGGCCGCCTGGGGGCCGCTGCCCCAGGCCGGCCCGACTTCCTGCTCGCCCTCCTGGCCCTTGCGTGGGCCCCTCCAGGCGCCGCCCCTCCCAGTGTGCGGGTCCAGGCGTGCGGATCCCGGGGTGCGGGTCCCGGTGTGCGGGCCTCGGCGTGCGGTGTGCGGATGCGTGTGTTTGCAGGGAGTGGTGGCGTGGAGGATTTCCTGGGGCTCAGCCTCCAGGGCTGGTGGTGGTCCAGGCGGCAGCATCCTTTCTTCAGAGGAACTGTTTGTTACCCCTGTACCCGCGGGAGTACGGGAAGTTTGCCAAAGGGGACCGTCCAGCAAGGCTCGGGCTTAGTACCCGGGGTTCATCCGGTGGGTCTGGGGGCAATCCCCCCAACAGGTGCTGGTACCCTAACTTCACCGGCTGGTGTGCCCTCGCACAGGTCAGGCTGAAGTTCCATTTCACAGATGGGTAAACGGAGGTCACAAGCACGGGAGGACAGACAAGGGTAACCCAGATCTCTCTCCTTTTTTTTTCCCCTTTGTGGTTCCCCCCCTTCCACCCCCCACCAAGGGATCCTGGCAGGATCCGTGTCCTCCTCAGTTCTCAGATAATAAGTGGAATCTTCTCTTTTGCTCACCTTGCAAACTGTGTCCCTCCCCGTAATCTATTTGGACATGAAGTTTTCTGCCAAGGACTCAGGAACTGATTTTTCTTGATAAGAGGACAGCATCATGGGACTTAGCTGGCGCTGAGGCGGCCATTCGGGCCACCCCCCTGCCTTTGGGCCATTTCTCAGTTGCCTGCTTTCCACATTCAGGAACTGAAATGAGTAATAAAGAATAACTTGTTTCAAAGAGGGTTACTCAGAACTTCCCTGAAAATACCCTTCTGGATCAGTGGCTTAGAATTTCAACTTTTACCCCGTAGCTGCAAACAGCACGGCCCTCCCGACACCCCCAGCGCAGCTCTATCTGAGGAGCGTGGGCGCGTTGATGGAGTGGGGGGGTGGGGGGGGCTTCCAGGTGGCATATGCTGGGGTTTGGCACTTGGCCTCCCTTCCTCCCTAGCATGCTCCAAATACTTGAGATGGTTGTGGGCACTGCTGCTGTGTGCGGCCCTCTCCCTGGGATCGCTGGCCCAGGGGCAGCCCAGGGACCTCTGCTGGCTCTCGCCCTGGGCTCATTGCGCTCGACCTCCTGCTGGTGGGTCTGGACAGCGGGGGCGAGGTGGGTCCTGCCAGGTCATAGGTCCTTGGCCTCTTCCTGGGGAGACTTTGAGACCATCCTCTGTGGATGCCAGGGGGCCCCCAAAGCAGGCTTGAGCTCCTCTCCTTCCGCCTTCTCCCCCTCCCCCCAGGTAAGTTTAAAAAAGAAAGATGAAGTAGGGTTTAATGGGGTGAGTAGGAACCAGCTCTTGTAAGGGCGGCCTGTTCGGCTCCTGTGTTTACCTAACGGGGCGGGACCCTGGAGGATGGGAGCAGCGAGGGCTTGGACCCCTTCCAGTTTGTTTCCCTGCTGGCAGTAGTCCAAGGCGGGCTGGGTCCCTCGGTTGCGCTTGTGTGGGGTGGACTGGAGGGGCCTGGCCCAGGGGCGGGCTGGCCTCTTGGCCTCATTTTGAGCATGCGTTCTCTTGGCGCGCCCTTTTCCGGAGGGGTGCTCTGCAGAAGTCAGACTGACCCCTATGTAGCATCTGTGCTCTGAAATTAAGGAGAGCCCAGAGGGTGTTAAAAATCCCCCCAACCCCGCCGCCAAGGGTTGAAAATCCAAGGACAGCCAAGAAGGCTTTTCTTTTCTGCCTGGACTGAATGGGATTATTGCTTCTGGACCTATTTATGGGCTCGGAAAGAAATGGAATGATTGTAAGGGGGTCCTTTGTAGAGCTGGGTTTGAGCACTCATGAGTCCCTGAAACGGGAAGAATTTTTAAGCTCTGCTTTGGGTGGATCCCAAGTGTCTTGGTTCTGGACGCGTTCACTGAACTCGTGCCGTGTGTGGGGCACGTACTGCGAGGGTACAAAGATGCTGAAAAGACGGGGGTCCTCGCTGCCTGCTCACAGGGGAGACGCCAGCGGGGGGACACACCCCACCCCACCCCGATCTGAGCCACGGGCTCCAGATGCCACCGAATGCCCTGGAAGGAGGGACCGTGGGCGTGCCGGGAGGTTTGAGCGGGAGGCCAGATTGAGACCTGGGCCTTGAGAAGCGAGAGGTGGAGAGTAGGGGGAGAATAGCAAAGGGCTTTCCGGGTGGGGGGCTGCGGTCGGCAAGCTTTCCCTGGACCCACTTCCCCCGCTGTTCTGTGGGGGGCAGGGCGGGTGTCGGGGGCAGGCAGTGTGGCCTGGGGCCGACTGTGGGGTCCTTGGAAGGCAGGCTGCACCTCCCCGCCGTGGGGCAGGTGCTTGATCTCGCTTGGGGCTGATGCTGACTTGTGACGATTGCATGAGCCCCTGCGGGTGATAGGCCTAGAAATGTCTGCCAGGTACCTCGGCGGCTGTGACTGTCTTCATCATTCATTCGTCCCCACTCCAGGAAGGCCGAGAAGGCCGTCTGAAGCCCAGCAGCTCCCCATCTTCCCTGCGTCCTGTGCGGCTTCAGAGACCCAGGCCCGGACTTCTCCCTCGGCCCCTCGGCGTCAGAGCGGGCCGCGGTCCGACCCCCTCTGCTTCCTGGTGTTCTGAGCTTCTCTCTGCACGCCGGGTCACGGGGCCCTGGCCTTTCAGTGTCGCTGGCTCCCCCGGGAGTTCTCATGGGCACAGGCGCTTCCCTGAGACCCTCGAACCACAGAAATGCAGAGCAGGGCGTGGGGGTTGGTCTATGGGTGCACTTGGGAATTAGTCAGAGGTCGGCTTTCGGGATATTCCCAGAGGGGTGCCTGGCCGACCAGAGGTTCCAGAGACCTGGGTAGCTCCAGAGGCCTGGGGAGGAGGCTGGACCCCAGGGGAAGGGCCTGACAGAGACCGCGTCTGCGGCTGCCCCTGGAAAAGTGTGGCCTCGCTCACACCCAGTGCCCTAGGACCTGACTTACAGGAAGGGAGAGGAACCTCCGAGAACACTTCCCCAGTGAGCTAACCCCGGGTTGCCGGGTGAGCGTGGGCAGGGGTGCTGAGGCAGGTTCTTCCTCATCTCTGCCCCCCCCCCCATCCTCGCTGCCCCTTGTCTCTGGCTCATTCGGGGTCTCAGCGAGAAAGAGCCGCTTTGTGCAGCGGTTAGTCTGTGGCGCTGTGGGCTTGTGCCCAGGACCGTGGGACTCGTGGACCCCGGAAGCCTCCCGAGTCGTGAGCAAGCTGGCCGAGCCTGAGACCCGGGGCCATCGCTCTTGCTGGCCTGGTGCCGAGGCGGGGACACACGCTCAGGCGCGGGGGGTCCGCCTACCCGCCCTTGTGGCTCACCCCGGCTCGTGGTCACCTGCCCGGCAGCATCGCCCCCGCCAGCCCAGAGGGTTCTGAGAGTCCAGGGGCATGCACCTGAGTTGGGGGCCGCCCCCCTGCTTCCTGGAGATCCACCCCCTTCCAAGTAGCTGGTTGGAGCCAGGACAGGTGCAGAGGGGACAGGAGGTTGCCCCTCGGGAGCAGAGGCCTAGAGCCCGCGCACCAGGTGCACATGCTCCACCTCCCAGGAGGGCATCAGCAGGGGGCATCTCACCTGAGGACCCAGGGACCCCGCTAGCGGGAGGAAGTCTGTCCCCCACCCCCCACCCAACCCCCCCGGGGTAGCCCTCGGACACAGGCCCCCCTCGTGGATGGGACCTGGGGGTGGGACCTTGTTTCTGCACTGCTGTTTGTCCGTGCGCAGTGTTGCGTGGGCTGTGCTGTTTGTCTAAGATGTGCTCGATAAGGAAGCCTCCGCTCCCGGCCAGGGCCCAGCCTGGGGCGAGGAGCGCCAGTTCCTGGGCGGACCGGCCAGTGGCCTTGGGGGAGGGAGGGCTGGAGGTGATTGCTGGGTTCCTGGCTCTCTCTGTTGGAACTATTATCGTGGAATGCCCAGCTTGAGGTGTGGTCTGGGGGTCTGGGTTTGGGCGGGGATCCGTGGGTGTGAGTGGTGGTGCAGCCCCCTGGGGACCAGCGCAGAGCACACGAGGGACCCAGCCTCCCGGAGGGACCGGGGGCTGAGCTGTGGGGTGCCTGTCTCCCCAAGCTTCCGGGCCTGTTCGGACTCTCCCTGTGGGTTCAGTCACTCATTCCCAGAGTGCCACTGAGTGCCAGGCCCTGAGCGTCCTTCCGGCCCTCTGGCGGCTCTCACTGCCGCTCTGGAGGGGTGGCCTGGCCTTGGGTCTCTAGGTTGAGTGTGGCCCTCTGCTCCCAGCCCAGTTTCTCTCCGCCTTATCTCCCTGTCCCCGCCGGGGCCCAGGTCCATTGCAGCTTGCGTGAAGGGGGGCATTGAGCTGCTGGCGGCGGAGGGGGCGGTGGCCCCCGGGCATCTTGCTGTCAGTGGCCTTTTGGAAGCTTCGCAACAACTGAGCTTTGTTCCCGGCCTAATCTGACCTGGTTCTCTGAAGTGTGACTGCCTGCGGCCTGCAGGCCCCCCGGGACAGGAAGGTGAGCAGCAGCAGGGAGAGGAAGACGATCTGGGTCCCAGGGTGGCCCTCGGGCCCAGGCTACCTGCCTTCTCTGGCAGAAACGCACATCACCGGTCATCCTCCAAGGGCTGCTGGCTCCAGGCCCCACGTGGCGTGTGCGGACCCCACCAAGTGCTGGGTGGGGAGGGGAGGGCTGGGGAGACCTCTGTCCTGCTGGCTCATGCCCCTTGGAGAGTCGGTCTTCTGCTGGCCTGGGGTTTCACAGTGGGGCCGAGACAGGATGACGGGGCCGGGGGTCGTCCACGGTCCTCCTTCTGCCTCCCGGAGAGGCCTTGCTCTTGAGGGACGTGCAGTGACACCTGGGTGGTGCCCAGGCCTTCGTGGGCCCTCCGGGCTGCACCTGGGAACCAGGGGATGGTCCTGCAGCCGTGCGAGTCCCTGAGAGCTGAGCCAGGGCCCCTCGGCCCGGCCCGGCCAGGCATGTTGAGGCAGCGGCTGAAAGGCAGGCGGCAGTGACTGTCTGCCGGGGCTGGAGATTGCTCCTGGGCAGTGTGGTTACCAGGAGGGGCCAGGCAGGGGCAGGCTGGCAGGTTGCCTCGGGCTGGGCCCGCACCTCCATCTGACCTGCGTCCTGAGGCTTTCACAGACTTCCCAGGGACTGCGCTCCCCCACCCCCCAGGACCCAAGCCCAGTGGGAGAAGAATGTTCCTGTAACCCAAGCCACTTGGAAGTGGGTTAACTCCAACCCCTGTTGTCTTCCAGCCTGTCAAGGACTGGGCTAATCCACCGGGGAGGGGGGGTGGGATTTGGGGTTCACAAAACGCACTAAGAGAACCGTGACTTTGGCTCTGTGGCCACAGGTTCAAATGGGTGGGTGTCGGGGAGCCGGGGTCGGATGGCTGCATACAGGAGAGCCAGTGTAGACGCCGCGGGGGACACAGGGAGTGGCGTGACCTTCCGGGGCACACGGCAGCGGCCGTGTGGGGCTGGGGAGGGGGCGGTGGCCGACTGCTGGCGGCTGCAGTGTCCCGTCACCTCTGGCACAAGGGGCCGAGGTGGGGCAGCCCCTCAGCGGGCGCCGCTCCAGCTGCCAGACCTTCGCATCCGTTTGGGGGGTCTGCTTTCGTAAAGAAGAGCTTTCTATACACTGTGCCTCTCTTTTTTCTCTTTTGTCCGCCCCTCCCCCCCGCCCCCCTGGGTCGTTTTGTTCATTGCTTGCTGCCCGTGTGAACAGGAAAGTGAATTCTTCAGTCCCATCAGTCGTGACCTTGCTTTCTGTGCGCCCTCGGCCGCGGGCACAGCGTCTGATCCTCGGAGGGGTGGCACGTATTTCCCCAGAGGTATGCGCTACCCCCCCACCCCGCACCCCTGGTTCTGGTTCTGCTCTTTCCACCTGGAATCAGATCTCATGCGTGGACGGCTCCGTTCCTGGCTCTTCGGAGTTCCTTAACGGACTTAACCACCCTCGTACGACACGGACCCTCTGTTGCCAGCTGGGATGGGGAGGGAGGGTCCCCGTCCCTCGAACCGAGGGTTCTGAGCTGACCTGCAGGTGTGACAGCAGCCGCGCTCCCGGCTGGGGGACGCGGGCTGCTGGGAGACCAGGACGTCGCCAGGTAATTAGCTGAATGAAACATTGCACACGATGACTCCTTGTTCCCCTCATTCCTGGGATGGCCTCCAGGGCCAGACAAGTGTTCTTCCCGCGGCGTTCTGTAGGGAGGCTGGATGAACAGAAAATGCCGTTTGCTCGCATCAGTCCGCTTGGAGGACTGACTCGTTCCGGAGATCGGCCCCAGATCCCTGCGGTGGAGCCAGGCCCCCACCAAGGGGGTTGGGATGTGGAAGTGGGGCCTTTGGGAAGTGAGTCTGTTTAGACAGTCTTGAGGGTGGGGGCCCCCATCGGTGTCCCCCTAAGGGGAGGAGGAGACTCTGGGGCTCCCCCTACCTGCTCTATGAGGATAAACTTTTTTTTTTTTTTTTAATTAAAAATCAATGAAAGATCAACCGTCTTGCCTACAGGGCTTGCTTCCTGCCTCAGGCTGGTGCGCGAGGTCAGGGTTCCCACCCTGGGGCCTCCTTCCCTTCGTCCCTTCTGTGGTCCCCTGCAGGTGGACGTATCTGTACCTTGGAGGTGTCCCCCGACTTCCTTGAGCCAGCCTGAATGCCCCAATCTTGGGGCCAGTCGCCCCAGGTGACTGACCGCCTCTCCTGGTGACCATTCCCTCTGCTACCTGGTGACTTGTGCGGCGACTCCTTCTGGAACTCCAGGCTCCAGGGGTCGGTCAGCAGCGCTGCCTGCACAGCCCGCGCCGCCAGGGCCTCTGTACCCTGACCCTACCCCTCCCCAAGGCGTGTCCTGCTGTTACACTCCCGCCACCATCCGAAGCCAGAGTGAAGCACGTCTGGCTCTTCGGTGACTTGGGGCACGGTCAGCGGCGGGGCCCAGAGATCGGCAAAGCCTTCCGCGCATTCTGGGGGCCCTTCCTCCTTCTCCTTCCTGCGGCGGTCAGCAGTTTCTGATGGCTTCTTCTCCGTTCTCGAGACTGCAGGTCCCCTGGCCTGTGCTTAATCTCATCTTTGTCACGGGCACGGCTCGTTCCCGGCGTGTGTTTTGGGGTCTGACCGGGACTCAGAAACCGCTCGAGGACTTGGAACAGGACTTCAGTGTCGGGTCTTTGCTAACACGGAGGACGGAGAGCAGCAGCTGGGGGCAGATCCGGCTTGCGTGGTGTCTCTACAGCCCTTGAAAAGCATGCACGTGATTCCTCATTGAGACTGAGGAAAGAAAGAACACCTGATTGTAGATTTTATTTTTTTTTTTTAAGGATTTTCTTTTTAAAGTCAGCTTTGCCCCCACCGTGGTGCCGAACTCACAACCTCGAGGTCAAGAGTCACACACTCCCCCGACTGAGCCTACCAGGTGCCCCCGAATCGTAAATTTTAAACAGCTGGCAAATCCAATAAGTACCAGAAAATTTTAAAAAATAGGAATGCTTTTACCAATCACCTACCAATGCTTTCCCCAAAGCCCTGGTTTTTTTCCTATTGTAGTTTTGGCTACGAACTCTGATCGCTTCTTTACACGATGACTGGGTAACATCACTTTCTCATGGGGGAGTGGAAAGGTCATTCATTTTTTGGTTAATCAAAGTTTGTTCTTTTCCTTTTGGTAGTTGGGATGCATGAAAAAGTGGGACTTCAGGGGCATCTGGGTGGCTCAGTCGGTTGAGCATCTGACTCTTGGTTTCAGCTCAGGTCGTGATCTCAGGGTCGTGGGATGGAGCCAGAGTGGGGCTCCCTGCTCAGATCCGAGTCTGCTTCTCCCTCTCCCTCTGTGCTCCGCCCTCCCAACCTGGCTCAAGCGCACACACTCTCAGATTGAAAAAAAAAAAAAAAAAAAAAAGTCTTTTTTTTTTTTTTTTTTAAAGATTTTATTTATTTATCAGAGAGAGAGAGGGGGAGAGAGCGAGCACAGGCAGACAGAGTGGCAGGCAGAGGCAGAGGGAGAAGCAGGCTCCCTGCCGAGCAAGGAGCCCGATGTGGGACTCGATCCCAGGACGCTGGGATCATGACCTGAGCCGAAGGCAGCTGCTTCACCAACTGAGCCACCCAGGCGTCCCCCAAAAAAGTCTTTAAAAGAATACTTGTGGGGTGCCTGGGTGGCTCAGTTGGTGAAGCCTCTGCCTTCGGCTCAGGTCACAATCCCTGGGCCCTGGGATCGAGTCCCACGTCAGGCTCCCTGCTCGGTGGAGAGCCTGCTTCTCCCTCTTCTTCTGCTCCCTTTTCCTGCTGTGCTCTCTCTCTCCCTGGCAAATAAATAAATATAATCCTAAAAGAAAGAAAGAAAGAAAGAATATTGCTCCCCTTTTTAAAAGAAGTGTGACCTCACACAGTTTGTGGCCCCGCCCCCATTCTTGTCCTACAAACACAAGGATTCTGATCAAGTCTATCTTGAAGATAATGTCTCCTTAGAGACATCCTTTTAGGAATGAAATAGGAAACTGTGGAGCATTTGTAACTGTATGTTTATTACTAACCAGAGATGCTTTTCGCTTTGACTCACCGTGGAAGAGAATCGAATTCTCCACTTAAAACAATGATTTTCCGTGGACTTTTCCGCGGCCTCGTTCCTGGCCTCACACATGCCACATCTCGCTTCCCCCCACTGCCCGCATCTTTCCACCAGGCGCTCAGGTCGTGCTCACATCTTACCCCTTCTGATTCCGCAGAACACACAGATCGGAGGGCGTGTAGCTGGACGGCCACCCTGGGTGGTCAGCAGTCCCCTGAGCAAACACAGACATGGCGGTGAACCACGTCAGTATACCCCAGCCGGGTCCAAACTCGACATATTTTTCCATCCAACCTGTCCTGGGTGGGAGCCCCACCCTCCACTGGTACTTACGCAGGAGAAGTGTGATGGGCAGGAACGCAGAGTGGACCCAGACAGTGATTTTGCCAGATCGGATTTAAGATATTTTCTATTTTGCAAATTTTACAAAAGCGTTTCACCCCGTGGCTGTGTTGTTAGGGCCCTTCTCCTGTCAGCCAAGGGCCTGGAGCTTAAGGTTCCTTGGCTTCCTGGAGACAAGCTACAGATTAGCCGCAGGAAGCCACCCCCCCCCCCCCCAGGTCAGAGGGTCAGAGGGAGGAGGTGGTGTCCCTAGTCCTTTGTCACCTGATAGTAGTGGGGCAAAGGTGGGCCTGCCCGGCCCAAGCTGCCGCACTCAGCAGAGACAAGATCAGGGGCCAGAGAAACCTTCCAAGGCAGAGAGGCGGGCAGGATCTACCCCATTTCTCCCTTGCTCCCACCTTCCAGGCTCCTTCCAAGCACCCCGCCCCCACACTGGGTGGCAGACCTGGGGACCAGGTCGTCCCGTGGACCATAGCTCTTCTGCCACGCCAAGGAGAGCCTCGGAGGGGTGAGGAATGGAGGGATAGCCTCCTGCTTAAAGATCATCTGTTGTTTACCTGAAATTAGGTTTAGCCGAGTGTATTTTCTTTTCTTTTTCTTTTCTTTTTTTTTTTTCAGCTGAGTGTATTTTATATGGCCGTGTAGTTTATAGGGGTGGGGCCCAGAGTCCGGACGCCCAGCTGGTGAAGCTCTGTGGAAAGGGCTCTGTGGGACCTTGGTCAGCACCATGTCGTGGGGGAGGTCGCTGGCTGCTGTCTGGAGAGGGCAGAGCAGAGCCCCCCGCCCCCCGCCATGTGCCTAAACTGCCGGCACCTTCCCGACGCGTGAGCTGGACACCCGGGGTGGCTCCTGAGGAGTCCGTGAGCACCGCCGGGAGAGCCCAGGTCCCCTCGGGTCACTGTTGTATTCCGTAGTCCTTGACCAGTGCCCGGGGCAGTGGAAACTCGGTGACACACACTCAGGAGTCTGCTCCGCGTAGACGCGGACACTCAGGATCAGAGAGACAGCGCTTGCCCAGGGACGCGGTCAGCGCTTGGGACGTGATCAGGAGGGCGTCCCCACCTCCCCAGTGCGTCCGTCCGGCGCTCGCCTCTGCGGGCAGCAAAGGCCGAGGGCGGCGGCTGGGAGAAGACGGAGGAGCTCATGGCCTCATCTTAGGCTCTTTGCACGATGAGCCTCGAGTTTGACTCTCCCACTGCGACCCTTGACTTTGGGGGAGCCCCTCCCAGCTCCTGTGGGCACGTGAGCCATGGAGAAAGGGGGGTGAAGACTGTACGTCCCGGGGGCCCCCATCCTGGGCTCAGAGGTGGAGGCACACGCGGCTCCGGGCCAAGGTCGCTGGGACCTCCCTGTCCTTTCCTGAGAGACTCGGACTCAGAGGTTTGAAGACAAAAGTTGAAAATGGATTCTTCTGTTCTTTACTGAAAATGGACGTTGGTGTGAATTTTCATAGCGGCCTCTGCCTGCAACACGGTGTCTTCTTGACTGGAGGAAGGTACTGGCCAGACTTCATTTGTTGTTGGCACAGAGCAGAACGGGGTGTGCGTGTGTGTGTGTCATCGTCCACCGGGGTCAGGACGTCTCGGCTGTGCATGACCCCAGAGGGGCTGGGGACAGCCGCCGGATCCTGGGCAGAGACACTGTGGCCCCGAGGCTGTGCGTGGTTATTAAACTCACAGCTAATAATGACCCATGACCTCGGGAGTGTGCTTAGATGTCTCAGGGCCTGTTTAAGCATCTCGAACTTAGAATTTACTGGGTCCGACCCATCATAAAAACTTGGCTGGAAGGAGGACATGCAGGGCTTTCGTGCCCACTGCACCCCCTCCCTGTCTCCCCTGTGCACGCTCCCCAGGTTACAGGCCCACGGGGATGCCCACCAGACGGGGGGCGGGGCTGCTATGCGGGGGCGGGGGCGGTGTAGGGATGCCCTGGGGCCACGTGGCGAAGGGGAGTTGGGCGGTTTCCCCCTGCGTGAGGGTGTCTGCCCTGGAGGTGGGCTCTGCCCCTGGGCTGCTGCCACGGTGGCTCCGCTGGCCCTCCCCGCAGGCTGTTTCTATGGGAAAACGCCTCCCAGGCCATCCCCCTTCGCCCAGCCCTGCCCGGGATCACGGCCTTTTTCTCGAGGACCGAGGAGCCACCGCTCCTGGTCTGGCATCTTCTCTCCCGCTCCTGAATGCCGCGCTGTCATCCCCTTTAAGATGCCGGCCGGCGGGGTGGGGGGGGGCACCTGGGTGGCTCAGTGGGTTAAGCCTCTGCCTTCGGCTCAGGTCCTGATCCCAGGGTCCCGGGATCGAGCTCTGCATCGGGCTCTCTGCTCAGCGGGGAGTCTGCTTCCCCCTCTCTCTCTCTGTCTGCCTCTCTGCCTACTTGTGATCTCTGTCTGTCAAATAAATAAACAAAATCTTAAAAAAAAGAAAAAAAAATCTTAAAAAAGAAAGACACCGGCCAGGCGTGAGTCCTGCTTTCTGCCCCCTGCTCCCGCTGCCCCGACTCACCTGAAGGGTGTTTCAGACTCGAGGGCTCGGGGCTTAACACGTTACAATTCACCGGTGTGTGTCATGGGTGCGCAGTTCGTGACTGTCTGTGAAATGGCCTTTGTGCCCAGCCTTGGAGTTTCTGGGGTGCCCGGGTCTCGGAGAGCGCCCAGATCCTGGGTTCCTCAAGCATGACTGTTCCCTCCGGGTCTTACACAAACTCAGTTTGTTTAAACGCATCGGCTCGGGGCAGCCAGGCTTTGTCGATTCCAATTTGTAGATCCCGGGGTTCAGGCTGGCGTGTGTGGCTGGGGAATGATAACCGTGAAAACCATGATAATCATATAATTTATTGAGTGCTTACTTCACACGAGGTGCTGTGCCGAGTGCCCACGGCGTGTGGCCCCATTTAACCTCGGTCACCCATGCGCGTGCGCTCCGTTCTGTCCGCGGGCGGCGGGTCAGGCAGCCGGCGCTGGCACGGGGACCGTATTTCCTGGGGTGCAGGGTGGCAGCTAGTCCCTGGCAAACCCCGGATTTGAACCCTGCTCCTCCTCGGACTGCTGGCTTCCCTGCCTCCCGGGCCTCTGGGAACTCCCTCCAGACAGCCAAATTGCAAATCGCCTCCTTTCCTTCAGAATATGTTTTATTTTAAAATCACATGAAAATAACTCAATTCTCCACTGGAGCAACTGAGCGCTTAGACGGCTTGGAGGCTTCTCCAGCTCCCTCTTCACTGGACTCCGACGCGGGCCTGAGCGATGAGGTCCACGGAGCTGGGCTTCGGTAGCTCTTGGCCGTGTGTCCCTCCCCGGCGGAGGCCGGGCGGAGCGGGCTGGCTGCGCTGGGCGGGGATGTTGTGCGAGGGTGGGAACCTCAGGCCGCCACCAACCCGGCTTGGGAACCAACGTGCCCGGTGTCTTCTCCGCGCCAGGGGCTGCCTGGCACCAGCCATGTGTTTTGGGAAATTGGAAAAATAAACAGCACAAATAAAACAAAACTCCACCCAAGAAATCTGAGACAGATGCTGTTTTCCTCCTGGCCATGGCTCCAGCCTCAGCCCGGGTTTGGGGAGCAGCGAGCCCAGAAGGGAGCTTGGGGGGCGGGGGGGGGCTGTGGAACCAGAATGGGACCTTTTTTACCCCTTTGCCAGAGACAGAGGCAGGGGCACGGGTGGGCGTCCCGCCGGCCCAGGGGGAGTCGCAGCCGGAAGTGAGTCAGTCCACAGGAATGCTGGGCCCGTTCCTTGTCCGTTCCTCGCCCCGTACGGTTTCCATATTGGGGACTCGCTGGATTCACGGGCATGGCGTGGCTCACTGGTGCCGCTCTTAGCCCGGCAGTGGGACCTCTGAGTGGCTCGTGTGTGTGTGTGTGTGTGTGTGTGTGTGTGAGGGCGTGATGATGAGATGGTGATTCTCCTGCTGTGTTGCTCCCGCTCAGGGGAGAGGTGACAGCCATCGTGGAAGGGAGGCCTGCGGAGGCCGGGGATGCCCGTGCTCAGGCCTCAGCAGCCGTAGGAGCAGGGCCTGTCCCCTCCCGCCCCTCCCTGCCCTGGGAAGCCCACCAAAGCCACTTCAGGCCCAACCTCTCCCTTTCTTAAGAGAGCTGTCTGTTCTGGAAGTCCAAGGTGGGACCTGCCCGAGCAGACCTGAGGCCGTGGCCCAGGCTTCCTGTCCGGCAGGGCTGGCCTGGAGTCCCTGTGCTCTGGTTGGACGTCCGAGGAGGGATCACAGTCACCGCTCGGCCGTGAGCAGACGTGCGTCCGAGTAGGCGGGGACGGTGGAGGGAGGCCTGTGTGTCTGCCGGGTGAGGTCACTGTGATCGTCGGGGTTCACCAGAGAAACAGACCAGTGGGGGACGGGCTTGTGTCATCCTGGAGGCCGAGGAATGCCATTGGCTGCAGTCAGATGACATGGGGTGTTGGGGTGGGGTGGGGGGGGCTCTGTCGGAGACGGGGGATGTCCGAGCCTCCCTGCTCTGAAGTGGCAGTGGTAGCATTTGCCCGGTGGGGGTGTGTGGGGAACGGATATGAGCTCGTGACCATCCCAGAGCCTCGGTGCTTGGACGTGGCCATGACCGCCCAGCGTCCCCCGAGCCTTCTGCAAGGGTCCGCATGGCCCTCCCTGCCTCCTCAAAGCCTCGCTGGTCGCTTCAGGCTCTTGGGTCTCCTGCCGCATGCCTTCCTTGGCCTTGTTTCACGGCGTCTGGGTTCAACATTTGGGGCGCATCTTGGGGTCCTCCCCAGCCCTGGAAAGAGACCTGGGCTTGGCGGCTGGTGTCTGTCAACACTAGACCCTGCAGGACGAGCCGCACACGTTCTGTTCTTGGTGCTCAGTCCATCCCTGTCCTCCGGACGTGGAGAGCATGTGAGTCCCCGGGGAGCTGGGCACGAAGCCCGCCGTGCAGGTTGGCCCGCCGGGAGCTCTGGAACCGCTAGGAACAATGCCGGCTGCATCCCCTCTCCGTGGCCCGTCGTTGAGGAGTGGGTTTGTGGAATGAATGAATGTTCCAAGGGCCTCTCTGGAGGACGGCACCTCTGAGGCCGGCGTTCTGGGTGGGGGTCCGGGAGGTTTCTGGGTTAGCCCCAGGCCCCTTCTCTGCTCCTCTTGCTGTGTGTAGGGAGGGCCTCTGCTGGCCAAAGTGGGGTGTCCCTACAGCTCCAAGGGATGGCTTGGTTGCCCAGGGAGCCCGCTTCTGGAGCAGCAGTCGCGCTCCCTGTCCCTCCCGTGGATCCCCTTCCTGGCAGCCCTGGGTTTGCTTGGCTTAGCAGCTCCCCAAATCCCCTCGAGTCCGGACTTGCCTGCTGTAAACCTCTCCGGAGAGCACCGCCGGACCCGGGGGTTGCGTGTCGGGACCCGGCGCCTGCAGCACGGGGCCGCGTTCCCCTGCGGTTCTGTCCTCGTCCCCTCCTGCGGTGGTGGGAGGGACCCGCTCATCCTTCACGCTCCTGAATCCAGTCTGGCTCTGCCCCGCCCCAGAGCAGAGGGGCTGGGTCGGGCCCCGGGTGCAGGGAAATCTCAGTTCGCGATGCGGGTCGACCAGCTTTATCCCGGGGGTGGCTGGAGCCTGACTGGGCGCCGGCACTCTCACCGTCCTGCGGACAGTCGGGGTGGAGGAGCCACTTGGCCAAGCCTGGGTTTTGGAGGTTGATGGGCTCAATTGCTAGTAGCTGTGCGGCCCCAGGCACGTGGCTCAGCCCCGCTGAAAGGCAGCGGTGAGACGGGGAGTGAGAGCTGGGCGGGAAACGTTGCGCCAAAGGCTCGGCCTGGTGCCCGCCAGCCGCCGGCGTCCGGAAGGCAGTGGCTGTCCTTGAGGGGGGCAGCTGGGGCAGGGGGTCGGGGGGGGGGGGGGGAGGACCAGGGCCACTGGTTCCTGGTCCTGGAGCCCCCTGCAGAGCATGGGTGAGGTTATCTCCCGTGCGAACCGCCCTCCAGCGGCCCGGTGTGACCTTTGCCCTCTGCCCCTGTCTCTAGGAGTCACGCGGACCTCCAGCAACCGTCTCCGGAAGCTCGGCGACCCCACCGGCCCAGGTGAGTAGCTTGTTCAGCCGTGACCCCCCCCCCGGTTCTTCTGGCCCAGCCCTCTAGCCCACCTGGCCTTCTGAGGTGAGCGGAGGGGGGGGGGGGCTTGCCTGCCGCCCAGGGAGGCCTGGTCTTTGATGGCTCCGACTCAGGTGGCTTTCAGGCCTGCTGAGCACAGTCTGCCAGAGGTGGGTCTCGTGGGAGCGGGGGCGCCTCTCTGTAGGGAGGCAGCCCTGGCCCAGGGAGCAGGCCACGTGTGTGTGGGGGACAGAGGACAGAGGACCGAGGCGGGTGTGGATGCTGTTGGGCTGCCCCGCGGAGGCGCGGAGGGACGGATGGGCAGCCCAGGGGCGGGAGGCTTTGACTCTGAGCAGCCACGGACCCCTGCTGCTTCCCACGCCCTGCAGAACTGAGGGGGCTCCGGCAACAAACCTCCGCGAGGGTTGTCCGTCTGAGGTGTCACCTGCCCACGGGCTGGGCACCCCCGGGCTTGTGGGGCAGCCGAGGGGCAGCCTGGCAGGGAACGGGGGTGGGAGTATCAGGGGCCTGTGGATGCACAGGCCGCGATGTCCCCACGGCTGTGTCTGAGGCCCCTTGTGGTGCAGGACGGGGCTGGGTGTGGGAAGGGAAGGGTGACGCCCGGCTGGAGGTCTCCCGGGCGGCTGAGTGATTCACATCCGCGGTTACGCAAGAGCTCCGCCCCCTGTAGCCACGTCGGGCTACTAACCACTGGACGGCCCGGCCTGTCTTTCTGGGGAACTTTCCTCTGGGGCCCCGCAGCTGGTCTGCTTCTTTGCTCTTCCAGCAGCCAGGCCAGGTCTAAGGGCCTCGCCTGGTGCCGGGGCCAGGGCCAGGTTGCTGAGCTCTGGGGTTGAGGTGTCCGGAGACTGGCGCCCTGGGCCATGTGGACACAGTCTCCTCTGGCCATTGCTTCCCTGGGCTCAGACTGGCCAGTTCTGTGCCGTCAGCACTTGGCAGCCGCTGCCACGGTCCGCTTGGAAGCCTAAGGCATAATTTGCTGCAGCCCAGAGCTGTGCGCCCGCGATCTGGGTTTTCTTGGGAGCGCCTGCTGACACACGAAATCCTCTCTGGGGGGGCCTGCCTGGGCTCTGCCTCGGGACACCCTTTCCTTGTCTTCCTGGCTCCTTCTCTAATCCCAGCCGTCCCGCGGCTAAGACCGGGGTCCCGATGGGGGTCTTCGCTGGACCCCCAGCCTCTCAGTGCCCTGGTCCCTCTGACCCTTGCAGGATCCCTGTTTGGAGCCGCCACCCGCCCTCCCCTCTTGTCGCACACTCGGCCTGGCCTCCTGCGTCCGGGACCCCAGACCCCTAGTCCTTCCAGAGGGCCAGGGGCGGTATCCCAGCACAACCTCTGTGAGCTCAGGCTCTTCACGAGGTTGATGCTGGCAGAAGCCACAGGCCACCAGCTCAAGCCGTGCCCATGGTCCACCCTCCTATGACCTTACTTTCTGCCCTTCTTGGAAAAATGGGATTGGTAGACCCTGTAAAAACACTGGAAAGAAGGAAATAAGCCAGTCGTGTGCCCACCAGCCCTCTTGAGAAATAAGGTGTTCTAGGTGCGGTGTGAGCGCCCGGGGGACCCTCCCCATGCCCTTTCCTGCCAGGGTGACTCCCTGGTCACTGCCAGCGCACGTGTGCTGTGTGTCTGGACGACATGTGTCTCCCCCTGCGGACCGGCAGCTGCCTGTCGGCCGTCCGAGGGGCGTCGGCTCAAAGGTGCTCTTTGCTTTTTCAGGCGACACGATGTCTCTGAGATCGTCCTCGCCGGCACGTGTAGCCCTGTTCGTGTGTACTGCCCGTGGGCGATGGCTCCTTGGTGTGGGCCTGCTGTTGGAGGTCGGCGGAAGCCTTCCTCTGTCCTAGGCGCCGCTGGAAACATCCTCACGTGTCCCCATGCACCCGTGTGTGTCCCCAGGCGGATGCCCACACTCTGACCTCCCAAGTGGCCTTCCGGTGTGTTCTCCCACAAGCCTCGAGCGGCCTCTGTGGGTCGCTGCCTCTAGGCCACTGTCTCTGGCCAACCTTTGTCCTGGTTCCCACAGCTTGCACAGTGTTTCCCCTTGGCCGGCTTCCTCACCTCCCGCGGCCGGCCCCTCCAGCCTTGCCCGACTGTCCCCCTGGGACTCCTCAGAGCCTCTCTTTGTGCCCGGACATCCGGTGTGTTCCGTATCCCGCTCTTCCTCCTCCCAGTGCCTCTGAGATGGGTGGCCTCATCCCTGCTGTAGGGGGTTGACTAACGTCCCCCCAGAATTCTTGTTCACCCGGAACCTCAGAAAGTGGCCCGACTGGGAAATGCATCTCTTAGAAGCGCGGTCAGTGAAGGCCCCGGAGATGAGATCCTGCTGGACTTAGGGTGGTTCTTAAGGCCGATGGCGGAGGGCCTTACGGGAAGGGGAGACGTACAGGGGAGCAGGCCACGTGAGGACCCAGGCAGAGATGGAGGGAGGTGGCCGCAAGCCCAGGGACGCTCGAAGACGCAGGAAGCGTTTTTCCCGCAGCCGCTGGAGGAAGCTCGGCCTCCGCTGCTAACCTTGATTTTGGGCTTCCACCTCCCGAACGGGGAGACAATCCACTTCTGTTGTTTTAAGCCTCTCTGTCATAGCGATCTGTGACAGCAGCCCCAGGAAGCCCGTGCACATCCTCTGGGTCCGGCTGGGTGGACGGCACGCTCCCCGCAGAAGGGTCTCCCTGAAACGCTGCTGTCTGGGCCGTGTCTCTGCCCTTACGCCTCACGAGTGGTGGCCCCACGGCATCCCTGGTGCGGGTTCCCGCCCTCCCCCAGTCTTTCCGTGCAGCCTCGCACACGCCTCCTTGCTCCCGGCTCCGGGGAGCTCTCCGCCTCGCGCTCAGGACGCCCGGCTGTACGCAGGGCCCGGCTGCCGGCGTCCCAGCCATGTGGGCCGGGGCGGGGAGAGTGTGGCTTGGCGGCGGTCAAGGAAGACACTGCCAGAGTCTGGCTGCCCGTGGGCCTTGCCCGAGGCTCCCACAGGCACCCCTCGCTGGTGCCGCTCTTCCCACCCACGGACACCCGCTCCTCCTCGGTGTCTCTCGGGTCTCAGCCTGGCCGTGCACGGAGGTCCTCAAGCAGGAAATCTCAGCCGTCGACCTTGACCGATGCCCCCCCAGCACCGTCAGGTCAGCAGGTCACTGAGACCTTCTCAACTGCCCCTGCCCTCGAGTGACCTGGGTGCGGTCAGGCATCAGTGCCCCCCGCGTCTCGCCCTTCTCCCCACGGACGCTCCCCTGGCCCCGTCGCGGTCAGTGGCATTTACCGAGACCCGCCTGCGCGCACAGGCTCCATCCGTGTGATTACCCGAAACAGACCTGGTCATGGCCTCTTACTTAAAGGACCCCTAGTTGCCTTTTCCAAAGCGCGGGATGAACTAAAGCACAGGACGGTGTTCAAGGCGCTTCCCAGCCTGACCTGTCTCTCCTTCCAGGCTCTCGCTGCCCCATCCTCCCTCCTAGACGGGGAGGCCGTCCCGGCTTCCCCCCGGCCACGGTGCCGGGACAGTCCCTGTACCTTCGTACTTCTGAAGGTCTTGACTTTGACCCAACCTGTTCATCCCCAGCGTTGGCCTTGGGGGTTTCTTTGTCCTCCGGCCCACAGGGCTGCATGTTCTTACGGCACGTGGCTCGCAGGCCGCAAATACTGTTGCATTCAACTGGGAAGGACAAGCTTGGGGTGATGGGCCCAAGAATGAGTTTAAAATAGAAAAGTCAGCCTTCTTTTGCGTTGGCTGAAAAGTAGCTTTTCTCTTCGTGTTCCGGTGAAGAAATTCACTGAGAATGCAGCGTCTCTGGGGAGGAGGATTTAGGAGCAGCGCAGCCCGGCGGCCGTGGGCACACGTGGCCCCCACATTGCAGGCGGTAGATCGAGCACGTTGACGTCATCCTAGAACGTTCTGTCGGGCCGAGCTGGCCGGTAGAGCCGACCCGTTGGCTCTTCAGGTTCATTGTTCTTCCTGCGAGCACGTGTTGGGCACCGAGTGAGCGAGCGGGCAGAGCGTTGGGCTCTCGGCAGGAAGGGGAAGACACTAGCCCTTCGTGGGCTTTCTCAGTGATCTGGGGAGAGGGGCTGCGGGGCAGATGCTCCCGATCCGGGCTTCGGCGCTCCGCCGTCCCCTCGTGCCTTAGGGGCTGCGGGTTCTCCTGGAGGCACAAGGTTCTGGCTCCGGCCCGGCCCTGCCCAGGATGGGTGACAGAGCACGAGACCTGTTTGTGGCGGAATTCAGCCGGGCCTGGGCCGCCCCTCTCCATGGTCTTGGTTCCCTTCCACACCGTTCTGGAAGAACTCCCACAGCCACGGGGCCGGCCCGGGCTGTTCGCACCTGTAAACCCCGCAGCCGTTCCCAAGGCAGAGAGTAGCTGGGTCGTATTTATTTAGGAACAGCTGAACCTTGCTGCTCAGGAAAGAGTGGAGAGAGGGTTCCTGAGAGGAAGGTAGCCAGCCCCAGCCCGGAACCTCGCGCTGGGCCTGGCTTGCTGGGCCAGGCTGGGGGGGGGGGGGGCCCGCTCTGCTGGCAGGTACGGTGGGGACAGCGGGGCCGCGGGAGGCCTCCGGATGGAGCGCCTTCGTTGTCGACTCAGGGAAGCCGACCTCGGTGCTGGAGTCAGGGCTGAGCAGGAAACGAACGGAAAAGTCATTTCTTAGAGTGAGAGCTCCTGTAGCTTGGAGCTGATTACGGAGGATTCGAGAGCGTCTGCGTGGAGCAGGGGGCGGCGAGAGCGGGTGGGAAGCCCGAGCCCAGGGCCTCAGGAAGTCTCCTTTCCGCCGGGCTCCTCTGTCCCCGTGTCCTCACGGCCCCTCCTCAGAACGCACACCCCGGGAACGAGGCCACCTTGGTCCAGGGGCCCCTGCTGTGTGCATCATGGGAGTCGTCCTCCTGGCCTGGTGGGGGCAGTTCGGGGCACCCGGGGATGCCTCGTAGCTGTGTGTACCCCCCCATGGGGTGCGGGGGGCTTGTGGCTGTGCTTCCTGGAGGGCCCCCCAAGTCCTGCCTTTAACGAGAAAGCCATCCCCCAAGCCATCCCCCAACTCTTCCCCCTCTCCCCCACACACCCCTCGCAGGGGATGGGGACATGGATGGTGGTCAGGAGTCTGCAGGGGGGGGGGGGGGGGGGGGTGTGTGTGGGGGGGTGGGGGAGGTGTGTGCAGATCTGTTGGGGGGGTAAAGGACAGAGATACCATCTTAGAAACTGTCTAGAAGAGGCTGTGGGGCAACGGTGCCCACCCCAGGACACAGGCTGGCTGGGTGTGGGGGCAATTTCCCAAGGCTGTGGCCACGGTGGGGGGAGGGGGTCCTGCCTCCCCCAGGTGGCAGGTGTTGGTCCAATTTGGAAAGTGCTGGGTGGAAGGAAGCCAGCCCCCCACAGGGACGGCTGGGCTCTCGCATTTACTATGCAAATGCGCCGGAGGCATCTAAGGCCTGCATCTAGTTTATGTAACCACAGAGCCTAGTCAGGGGAGGAGAGAGCCACGTGGGGAACCCACTTTGGGGGATGCAGGTCCCCCGGCCTGGCCAGGCCCGTTGCTCCCCTCCCCCGCTGGGTGTGAACAGTGCTGGTGCCTAGACGCAGCCTCGATGAGCACTGGGGGGTTGGCTGCTGCCTTCTCCCACGGCTTGGCCTCACCCTACCTCTGCGCCTGGCCTCTGAGCTGGCTCCTGACTAACACGGGCCTCACTGGAGCCAATTGGTGCTGCCAGGTTTTTGGTTTCAAACGCTCCCCTGCTTGGGCCAGAATGCTTGGATTTTTAGGCATGGGGCGGGGGTGGGGAGCGGATGGACACTGAGCCAAACTGCCGGGGAAGCACCGAGGGTCAGAGCTGTGCTCAGCCGTGAGGACGACGACAGAGCCCTGGGCGCCTGCAGGAAGGGGGGGGCGGCCCATGGCCAGCCCGAAGCCTGGCCTACCCCGGATTCCCACCAGCGGACCTGTCTGTGGGGCCCTCCTGGGCTGGCTTGCCCTGTGGCGTGCCCCGTCCCGCGTGTATTAAAGGGGTTTCTTCTTTGTATCTTTTCTGTCGTGTCTAAATTCAATACAGTGAACACATATTATGTTTATATTCAAGAAAACCAGTGAGGAATATTTTTTTCAAAATCGGGGAAGAGATTTGAATGGATAACCCCCCCAAATTCTCCGTGATTGCCATTGTCCTAGCTCAAGGATTGTTAGCTGTTGGTGGGCTCTCGGGTTTACAGGGCCTGTCTGTGTTCCCTGGGGGCCCTGAACCCATCGCCACAGATCCGGTGGGTCGCAACAACAGAAGTGTGTTCTTGCGACATTCTAGAGCTGGAGTCTGAGATCCAGGTGTGGCTGGGCTGCGCCCCCGCCCCCCCCTCCCCCACCGTCCTAAGGCTCCAGGAAAGGATCATTTCCTGGCCTCTTGCTTCTGGGGGCTGCATCCAGCCTTCAAAGGTGGGGGCATCAGGTTTCTGCTCTGTCTTCCCGTCCGTTTCTCTGTAGACCTCTCTCTGTCTCCCTCCTGCATGAGACGAAGGCACCCAACTACACCGCGGCTCCCCCTCCTAACCCAGGCTAATCAGGACCCTTTGTTGGGTCCTGCAAAGACTCTCCAGATAAAGTCCCATTTGCAGAGATTAGGGTGTGTGACATCTTTGGGGGCCATTTTTGAGCTCGTGGGACCTCCCTGGGCTAAGACACTGTCCGCACATTCCCTCGGCAGGCAGGCCACTTTTGGGGCTGTCCTCCAGGCTCTGCTTGGAGGGGGTGGGAATGGGGAGGTGGTCCCTGTTTGGTGTCCCCTGCTACCAAGGAGACACCCTTGCTACATAGGAGACTGCGACTGAGGTCCTGTCCCGGGCAGGAGGGGACGGAACTTTGTCCCCACCATCCAGCTGATGTGCGTGCACAGCACCCCCCAACTCTGACCAGGTGCTGGTCCCCCCTACCCCGAGTTTGCCAGGTGAGCAGCACCCACTCCCCAGTCCAGGGGAAGAGTAGGAAACAGCTGAGCCCCCACCCCCAGGCCTTGGGGGGCCCCTCCCAGAGAAGTGCTGAGTATGGGGAACCGCGCTGTGGAGCCAGGCTCCCTCCCCGGGGACCGCTGGGGACTCACTGACTCATGAGTAACTGGGACCTTCCAGGAAGTCTCCTTCGGGCCATCTCCCCACCCCCACCAGCTTGGGCGGGGACAAGCCTGTGGCCTGTGTCACCCGGCAGCCCCAGGGACAACTCCACCGGGCTCGTTGGGGCAGGTGCTCTGGAGCCCTCCCTGGCCGCCTGCCTCCTGGGGGGGGGGGGGGGCGGGGGGAGGGGGGGCGGGCCGGGCCGCAAGGGAAGGCGAGGCCGCGACGGGGCTTTTCTCAAACGCTTCGGCCAGAGGAAACGTCGCCTCGCGGGCCAGGGAAAATGAAAGACTTTGGAAGTCGCCAGGAATTTGACTGCGAGCTGGTTTCCAAGAGGCTAAGTTAAGCTTCTCCAAGTGGATATTAAAAAGGAGCAGCAGGCCTGGCGGAGGGGCTGGAGGGGGTGGAGAGAAGGCCGGAAGCCGCCCGCTGCACCCTGCGCCTCCGGAGCCTGCCCGCGCGCGCACAAAGCCCAGACGGGCCGGCCGGACCGGGGCTGCGGGAGCCTCGCGGCCGCCCCCCGTCCCGCCTCCTGTCCCGCGCGGCCTCCGGCTCTTCTCCCTCCCGATCCACAGAGACAATGCTACCTCAGTTTGGGGCACAAACATATGATCAGCACATGGAAATGTGGTAATTTGGATGCGTTCGTGATTGCAACAGATTGAAGAAATTAGACCAGACAAAGAGTGTTTTTGGAGGAGGAGGAGGAGGAGGCCGGAGGAGGGAGGGCGTCGGGGGTGAGAAGGGGAAGACGCCTCTGGAAAGGCGCCGGGACTCCCGCCGGCTGCTAAATAGACCCGTAGTCATGGAGAGAGACCGGATCACAGGTAGGCCCCCCGCAGCCCCCTCCCCTAACTCAGAGCTATATCGCTGCTTTGGGAAATCAGCCCCCGGGGGTCACTTTTATTCATTCGTGTGGACGTACTTCTGTTCCTTTGGACTGTTCTGAGGCCGTGGGATGCCGTCTGCCCATAGCGGAGCCCCACCAGGTCTGGCTCTCACTGAGGCTCTGCCTTCCTAACCCTCGCCGTTCCGCTCGGTCCCCAGCTCGGTCCCCAGCCGGCCGCTTCTGCTGCTCCAGGCGCTGTAAATGCCCAGACCGGTGGCGGCTCCAGGAAAGGGCGGGGGGTTGGGGGCGGGCGGCCTGCTGGGGTCTGGGCTGATGGCATGTGGGCCCTGGCTGGTGGCTTTACCCACTGTGTGGGCTGTGTTTCAGCTGCCAGCCAAAGTCCGTCTTCAAGGCCGCCTGGGTCTCCTCCCTGAAACAGCATTTTGGTGCCTTCCCAGGAGCCGATTGCAGGGGTGGAGCTCCCGGTGCTCAGAGATGTGCAAACGTGTGTGCGCGTGTGTATGCCCACGCACAGCACACACAGCTGGTCCCATTCGCCCAGAGGCTTGGGTCATTAGCAGCAGCGAGTCCCCCTTGGAGCTGGGTGTGTCACTTCAGTCCTCAGTCACCTGGGAACCCTGCAGCGGGGAGGGGGAGTGACATCTTCTAGGGTCACTGAGGGACGCTCTAGGCCAGGATGACCAGCAGATGTGGGCTCTACTCAGATTCTGGAGCAGAATAACTGTTTAAAACATCTTGGTGTCACCTCAGGGCATGGAGCGAGGGCAGACGGCTGGTCCTTGGGCTGGAGGGGCCTCGAGGGTCTGGACCCATCCCTGCTCTCCTGGGGCATCCAGCCTCTTCTAGATGAGCCATTCTCACTGGCGGCCCCCAAGGACTGGGCACAGAGCCATCGGGGGCGGTGTGAGAGCCTATCTGAAGAAAAAGGCGGCTGCTCTGGCTTGAGTCATCCCGGTTTGATGGCCCCCTGTCCTGGGTCAGGGTCCCCAGCCCCTCAGCCGGCGATGGCACACGCTGTGACTCGGTCAGTGTCTGACATCATGAGTCGGTTCCCCTTCATTACTGCGCCCGCTGCCTGCTGCGGGCCCCCGTGAGGGTCCTGGGTCCCCTGGGGAGGTCTGGGCTCTCCTTGGGCTTCAGGTAGTCTGTGCTGACCCTGGTGAGCCTCAGGATGTCACCCCACAGATGCCGTAGCCCTTGTCTGTTGCTTGCCACTGTGTGTGTTAGGAGCTCCCCAGAGACCAGAGGGAAGGGTGGCCCGTCGTGAGGCTCCTTCTGTATGCTGAGCAGATCCTGATGGGAAGAGAGCTGCTGAGTGGCCATGTGTGTGTGTGTGTGTGTGTGTGTGTGTGTGCGTGTGCGTGTGTGTGTGTGTATTTGTGCCACTGGGACCGCCACAGGATGTGGGGCAGCCATAGAGACCCGCGGGAGGCAAGGTGTGGACTCAGCGACACGGGCCAGCTGGTTCAGGGCTGTGGAGCCTGAGTTCCCTGTGCAGAGGGACATTCACGGGGTCCCTGTGCGGCTCGGGAGGATGGTCGCTTCACCAGCCTGGCTCACAGGGCCCCGGTGGCCGTGGGTCCAGCCTTCACTTCCCAGTTGACCAAGGCATGGCCCTGATGGGTGACCCAGGGAAGCGGAGAGCCAGGACACACAGTGGGGGAGGGGACCCTTGGGAAGTGACAGCCCTCTTGGAACCTTCTGGGCTAGCCCGACCCCAGCAGCTTTTCATGAGCTGAACCAAACTGCCTTGGAAAACGGTCAGCTCTGCGCCTTCACGGCCACACTAGGCACCGCTGCCCTCGGCTGGACTGCCCGTGAGGGACGGAAAGAGGACTTTCTCTCAGGACGTGCCTGAGGAGGAATGGGTACTCTCGGTGAAATTCTCGTAGGGATGCGTTGTCGCTGAAAATTGCTTATTTCTTTCCAAGCTTTGTTGATGATGGAAAGCCTCAAGTCCTTACCCTACATGTTCCTCAGAACTGCTCAGACCTTGGCCGTGGTCTTTGATTGTAACTTGGCTCTTAAGCAGCCCCCCACCCCGCCCCGGGAAATGCGTTCCATCCTGTCCCTCTGTGGCCCGGGGCCTCAGTTTCCTAGTCTCAAATGTAAAGGGGTTGGACCGGTATGACCCCAGGCAGCACCCCACAGCCCGTGGGCCTCTGAGCCTGCTCTGCGGGGTTCCCGGAGGCTCCTTCCTTCTCCCCTTGTCTTGCTGTAAGGCGCTGTGACTACTTTATTTGTCCCCGCCTGTGCAGCGGGCAGAGGCGGGGCTGGGGGCCACGATGTCCCACTTGGCCCAGCACCCACCCCCCCAACCGCTTCCAGACAGGCCTTCCATTGCCCAGGCCTCACTGGGCTGGTATTTGAGACGCAAGTGGCCGGTTCTCAGTCACTGCCCAGTGCTGTCCAGGAGGAGCTGGGGGGCGGGGAAGGCAGGTGCAGGCAGCCGCAGGACCCTTCCATCTGCTCGCTCCTTCTCTTGGCAGCGCTGGGCTCCTGCCAGGTTTGTGAGTCTGGGATCTGGGTTCCTCCTGGGCAGTGGGGTAGCCCCGGCCCTCTTGGAGCCTGCCCCTCCCCCCACCACCCCGGGAAGATGCCAGAGGGCTTGTCAGCAGGGCAGGGATGAGTCATGGAGCAGCGACTGGCCGCTGAGACACAGAAGGCCACTCCTTCCAGCCAAGGGTCGGGTTTTTTTCCTTGTTCTGGACCGGCTCTGTGGCTTTTACAAATTAAGCAGTTTTATCTCATTCCAAGCGCTTGTATTTCAGCAGGGAGAGAATCTCCAAGAAGGGAACTTTCCACTGGGGAGCTGTAACTTAGCTCAGCTGGGTCTCAGGGAGGGTGGGAACAGGCCTCATGGGTGAGTTGCAGGCAGGGAATGTGGAAGGCTCCTGATCGGTCGTCGGCGGGGGTCCCGGGAGGGCTGCTCTGTCACTGGAGCGCTGGTCCTTGGTTGGGCGTCTGCCCGGCACAGTGAGGCACAGCACGCTCATCTAGGAGGTGGGGGTCTGCTCTTCTCATGGGTGTCCGCTGTCATGAGGAGGGCAGGGGGCTGGATACCCCTCACCTGTCCCTCCCCCAGGTACTTGTCACCCTGGTCCTGGACAGACACTGCAGGTCCCAAGCTGCCTGGCCCCGCTGTGTCCTCTCCAGGTTTATTTCCCTCATCTCCAAGATGAGAAGTGTGGCCAGCAGCTTTCCTGGGCCCCTTCCTCTTCTGGCTCTGACCTGCAAGGGACTTGGCCCCTGGAGGAGTTTCTCAGGGCTGCTGAAAGCAAATGCCACAGACCGAGTGGCCGGAAACAGCAGCCATGGACTCTCCCACAGTTCTGGGGGCTGGAAGTACAAATTCAAGGTGTCGGCAGGGCTCGTTCCTTCTGGACGCCGTGAAGGAGCTGCTGCTCTGTGCCCCTCTCCTGGCTTCTGGGAATTGCTGCGCTCCCCGGTGGTCCTTGGCCTGTAGGACATCATGTAGTCTCTGCCTGTTGTCACAGAGCCTTCTGTGTCCCCAAGCTCTCCTGCTGCTCTCTTTTGAGGACACTCATCCCTGGACTTGGGTCCCTGCATAATCCTAGGTGATTGAATCTCCAGATCTTAAACTTAATTATATCAGCAAGACCCTATTTCCAAATGGGACAATGTTCAGGGGTTCCAAGTGAGCATGTGTTTTTTGGGGGGAGGGGTCACCATTCAGCCCACTCTGATCCTGAGGTGTCCTGGATCCACGGAAGACTCCATGTCCCAGATTCCTTGTCGTCCCCCTCTGGACATTTTGGTGTGGCCGCTAGCCTTTGCCACTGTGTCATGTGCACCTGGTGGGGTGTGGAGGGCTCAGGCTTGTTGGAATTCCAAGAGCCTGGAGACAGTCCCTGCTTCCTCCCTGGAGCTCCCTGGTCCTGCCTGCCAGGGGCCCGGGATCCCTGGAACTCTGTGCTGGACTCTGAACTCTTTTTAAAGATTGGGGGAAAATATGCATAACGCACAAACTGCTGTTTTAACAATTTGGGGGCCTACAGCCCAGTGGCATTTAATGAGATGCACAGACTTGGGCCACCATCCATCCGTCTGCAGAACTTCACCTTCCAGCATGAAACTCTGCTCTCACGGAACATCAGCTTTCCGTTCTCCCTTCCCTCTGCCCTTGGCCGCCACCACCCTACTCTCCGTGTCCGTGAGCTTGACTTGATTCCAGGTGCCTCATAGACATGGAATCGTGCACTATTTGTCCATCTGTGCCTGGCTTATTTCACTTAGTATCATCTCTTGGAGGTTGTGGTGTTGTAGCAGGTGTCAGTTTCCTTCCTAGTGTAAGACAGAATGAGGTTCACTCCATGGATGGACCACATTGCGTGTCGTCTTTTATCTTTGGCTAGACCTTTACATTGTTTCCACGTTGGGGCTGTTGTGACAGTTACTGCTGTGAACAGGGGCGTGCAGATATCCGCTCCAGGCTCTGCTTTCAGACATACTGGATCCACACGCAGACACGGCGTTGCTGGCGTTGCTGGATCATGTGGGAATTCTATGTTTAATTTTGGTGGGAAGCTCCGTACAGCTTGCCCCTTGGCTGCACCACTTCCCATTGCCACCAGCAGGGCACCAGGGTTCCAAATCCCCCACCCCCTCCACGACATTGCTATTTTATTGACTTGTTTATTACTTTGGGTAATAGCCATCCTCATGAATGGCAAGTGGTATCTCCCTGTGGGTTTGACGTGTGCTTCCCTAACTGCTTAGAGACGGTGAGCGCCCTTTCCGGGGCTTGTTGGCGTCTGTGTGTCTTTGGAGAACTGTTTCTTTGAGTCCTTTGTTAAGTTTTTAATTGGGTCATTTGTTTTTTGTTGTTGTTGGTCATAGGAGTTCTTTATATATCTTGCATATTAATCCCTTACCTGATACTCGATTTGCAAGTATTTTCTCCCATCCTGTCAATTACCTTCTCACGCCGTTGATGGCATTCTTTGATGTGTAGAAGTTTTTAAGTTTGATGAAATCCCATTTTTTTATTCATCCTTTTGTTGTCAGTGCTTGTGGTATCATACCCATTGTCACAAAGCTTTTCTCCTGTGACTTTTCCTAAGAGTTGTATAATTTTGGCTCTGGCGTTGAGACCTTTGATCTATTTTGAATTAATTTCTGTATATGGTGTGAGGTAAGGCTCCCGATTCATTCCTTTTCTTTTCTCACACCCAGGCTGGCTCCTCTTGGTGGCAGGGAGTGGGGAAATCCTGGGCTGGGCCAGGCCTTGAATCCCTCCCCGCCCCAGGCTGGCCATCAGAGCCTCAGCTCTGGCCTGGAACATGGCTGGACATGTGCTACGTCCCGGGGCAGCCCAAGCCCGGCCCTTCTGGGCTGACAGGGGAGGCCAGCCTGGGGTGTTCTGGGTTCCACCGGTATGGATGTTTCTGTAATTCTCTGTGGTTCCCCTGCCCAGCCTGCATGTGACACTGGCTGTCTGTGTGGCAGGGTGTGGGGCTCAGTGTCCATTGGTCTGTCCCCATGCTCCTCAGGAAGCCTGTCCACCCACATCCTCTCATGTGGCCTCTGCCATCCGAACTTACGCCTCCTGCTCAGAGCTGGTCACCCCTCTTGTCTTCCCTTCCCAAGCCGACAGAAACTTCCATCCTGAGGCTGCTGCTCAAACCCCTTTGCCCGAAGGCCCTCCAGCACCGGGCACGCCTTCACCAGCCACACACGGATTCCGCTGACAGGGTTGGCTGTGGATTCAGCTCCTTTTGGGGCTGGGCATGTGACCGGGCAAAGGGCAGGGTGGGACCCGACCGAGAAACAGGGGAGATTTCCTCCTGACAAGTGGCCTGAGCTTGGAGAAGTGTCTTGGCCACAGCTTGAACTCTGGACAGATAGCGACAGACGCGGATTCCAGCTCGCAGTGGACAACACTTCTGCCTTTAGACCTTTCAGATCCTCCTTCCTTTTTTTCTTTTTTTCCCCTTTAACAAATGAGGAACCTCTGACTTGAGCAAAGCTGAGTAAACAAACCAACACACCCCTAGGAAATTAGCAAAGAGGCACCAGCTCTGAAACTACATGCTTCGGGGCTGGGTGGGTCTGTGGGAGCAGCTGGGTGCGGCGGGCCGCGGGGTGCGGGTGGCGGGAACCCACGCCCTGTGCTTCCCGCCTGCTCTCCTACCCCCTCCCGCCAACAATCTGTGGAGGTCCCCTCCTGTCACCCCTAGTGGGGGTCCCGCTTGCAGTGCCGTGAAGCCCTGTTCATACCAGCCCACTTTTTGAATATTTCTTGAGGTCCCGCGATGTGCAGGTGCTTGCCTAGGTTCTCCGCCTCTGGGAGCGAGGAGGTTACTGCCCTTGCTCCCGTGGGACTCTGTCTGAACCAGATGCCAAGCAGCTAGCCAGTGAGCCCACCGACAGATGATTCTAGACAAAGGCTGTGTGTGTGTGTGTGTGTGTTGGGGGATTAGTGGAGGCCCCCCGTGAGGAGGTGACACTGAGCTGAAATTGGTGTGACCAGAAGGACTCCACCAGGCCAGCGTTCAGAGGAAGAGCTTCCAGGCAAAGACAACAGAAAATGCAAAGACCCTGAGGTTGGGTCATCAAGGTGAGGGGAGGGGCCGGGTCAGATGGTGCCGGGGAGGCCTGTGGGGTGCCCTGTGGAAGGAGCTACAGGCCCTGGATGCCCGGTGGCTGCTATGTCCCCTGCGGCGGGCTGGGAGCGGAAGCCGGGAGGCCTGGAGGGGGAGAGCTGGTCTTCACGGTGGGAGAGGGAGGGCTTCCGATTCGTGGGGGGACCCGGGTGGCTGATGAGGCCACAGATGCCCTGACCCGCTGCCCAGCCCTGCCCCAGCGGCCGCTGACTTGAGTAGGGAGGCTTGCGCTGTCTCAGCTAGGAGGACGCCAGCTGTGGCCTGGGGTCTGCTTGCGGGGAGGCTTGGCCGCCTGAGTCCTGGGAAGGTGACCCCGCGCGGCAGCAGGTGTGGGAGGGGCAGCGCGCTCCTTCCCGTCCCGCCAGCTCCCGTGTCCCTGGGCAGAGTTATTGGGAGCCCCGCTTGGCGCCACGTGCCCGCTGGGGACCAGCACCCCTCCTGCTGGCAGGGACTGAGCAGCTGTCTCTCCAGCTCACCTGGCAAGGGCTTGGGAGGGGATGGAGACTCAAGAGCTGCTCGCACAGGACGGTGGACAGTGGGTGCCTGTGTGTCCTTGGTCCACACGGGGAACATTTCGGTCAAGCCCTGCTTGCTACTTTGTGTGCCCCGGGACCATCCACGGGCTGCCCGAGCAGGGGCGGCACAGGTATGGTGGGTGAGTGCAGGAGGCTCTCCCAGGCCCAAGACCTCACCTTCCCGGGGCTTCGCTTTGGGCCCGCGCCCCTCTCTGGCCCTGCTGCTCCTGCAGTGCACGCGGTGGCCCCCCGCCATCCGCCTGGCTGGCCTGCCAGGGGCCATGGGGCCCTTTCCAGGTGGCATTTCTGTTCAAAGATGCAGGGCTCTGGGCTGTGGGGCTGGGGGAGATGGCCCAGGATGTCATTATCTGGTAAGAAGCCAGGTACGGCTTTCAGATGGTGGACATCTGCACGTTGCCAAGCTCCAGGATCCTCGTTCAGCGAGCGTGTCCTGATCCCTATGGCACCATGTCCGAGGGAGAGGATGGGGCTGGGGGGCGACCGTGGACCGGGGGCTTGGGCTGTGCCTCTGCTCTGTGTGTTGAAGGTTCAGGGGGTGGGGGGGATACTCCAGGGAACGCCCCATAGTGTCCCCCTCACCCCCGCCCCAGCTCGCACCTCTCTGGGGAGGAGTGGACAGTGGGGCCTGGGTTCTGGAAACGTGCATTGTCTGGGCATGGGTGCCCCCATTACTGCAGTGAGGGGGCGGGCGGGGCCTGGGGAAGGAGGAGGCTGCAAACCTGGGGAGGAGCCGGACTGGGCTGCGGAAAGCCTTTCCCCCAGAAGGTGGCGGTGCAGGCCCTCCAGCGCCAGCGCCTGCCCGGTCTCTGCGCTCACCCGATTTGCGGGACGAGGCTACCCCTGCCTTCATTCCTCTTCCCGGGGCTGCTCTCCGCGGGTGGAGAGAATGCGAATCACGGGGAGGCCGGGGAGGCCGGGGAGGCGCCGGTGTGGGAACCAGGACCCCCGCGGAGAAAGAGACCCGCCGAGGCCGTGGACTTTGAGGTCTTCCTGCCTGGGGGGGGGGGGGGGGGGGGGGGGGGCTCTGGCCACATCCTTCTTCCCTGTTTGTGGTTGAGACGGCTCAGTCTCTTCGACATGTTTCCGACTTTTGACTGCGAAAGATTTCAAACACACAGAAAAGATGAGAGAATTCTAGCATCCCCCTGCGTCCACCGCGGGATGCTGTGATGCAAATCAACCGTGTCCCCAAAAACCCCTGCGATTTGGGGGCTCCACGTCGGAGTAAGTTGCCGATACCCGCACACATGACCCTTCAGACACCTCAGCTTGCGTCTCCCTAGCTAGACTCCAGTATTGGTTGAAGTTTCTGTTTCTCTCTTGGAGGTAAAACTGATGCATCGCGAAACGCCCAGAAGTTCGGTGGACCCCTCTGAGATTGGACCGAGACGTCCACGGTGCGTCCGAACTGCTTTCGGGCTGCGGGGCGTCACCCTCCACGCTCTTTGCCAGTCTGTCTCTACCTCCACCTGCCTAAGGGCTGCCAAAATTCTGGCTTTTTCCACTATTGATTAATTTTGCCAGTTTGTGTGTTGTTTTCCATCTATCTATGTTTTTGCCGTGGTTTGTCCCATGATTGCTACGTGGTGTTCATTTAATGTTTCCCGTGTGAGGCTCTTATAAATAAAGCTGCGATGAGCATTCCTTTTTTTTTCTTTTTTAAATATTTAAAAAAAAATTTTAAGTAATCTCTACCCCTAGCGTGGGACTTGAACTCACCACCCTGAGATCAGACGTTGCATGCTCCACCGACTGAGCCCGCTGGGCACCCCTTCTCTGAGCGATCTTATACGGGGGGGGGGGGCATATAAGCTTCCATTTGTCTTGTCTAAATACCAAGTAGAATTATTGGACCAGGGGCGCCTGTGGCTCAGTCATTAAGCGTCTGCCTTTAGCTCAGGTCACGATCCCAGGGTCCTGGAATCGAGCCCCATGTTGGGCTCCCTGCTCAGCAGGAAGCCTGCTTCTCCCTCTCTCACTTCCCCTGCTTGTGTTCCCCCTCTCTCTGTCTCTTTCTGTCAAATAAATAAAAATCTACAAAAAAAAAAAAAAAAGAATTATTGGACCAAAGGGTGGGTTGGTATGAGTTTAGTTTTACAGGAAACTGCCAGATCTTTTCCTAAGGTGGCTTTTACACGCCTCCCTGTCAGAGTTCCCATGGCTCCACATCCCTGCCAGCATTTGGTGCTGTCACTCTACGACTCCGTCCTTTGGGGGGGCGTGGGCGTGTTGTGGTGTTTCGTTAGGGCTGCAGTTTGCATTTTCTTGACGACTAGTGCCAGAGAGCACGTTTTCGTGTGCTTACAGGGGACTCATCCATTTTCTCTTTGTGAAGTGCCTTTTCAAATCTGTTGCCTATTTTATTTATTTTTATTTTTTACTTTTTATTTATTTGACAGAGAGAAAGAGATCACAAGTAGGCAGAGAGGCAGGCAGAGAGAGCAGGGGAAGCAGGCTCCCCGCTGAGCAAAGAGCATGATGCGGGACTCGATCCCAGGACCTTGGGATCATGACCTGAGCCGAAGGCAGAGGCTTAACCCACCGAGCCACCCAGGTACCCCTTGCCAATTTTAAAAGTGGTTGTGTGGGGGCATCTGGCTGGCTCGGTCGGTTAAGCATCTGCCTTCAGATCAGGTCATGATCTTGGGGTCCTAGGATTGAGTCCCGCATGGGGCTCCCTGCTCAGTGGGGAGCCTGCTTCTCCCTCTGCCAGATGCTCTCTCTTTCTCCACCCCCAGGGGGCAATTAAATACATAAAAGCTTTAAAAATATATTAAAAGCGCATTGCTTGACTTTTATTCTTTCTGGATACTGGTCTTTTGTCAGATATGTGTATTATAAATATGTTTTTCCTGCTCTGTGCCTTGAATATTCATTTCTTGAAGATCTCTTCTGATGAGCAAAAGTTTATCATTTTAATTTTGATGTAATCTAATGTAACAAATTTCTTTCTTTGTGGTTATGGCTTTCTGTGTTCTTTATAAGAAGGCCTTGCCAGCTCCCAAGTGGCAAAGGTATTTTCGGTGTTTTCTTCTAGAAGCTTTATGTTATAGCTTTTATATTTGGTTTAGAAATTATCTTTTGTGTGTGGTGTGAGGTAGGGGGTTAAGGTTCATTATGTTGGGTTTTGCTAGCTGGTTTATTTTTTCAGTATGGATACCTGGTTGTTCTAGCACCATTTTTAAAAAGACATTGGAGTACCTTGGTGCCTTTGTTGAAAATCAATTGACTTTGTACATGTGGTTCTATTTCTGGAGTCTATCCTATTGTATTGATATTCTGTCTATGCTTTGGCCAAGACCACTGTGTCTTGATTAATGCGGCTTTATAATAAGCCTTGAGATAAGCCCTCCTAGTATATCCAAACCACTGCTTTCGATGTTCTTATTAAATTTTTATTTTTTATTTTATTTTTTTTAAAGATTTTATTTATTTATTTGACAGAGAGAGATCACAAGTAGGCAGAGAGGCAGGCAGAGAGAGAGAGGAGGAAGCAGGCTCCCTGCTGAGCAGAGAGCCCGATGTGGGACTCGATCCCAGAACCCTGAGGTCATGACCCAAGTCGAAGGCAGCGGCCTAACCCAGGCCCTAACCCTGAGCACCCTTTTAAAAGATTTTATTTTTAAGTAATCTCTACCCCCAACGTGGGACTTGAACTCACGACCTAGATATCAAAAGTTGCACACTCTACTGACTGAGTCTGCCCAGTGCCCGTAGATGTTCTCAGTCTATTAAATTTCCTTATAAATTTTAGAATTAGTCAATATCTATTAAAAAATGCTGTGTGGATTTTGAGGTTGCATTGAATCTATAGGTCAATTTAGAGAGAATTGATATTTTAATGACACCAGCTCTTCTCATCTTATAAACGTGGTATGTCTCCATTTTTATTATTTATTTATTTTGTAAACCAACATATAATGTATTATTTCTTTCAAGTCTGTCTCCATTTTTAAAGGCACTTTTCTTCAGTCTCTATAGAATTATACTGTACTGTAGTTGTCAGTGAAAAGATCTTCATGTCAGTTGTTAAATTTATTTCTAACAATTTTACTTTTTTGGTGCTGTTGTCAATTGAGTATATATTTTAAGTTTCATTTCCAATTGTTTGCTGCTGATATATAATAAGATGCAGTTGATTTTTGTATATACATTTTATATCCTGTGACCTTGTCAGAGTCATTTTTTTAAAAGATTTTATTTCATTTATTTGACAGAGAGAGATCACAAGCAGGCAGAGAGGCAGGCAGAGAGAGAGAGGAGGAAGCAGGCTCCCTGCTGAGCAGAGAGTCCGATGTGGGACTCCATCCCAGGACCCTGGGATCATGACCTGAGCTGAAGGCAGAGGCTTTAACCCACTGAGCCACCCAGGTGCCCCTCAAAGTCATTTTTTATCCCAGTATTTTTTTACTTATTTCTTCCTGATCTTGATTCTTTTAATTGTTTTTCTTGCCTTATTATATTAGCTAGACTGGCCAGTACCATATTGAATATGAGCGGGTAGGCTTCATTGTCTTGTGCCGGAGCTTAGAATGTTAACTATAGATTTTCCCCAAATATGCTCTTTGTCAGACTGAGGAGATTCCCTTTTGTTCCTAATTTGCTGGAGTTTTTAGCATGGATGGATGTTGACTTTGATAAGTACTCTTTCTGTATCTATTGAAAAGATCATTATTTTCTCCTTTGTTCTACTAATAGGGTGAATTACAATGATCGATTTTTGAATATTAAACCAAGCTTGCATTCCTGGCATAAGTCCTATTTGGTTACAGTATGCAATCCTTCTCATACATTGCTGGATTTGATTTGCCTAATTTTTTGTGAAGGATTTTTTATGTAGATCATGAGGGATATTATTGGTTTGGTGTTTTTTTGGTTAGTTTGTTTTGGTAATGCCGTTGTCCGTGTTCTTTCAGCCTCATGAAATGAGTTCAGAAGTGTACCCACCTCTCCATTTTTTGTAAAAGTTTGCGTAAGATTGGTTTTCTTTCTTTCTCTCTTTCTTTAAGAGATTTTATTTGTATATTTGACAGAGAGAAAGATAGCAAAAGAGGGGACACAAGCAGGGGGAATGGGAGAGGGAGAAGCAGACTCCCCACTGAGCAGGGAGCCCATATGGGGCTTGATCCCAGGACCTGGGATCATGACCTGAGCCTGAGGCAGATGCTTAATGACTGAGCCATCCAGGCACCCCGGTGTTATTTCTTTCTTAAGTGTTTGATGGAAGTCAGCAAGGAAGCCATCTGTCCCTAGAGTTTTCTTCTTGGAAAGTGTTTTTTTTTTAATGACAAATTAAATTAATGACAAATTAAATATGTTAAATGAATTTAATATTTAATTGGATATATTAAATGCATTTGATATGTAGAGAGAGCTATTCAAGGTTTTTACTTCCTCTTGTGTCAGTTTTGGTAAGTTGTATTTTGAAGGAATCTGTCCATTTCAAGTTGTTGCACTTATTCATATAAAGTTCGTAATTTTCCCTTATTATCATTTCAGTGTAGGCTCCTAGGGATAACCCTTCAGTCTTAATACCGGTAATTTACGTTCTCTATCTTTCTTTCTTTCTCTCTCTCATGAGTCTAGCTATGAGCTTATTGGTCTGTAGATCTTTTTTTTAAAAGATTATATTTGTTTAAAAAAAAAGATTATATTGTTTATTTGACAGAGGGAGAACACAAGTAGGCAGGCAGCAGGCAGAGAGAGGGAGGGAAGCAGGCTCCCTGCTGAGCAGAGAGCCTGATATGATGCGGGGCTCAATCCCAGGATCCTGAGATCAAGACCCGAGCTGAAGGCAGAGGCTTGACCCACTGAGCCACCCAGGTGCCCTGATCTATAGATCTTTTCAAGGAATGCTTTCTTCTTCTTCTTCTTTTTTTTTTCCCTTTATTTCTATCCTTATCTTCATGACTTCCTTCCTTCTACTCACTTTGATGTATGTGTCAGGTCCCAGGCAGGAAACAGAAACCATACCACACCAGTAATTTGAACAGCAAAATGTAACCTACAGCATTATTAGCAGGTAAAAGCTGGTTAGCTGCTAAAAGAATAGAACAAGACTCTGGAGGGGCATCTGGGTGGTTTAGTGGGTTAAGCCTCTGCCTTCCGCTCGGGTCATGATCCCAGGGTCCTGGGATCGAGCCCTGCATCGGGTTCTCTGCTCAGCAGGGAGCCTGCTTCCTCCTCTCTCTGCCTGCTTCTCTGCCTACTTGTGATCTCTGTCTGTCCAATAAATAAATAAAATATTAAAAAAAAAAAAAGAACAAGACTCTGGAGAACACAGAGCAGCAGAAGCAGCAGCAGCTAGTTTCGAAGGAAACACAGTGTGACGTTGGGTTTGGTCCCAGTTTCTTGGCTAGGACACCAAAAGCAACAGGCAACCAAGGAAAAAACAGATAAGTTGTATTTCATCAAAATTAAAAAAAAACCCTTCTGTGCCTCACAGGACACCTTGACTGAGAGCAAAGACAATCCATGGAAGCAGGGTGGGTGGAAATATTTGCAAACCATATATCCATAAGGGATTAATAATTAGAATATATAAAGAACTCGTACAATCCAACAACAAAAACCCAAACAGCCCAATTTTTAAAAAAACGGACAAAAGGACTGGCGTGGCCCTTTCTCCAGAGAAGACACACAGATGCCAACAGGCCCAGGAAAGGATGCTCAGTGTCCTTAAAAGTTACAGAAATGCCAATCAGAACATCAGGGAGCTGCTACTTTATACTCACGTTATCCAAAAAACAGAGTAACACTCGGTGACCAGGATGTGGGGAAATCGGAGCCCTCGTGCTCCGCCGCTGGCTGCTGTGGAAAACAGTGTGGAAGGTCCTCAAAAAATGAAACCCAGGATTCCCACGTGCTTCAGCACAGCCACTTCTTGTGGGATCCCCCAAAGAACCAAGGGCCGGGTCTCCTGCAGATACGCATGTGTCAGGGGCAGCGGCTGGGGGGCTGGGGCCAGGGGAATGGGAAGTTCATGTCTGAAGGGCACAGAGTTTCAGTTTGATAAGACAAAATGTTCTAGAGATGGGCAAGTTGATAGCTGCACAGTGACGAGGCAGAGGCCACGTCCCAGAAACCCAGGCCTAAATATTGTTAAAACGGTGAATTTTGTGTTAGGGAGATTTCATTGCGCACGTGCGCGCGCGCACACACACACACACACACACACACACACACAGGTGCACGCGCTCAGGGGGCTGCTGTGGCCCTGGGGCTGGGGAGCAGTATGTGAGAGGACAGGGAGAACCAGGAGCCCCGGCTGCCCTGCCTCACGGGGTCTGGGGTTCAGGCCTTGCTGGAGAAAGTGTGGCTGCCGCACACACCTGTGGTCTCCTGGTGGTGAAACGCTCTTCCCAGAGAGTGTGGTTGGAGCTGGTCTGTGGAAGCAGCTCATGGGTGGCAGAGAAGCTTCTGGAGGGCATGGGCAGGTCGGAGCTGGTCCACAGGAAGTTTCTGGGCGGTGGGCTGGGAGCTAGAGCAGGTGCACGGGAAGGGGCCCCCTGGGTGCCAGAGAAAGGCCATGAAGGGCGAGCACCGGACTGCTCAGGGCCCCGGGAGCCGGGAAGAGGAGCCCCTTCCCTTGTGCTGCCCAAGGGAGCCTGTCCCTTGTCCCCCCCCCGGCCCCCCCCACGACCTTTGTGTCTGTGTGCGTGCGGAGGAAATGATTCACACCCAAGTGCGAAGGTGGGGCTCAGAGCAGGCAGCCCTAGGGTTTGGGGAGCCCGGAGGAGGAAACGGGGGTGGGGACAGGAGATGTGACAGATACCGGGAGACGCGCCGTCCACACCTAGAAGGCCCGGGGGAGGTTTCCGCAATGCCCGGGACACCGGTTCCATCACATCTGAAGTTTACCCTTGTTTCAAGAGGCCTGGGATCCTTGGAGGTGACCGGAAAGGAAGGAAAAAGACGTCCCGTGGGGGTCGTGTGTGTGTGTGTGTGTGTGTGTGTGTGTCTGTCTGTGTGTGTGTGTGTGCTCCGCCTTCATTTCCATTTCGCTATCTTCCTGATCACCAGGAAGAATGTCTGCGAACCTGCCCCCACCGCCCGGCCCTGTGCTGCGTGTGGTGGGACGTGTGGACGTGGGCACACGGGTGTGTACACACACACACACACACACACACACACACAGACAGGCAGGGGCGAGCAGTCCTACAGATTGTACCTAGGCCTGGCAGGAAACCGGGCTCTGGGAAACTTCAGGCCCCACCTTTGGCACAAAACTGTGCTTTTTGTTGCTGAGCAGAAAGTGGGGGTGGGGCCCGTCGGTGCGCAGAAGAGCAGGTCCGGCCCTGGGCGTCCAGAGCAGCTGCGGGCCTGTTCGGGGGGCTCTTTGTCCCAAGCTTTGGGGGGCTTGGGGGTTCTAGGCCAGGATCACGGGGTTGCCCCTGAGAGGAACCTCGGCCAGAACACGCCCCCCACCCCGCTGCCCAGGGGCTCCCCACACTGGCGGAGGGCAGGCGGCTGAGTTGGTGCTCTGGGCAGCCTGTGCGAATATGGGGTCCAGGCCACCCCGCCAACCCCGGATGACTGTGAGTGGGAAAGGGGGGCCCCCGCCACAGATGCTCTGGGGGCGCGGGGCCGCCTGGCCTGTGGGGCGTGGGAAGGTCTGCATGAACCCACTGACCGATGGAGCTCGGGGCGAGCAGCCGTGTGACCTGGCAGTCGGGACAAACCAGCTGCAGGAGGGAGGGACACCGGCCACCGGGCCATTCCTGCTCAGTCCCTGTCATAACAAAGGACCACAGACCCGGTCTCACACAGCGGACACACTCCTCTCATGGTTGCAGAGGCTGGGAGTGCGCCGGCCGGGCTGGCTCCTTCTGGAGACCCTGGGGAGAATCGGGAGCCTCTCCCAGCTTCTCTCCGGGCTCCGGTGGCCGCCCGCCTCCCACGGCCGGTACCCCACGGTCGTCTCTGCCTCCGGCTCCCTAGGGCTGTCTCCCCCGAGCGTCTGTGTGTTCAGAGAAGCCATTCCTTTCTTTTACAGAGACACCAGCTCGTGGGTTTAGGGGTTTAGCACCCCCCCCACAATCCAGGATTCCCTCCTCTTAACTCCATCACATTTGCAAACCCTCATTTACAAATAAGGTCGCTTTCGGGGTTCTGGGCATTAGGGTTTCCACGTACCTTTTTGGGGAATACAGCTCAGCTTCCCACAGGCTCTCTGCAGAGGGGGCCTCTCTGGGCCTCAGTCATGAAGGAGGATGTGTAGGACAAGAGAGGGCCCTAGTGTGGGGTGTGGGTACCTGGATGCTGTGGGGGGGCTTGAAGGGGGTCAGGGCAGGGGAGGGGAGGGTGCTGCGGGTTTGTCTGGACAGGAGGCACAGAAAGAGAAGAGCTGCCGGGACGCCTGGCTGGCTTAGCCAAGTGTGTGGCTCTTGATCTTTGGGTCATGAGTTTGAGCCCCGCCTTGGGTGTACAGATTACTTGGGGGGACAAAAAAAGAGCTACAGTCACTGGTCTGAAAGGACTTAGTCTGAGTTCCTCCAAAATGTACCCTCAGGACTGGAGGCCTGACAGGTCCCAGAAAGTGTAGTTTGACTCGTCACATACAGAGGCATTTTGCCCACAAGCTGGATTTTCTGACAATGGAGCAGGCCAGTTCACAAAGTAGTGAGTTCCCCATGCCTAGAAGTATTCAAGCGGGGACTGTGTGGAGATTGTTCAGGAAAGCTGTAGAAGGGGCGTCTGAGGCTCCTACCAAGGTGTCTGTTCCTTGATGGGAACTTAACCCTCAAGGTGTGGCGATGTGGGGAACATGCTGGAATCGGGAGGGGCCTTCTGCTCAGGCCCCACACATTCTGCTTTGTCTTTACAGTTGGGGATCAGGCCAGGCTTGATCCTGCCACGCTTCCAGCCCGGCTCTTTGTCTTTGGCGGTCTCTGGTTCCTATGGCAACGGAGTCTCCGCCCTGTGGCCTACCTGCCTGATCCCACATGTCGTAATTAAGCGGGGTGTCAGAGGGGCCTGGGGAGACGTGTGCGGATTGTCACATATGCGGATGAACACATGCTTTGGTGTTGCACGTGTGAACACACACACCCCACCCCCGGCTGAGGGTCCCTGGTGCAGAGCCCCCCCCTCTGCCGCCCACCCGCCCCCGCCGGGTCCGAGATCCGTCGAGAACACCAGCTACGGAAGCTGGCCGCATGCCAAGCTCTGTGTAAGCACGGAATAACACGTGTCTTAGTTTTTGACTTGTTTAGTAAACCTGTAACACTTGTACTATTCTAAGCGCTTTACAAGCATGAACACATTTCAATTTCATGATAACCCTTTGCAGTAGGTAATGTTATCCCCGTTTTAAAGATAAAGAAACTGAGGCATGGGGTTACAGGGACCTGCCCGAGGCCTGCCTCGCTCCCTCGTGCACACACACACACACACAAACCCGTCCAGACACACTCGCACACATGTACTCGATGGCAGCTGTTCTCCTCGGATGTGAAGCGGGTCTCGGAGTGGCCAGGGTCCTGGTCGGGTCCGAGTCTCTCTCTGGCCTTGTTCTGCTGCAGACACTGAAGGACATTCCTGTAGCCTCACGCCTCTGTCTGGCCTGTCTCCCAGGAACTGGATTTCCCCTAGAGCCCCTGCCCAGCCCAGAGGGAGGCCTGAATGACCCCTCACTGCCTGGAGGTGACTGGTCAGGCTCAGTCCCCCTCCTGCCAGCCCCTCCGCTCACTGCTCTGTGGGCTGTGGGGCCCACTAGGCTTGCCCCTGGATCCGGGGACCCAGCAGCTGTCCGGGAAGGAAATGACACTTGAGCCTCTGGAAAGCTTTGGGAGAAGCAGCTGCAGGGACGTGTGGCCTCCTGCTGTCGTTCCCCCGCCCCCGAGGACGGGCATGAATGGATCACTGTGTGGACGTTCCCAGTGGGGCACAGGGTGGCACAGGCATGATGCCTGCTTGTCACACGTGCTCACGAGGACTTGCCCTAGTCCTGTGTGCTGCCCACTCACCCGCCCAGCCCAGGGCAGCCTGCAGACACCGTCCATGGTCTTGCTGAGACTTGCTATTTCGCAAGGAGACTGAAGCCCGGAGATGTCGAGATTCTACCAGCTGATAACTTAGCTGAGCTGGGGTTTCTGTCCAGGGCCCTGTGCCTCCAAAAACCCAAGTTCCTCCTATGACATCAGACGCAGGGAAGGATTGGGTGTGTTTCCATGAGCTGATTCTTTGGCTGGGCTGTGCTGCTCAGTTCATTATAGTTGCTCAATAAAATGCCCAATGAATGGGTGCCCCCCTCCCCTGGACCGTCATGACTGAGAGTCGATGGCTTTGGCCCAAGTGTCTGCCTCCGTTCCCTGGCCCAGTGCCTCCCTTTGGGGTGTGTGACCTTGAAAACAGTGACCCTCTCCGTTCCGCCTTGGACGGCGACTCTGAGTGGCGTCAGGGGAGCAGCTGGGGATTACCAGCGCCCCGTGGCTGGCCGGCTGGCCGCCACATTCCTGGCAGGGACGCGCGGGCGGTTGTCAGCCACATGTGTGGGGAGAGCTGCCCACGTACGGCTCACGCACAGGCCTGCCCCTGCCCTCCAGCACGAGCCCCCTGGGGGGCTGCCAAGACTCTGCTCTGGAACGTTGGCCAATGAGGGGGTCCTGCCTGCTGTCCTGGCTGTGGCGGTTGTTCAGGGTGGTCACGGTGGTGGAAAGAGCCTGCCCGTGGATCATGGGTCCTGTGTGTGTCCTGTGCGCCTTCTACCTGTGCTGTTGTGGGTGGAGACCACCGCTGCTCGTCCAGGGGCTGCGGCCTCTGAAGGGCCTTCCATGGTGGAGGGCTGGTGGGGGACCCGTATAAACACCGGCCCTGGGGGACGGGGGGTGTGTTTAGAAGCTCTCGGGCCCCTTCCTTCTGTGCCAGGGCTCTGAGTATCCGTCTTCAGGGGAGAGCCAGTGTCTGGGTCTTGGAGTAAGAGTAATACAGGGTGGGGTGGGTCTCCCTGCTGGTGGGGGCGTTCCTGGACGCAGATGCAACACTGTGCCAAACAGGGACTCTGGGCTTAGGCGAGCGAGCTGGCGCTGCCCGGGCGGCTTCGCTCTGCAGAAGTGGGTAGCGTCCCTGCCCCGTTAGCACCCCCGCTCCGCTGGGGTTAGTGAACGCCCGCTTCCCCTGCCCCCGACCCCAGCATCACACGTACTGTGCACCCGGTCCCCTGGCCTCGAGAGCCTTCTGCAGGGACTCAGAGCCACAGCCCCTGCTGCCCTTGATCCTGTTGATCACCCACACGGATGGACGTGGGCATTGGACAGGCCTAGTTCATGTCTCCCAGCAACTGCCCCGATCCCCGGGGCCTGGACAGGCTCCTGCCTTCCTTGCCTCTCTGCTGCCCGTGGGGAGATGGGGGGATGGGCAGGCTACGTCTCGGCAGCTTCTCCGAGGCCAAAGGGGGATGTCACAGTAATCATGAACCTGACGAACGCCGTGGGCTGCAGGCGCTGGGGCCGCCCTGGGGAAGTGCTGGCCCTCCTGCTTCTCTCCTGTTCTTGTTTCTTCTCCTCTGGCTGTTGCCCCCCCTCCCCCTCCCTCGCCCTCCCCCCTCCATTTTCCTCCCCGCTCTGCCATGCACTACCGCCAGGACTACGTCCTCAGGGGCCACCTCCGTTCCAGTCCTCTCTCTGGTTCTCTGAGTGGGGACTGGAGGGCAGAGAGGGGCTGCCCCTTCTGGGGGGCTCCTGCCGGCCAGGCACTGAGCAGGACGGTTTGCAGTCTCCAGCCTGCTTCTCCATCCACCTCTGGCCTGCCGGGGGCTGGGCGCAGCCGCCGGAGACGCAACCCCGGAAAGGGGCTCTTGGACCAAGGGTTGGCCGTCAGGACAGAGCGCTGTGGGGGAGAGGGGTAGGCGCCATGGAGGGGAAGCTATTGTGACATGCGCTAGTGCTTTATTTATGACTTAGGATGTTTGTGGGGTGACTGGAGCAGAGCTGGAGACGTTGCTGGCCAGAAGTCCAGGATTGTCCACTGCGTGGCTGGACCCAGCCGCTGGGGGAACTCTGGGCAGGCAGATAAGGCGTGGGGGCAGGGGCTGACGTTCGCTTAGCATCTGTCCCACACCAGGCACTGGGTGCAGAAGGGCATAAGGAGCGTGGTCATCTGGGCCGGCCCACACCTCCCTGCAGAACCTTCCAGGTGCAGGTCAGGACTGAGCAAGAGCCTTTGAACTCCCAAGGCACGATCGTGCTCAATAAGCATCCCTCTGGCGGTCTTCAGGAGGAGAGAGAAGGCGCGTCCGCGCTTACAGGGCTGCGTTCCTGCGCGGACTCTGCGTGGGGGTCTGCCCCTGCCCCGGCAGCTGCTGTGGTTCTCTGCAGCTCTCTCCTCCCTCCACAGACTGTGGAGTGGTCCCCACGGAGCGCAGTGGGGAGCACTTTACGGTCCATACCCACGTGCCCGTCCCTCCGATTCCGCCCCGATACCGAACTTTGCTTTGTCACCTCTTTGTCCGCCTGCCCGTCCTTCCATCCGCCCGTAGGTCCACTTTGTTGTTACTCCTGGTGCATTTCCGAGGAAGTCACGAATGTCCTGATGACCTACAGAATCATTGCCAGACGCTCCCAGAGTCACCTGCAGAATTTCTGACCACCTGCCCACTCCGAATACTCGTCCAGGGCTGCTCCTTCCCCAGCAAGAGCACGGTGGGCGGAGCTGGATGGAGCCTGGGTTCCAGTCCCGGCTCTGTCGTTAACAGCTGTGTGGAACCATCTTGCTTCTCTGGGTTCAGGGATGAACGGCGTTCGCCTGTGTGTTAGAGGTGACGAGCACTACCAATGACCAACTCCTGTTTCGTGCCTGACACTTGCTGTCACGAATCCCTTCGATGTAGGGATTGTCATTCCTAATATTTGGGGGGATCAGGGACAGTTCAGAAAGGTAGAGCAACTGGCCAGCGGCCCTGCCGCCTGGTGAGTGGTCACCCTGGGTCTGCGCCCTGCAGTCCGACCCAGAGCCCAGGCCTCGGCTCCTGCTGATGGTCTTAGGCTGTGATTCATCCCTGGAGTGGCCAGTTCTGCTCTGTCTGTTCTGTCTGTTGGTGTTGGTGAACAGAACTCTCTTTCTCCAGGTCTATCTCAACACAGAACTTTCCAGAACGGTCCAAGCCTACTCTGGGCATGTATTGATTTGGTGACCTCTCTGACTTATGTTAGTGTATGTGCTCTGTCAAGCTCAAACCTTTATTTTCCAATTTCAAATGCCCAAACAAGCAAACAAAACGAACCCGGGGGGGGGGGGCCCAGACTCTTCATTCTGCTGTGATTGTATCAGACTCCGCCCGGGGCTAGTGCGTAAAGCTCAGGTCTCTGCCTTCCCTTCAAAGGAGCTCTCAGACTGGCAGGATGAGGGACAGATGCCCTATCAGCCAGGGAGCTGTCTGGCTGTGTAACAAAGACTGAAATAACAGAGGCCGACACAAGAGAGAAATTAATTTCTCTTCCACTTCCCCATCCAGATGTAAGCAATCAGGGCGGCCCAACACGTCCATCCTGTGAAATAAGATGGTTGCTGTGGCTCCTGCCATCACATCTGCACTCCTGCTGGGGGAGGGAAAGGGCAGGAGTGTCCTGAAAGTTAAACACTTCAGATCCCCTCTCGCTGGACAGAACTAGGCACATGCGTACTCTTGGCAGCAAGGGCACCTGGGAAATGTATTCTTTCAATGGGCACCGATATGTCCAGCTGATACTTTGTCACCGTGGAAGAAAGGGAGAGTAGATATTACGGAGGGCACCGAGGGTCGTGCCACACTTGGTATGTAGGGTGACGGCCAGCCTTGTGGCAGGGATCATTCCCGGGAAAGGTGAGACTGGGAGACAGCTCATCAAGGAGGTGACATTTGCGCTGAGCTTGAGGGGCAAGAGAATGGCAAGTGTCTTGGCACACGTGCCGCCTGTCCTGAGGTCAGGGCAGACATAGTCGGTCGATCATTACAGCTGTCTTTCTCCCTGAGCACCGAGCAGCCCCGGAGACCTGCTCCGCATCCCCACAGTGGGCAGGCGATTGGCTAGGGCCTGCCTGTTGAACCCCACCGGCCCCCGCATCTCACCCGTCCCCCCAGAATGAATCCGCTGCGGCTGTCCGACCACGTCAGCTAGCGGTGGGTGCGCCCCGTACCCACTCTGCATCCAGTCATGTCCTCTTGGTGGCTTGAACTTGGTCACGGTGGGGTCATTTCCATCACCGCAGTTGGCAAATGTGATCGATCAGGCATTTCCCCGCCTCTGGGTGGGTCGCTAGACATTCACCAGCCCTCCGGACGCGGCCTCTGCCCTATCTTCCATCCTTTCTTTCTATCTTTCTTTTTTTTTTTAAAAAGATTTTATTTATGTATTCGACAGAGATCACAAATAGGCAGAGAGGCAGAGAGAGGAGGAAGCAGGCTCCTTGCTGAGCAGAGAGCCTGATGTGGGACTCGATCCCAGGACCCTGAGATCTTGACCTGAGCCGAAGGCAGAGGCTTAACCCACTGAGCCACCCAGGCACTCCTCTTTCATCCTTTCTTAAGCAAAGTCTTCCTGAAAGGTCTGAGTGCAGATCTCTGTCTTAATAGGGGGTTCCTGCTGCACAGCGTTTCCCTCCTTTTGAAGGTCTTGCTCTGCCTTGGGGTCACCGTTCGGGATGTCAGCGCCTCCCACGCAGAACTAAGGTCGCGGGTCTGAGTGGGGAGATTCGGGAGCCCGGCGGGACTGACAGTGGTTGTGTGGTGCTGCTGTGTCCCGGGCACCTGCGGCTTGGCTGGATGGGGGATGGGCGCCAGGGAAGCCACGTGGTTCTGCAGAAAGCGGATGTGTGTTTGGAGGTCGGAGGTCCCCGACAGGACCGTGCTGGACTTTTCCTAGACAGATGATCTAGATCATTCATCATCGAGTGGGAACCACTCAGTCCTGGGCCTTGCCCAGCCTGCTCGCCCAGAAGACCACATGTGCCACGTGGGCTCCATCTGTTCCCTTCACTCCAGCCGCGGGGTGGGCCTCGGGCTTGTGAGACGGGCTGACATCGGGTGATTCACGGGCCTGGAATGTCCGCGTTTACCTCTGTGAACACGACGCCCCTGGTACCAAAGGCTCCGCTTGGGTTTGTGTGCTGGTCTGTGCACCGCGGGTACTGCGGCTTCGGCTCGCCTGCCCCCCCCCTCCAGTCCCGGGGGGCCGTGCCGCTCCAGATGTGCGCTCACTTGGGCAAGGTCGGCCGGCCCGGGGCCAGGTCTGCGGGCATGTGGATGGAACAAGCTGCAGAGACCCAGACTCCACGGTCTCTGAGACCCGTGTTGACGTGGCCCCCTCTGGCACGCCTCCGCCCTGCCCCCCGGGGTGGGAAGTTTCCCTCTGCTGGAGAACAGCTGTTCTGACGAGGGAGCCCATCTGGCCAGCAGGACAGTAGGCGGACGGACTGGGGGTGCTCTGCGCCTCCTTCTTTCTCTGGCTGTGTCTTTCCCTGCGGCAGGAGAGGACTGTCCCCCCCGCAGGCTGATTGCTGGCTTCCCTCTCCAGTGAATGGTCTGGGTCAGAGGCTGCCCTGGTCCCTGGGAAACCCACCGGAGGGTCCGGGAGAGAGTCCCTCCTCCCACGGGCTCCTGGGGGGCTTCTCAGAAGTGGCGTCCGAGCCGAGGACCTGAGGGCTCCAGAGTGAGGCAGCCAAAGGACGCCTGGGCGGCTCAGTCCGTGAAGCATCCGACTCTTGATCTCGGCTCCGGTTATGGTCTCAGGGTTGTGAGTTGAAACCCCACATTGGGCTCCACACTGGGCATGGAGCCTGTTTAAAAAAATTAAAAAAAAAAAAAAGGATGGGGCAGCCAAGGTCGGGGGGAGGAGGGGGATGGCTACCAGGCGGAGCGCGACACTGGCTTGTCCGGGAACGAGGGGCAGCGAGGCAGGGGCAGAGGGCCTGGGGATGGAGGGCCTAGGACAGCCTTGGGGGCCTTGCTCGGCTCTCAGCACCTTTGCAGGTGAAGGTCGGATGTGCATCCTAGAAATGGGGTCCCGTCAGCAACTCTGGGTTAGGCTGGGAGGAGCAGACGCCCTGGGCAGGGAGGCCCGCTTGGGGCCCGAACGGTTCTTCCTGGAGCCTGCAGCCAAGCGCGTGAGGGAGGCTGGGCGTTCAGCAGTGATGAAAGACACCCCAAACCTGTCTCTGACTTGGGGCCACTCCAGCGATGCTGGGGGCGTGGGGCGCTGGCTCTTAAAGGCCGTGGGCTGTCTTGTTCCTCTTCCCTCTGGCCATTTTCCAGGTCAGTCCTCCCCCTCAGCTCCCCGTCTGCAGGAGTCTCCTGGAAGACTTTCTGTCCCGACATGGGCAGGAGGAGCATGGCTGCCCAGGTGCCCAGCAAACCAAAGAGACACACAGAGGCCTTCTGTGGGCCCCGGATGCAGACGGTCTAGGGGAAGCCTCTGCACCCCCCACCCCCACCCCCCACTGGGGCCTTGGCACTGGGAGGCCTTTGTCCTTGGGGCTGGTCTCTCTCCTCACAGCCTGGCCAGAGCTGGCATCCCCCTGGTCAGGGCCCTCAGCCCAGCCTTGTCATCTCGGCGAGTGACTCATGCTGGGGGTGGGGGGCCCCGAGCGCCAGGCGGGCTGTGGTAATAGCAAACCCATGACGTCCCCGTCCCTGAGGTCACTTCACACGAGGGACAAATGGTTCATTGAGGTTGGTTTGGCTGCCTGCTGGCCCCGGCAGCCCTGGTCGTGGGGACATGTCATTACCCGGGAAAGCAGTGCTGGCTCACGGGGAGGGGGCCTGGCCAGCCTCCCTCCAGCGCAGAGCATCTGTTCCCAAGGCTCTGGGCCCAGACCCAGAGGCTGCATCTCAGGTAGAGTGAGGCAACGTGGGTGCCCTCCCCCAGGGGCCACGCCGGGCCGAGGGATGCACCCGGCGGTACACAGCCTCTTCTCGGTGCATGGCGGGCAGGGACGGGCAGAAGAATCCAGGCCACAGGGAGCCCCCCCCGCCCCCCTCTGCATTTTGGCTACTGATGTCAGGCCCTTTGTCCCCAGATGTCGTGCTCCCGAGGTCTCTGGAGTGAGCTGACCGGCTCCTCTTCTTTCTTCCCCATCGTTCCCCGGAGGTGTGGGGCAGGCGAGGCACGGCCCAAGTTGCTCAGTAGAAATGAGGATGAGGGCCAAGTGGGGGAGGAGAGGGGCCTGGGGACCTGCCTGCTCAGGACTGTCCCCACATATGGGTGGCTTCCCGCTGAGCCCTTAGAGGCCTGGCCCAAACAGAGGCCGAGGCACCCAGCCCCCCCCCCCCCCCCACCCTGAGCCTGGGTTTGAACCCTGAGCAGAGTTCCGTAGCACCCGCGATCCTGGGGTTGCCGGATGAGAAGGGGCACGGAGCCCAGGTGTGCCTAGACACTTGCTCCTCCCCTGGCTCCCGTTTCTAGGGCCTGTCTCCGGCTCTGGAGCACCCCCCTACCCCCGCCCCGGCCTTACAGACTAGCTTCTGGGGACATTTCCCCACAGAGGCCCGTTGATGGGAAACCAGTTCTCCTCCAGGCCCCAGAGCTTTCCTGTGTAAGCTTCGGTAGTCAGGTTTCTGCCGTTGCTAGGGACGCCTGGGAGCTGATGTCTCCCTGGGGGCCCCTCCTCCAAGCCTTCCCTGGGGGGTCCGTGGCGCAGCCCCTTCCTCAAAATGGAGGGGCACATGCCCGAGTTCCAGGCTGCTGTAAAGGCTGTTGGGAATCCCTACTTCGGCATCTTCTTTCCGCTCTTCTGAGGGTTTTTGCTTGCTTTTCTACTTTTAAATTTTTTTTTAAGATTTTTATTAAGATTTTATTTATTTGACAGAGATAGACACAGTGAGAGAGGGAACACAAACAGGGCGAGTGGGAGAGGGAGAAGCAGGCTCCCCGATGAGAAAGGAGCCTGATGCGGGGCTCGATCCCAGGACCCTGGGATCATGACCTGAGCAGACGACAGACACTTAACCGACAGAGTCACCCCGGCGCCCCTCACTTTTCTATTATTGAAAAGAGTAAAGTTGATAACCTTCTTCCATGGGCAAAAGCTATAGTCTCTTCCTCCCCCTGCCCTCTTTCTACCTCTGTCTCTACTATTCTCTCTCTTTTAAACAGCCCAAACTAGGGGGCCTGGGTGGCTCAGTTGGTTAAGCGACTGCCTTCAGGTCATGATCTCAGAATCCTGGGGCTGAGTCCCAGACTGGGCTCTCTGCTCACTCTGACCCGCTACCCAGTCCTCTCTTGCTCATTCTCTCTCTCTCTCTCTCAAATAAAATCTTAAAAAACAAAAACAGGGGTTCCTGGGTGGCTCAGTGGGTTAAAGCCTCTGCCTTCAGCTCAGGTCATGATCTCAGGGTCCTGGGATCGAGCCCCACATCAGGCTCTCTGCTCAGCACGGAGCCCGCTTCCTCCTCTCTCTCTGCCTGCCTCTCTGCCTACTTGTGATCTCTCTCTGTCAAATAAATAAATAAAATCTTTAAAAAAACAAAAACAAAAACAGCCCAAACTGAACAAAGACAGAGTAAGCAACATTGAAAGACACTGAGCTCCCCCTCACCAGAGGTGTTCAAGGGTAAGGCGAAAGGGCATGTAGGGGGCAGGCATTGAAGGGAGATCCCAGCAAGGGCTGTATGTGCCCCCGTAAGCCCTGAAGACTCCTGTGAGAGGGTGCGGGGTGGGGTTTCCCCCTTTCCTGCCCTCCCACTGAGGCTGCCGCCCAGAGCCTCCATGGCTCTTCCTCCCACCTGCTCACTGGCTGTCTCCTGGGCGGGGGCGGGGCCAGGAGCACTGTTCGGGCACATGTCCCGAGTCCAAAGGGGCAGGCGGACGGGCAGCTCCCTGGGGCCAACGTCACCTCGGTTACTGCGGCGACTTTAAAAATAAGTTCGGCCACAGAGGGCCTGTTGGCCTTTCTTCTCCGCTCGGATCCCGCTCAGATGCTGCTGTTCTTGCTGACGTGGAGCTGGGGGAAGGCTGGTGACTCAGCTCTTGTCCCCACGCTGCGGCGGTGTGAGCCGCTGCCAGCTCCTGAGCCCTTGGAGCCCAGGGTGCCTGCTCTGGAAAGGCAGCGAGGAGGGCAGGACACCGAGGGGACAGCCTGTCCTCTCGGGTATGTGGCCCAGCCAGGTATCCTGGCAGCCACGGGGTAAGGCCCAGCCACTGGCTGCTTCGAGGCTGGGTGGATACCAGGCCGGCCCCTCCTTCCTGCCCCCTGCGTGACTCTGGACGGGATGCAGTGTGGCCCTGGCCCCCCTCTGTACCTCTGGCCTCAGCCCGCTGCCAGTGGGCTGGGCACTCCAGACCCTTCCGAAGCCTTGTTCTGGGGGCTAGAGTAGGAGCAGACTCAGCAGGAATGGACTGCGGGAAGAGGGCACGAGTCAGGGATACGGCGTGAGCCCCCGCTCTCCTCCTCCCCCTTTCCAGCTGCGGGACCCCAAGCCAGAGCCCCTGAAATCACCTTGGGGGGTTACAACTTCCAAGCAGTTTTCTGTCCCCGCCCCCCACCCCAGCCCCATCCCCAGGTTCACAGCCGCTGCCCCCACCTTGCAAGGTGGTCCCAGTGGCTCTCATGTCCCTGCAGGAAAGTTTACAACTGAAACAGAAAATGGGAGGCCAGGCAGGGCTGCCAGACCCCTGGGAGCCGGCCATGGCCATGGGAGTGGCGAGCTGCTGGGGTCCCGAGCATCTGTCCCTGGGGCTGGGTGACTTGGGCGGGTCACGGGCCAGAGGCTGGCAGCCAGGCAGCAGGGAGCAGGAGCTTGCGCGGGTCCTGCTGGCCAGCAGCTTCCTTCCGTGACCCGAAAGCATGAATTTAGAGGAGTAATACTTTGTTTAAAAAGCTCCCTGCCTCTGAGATAAGGCCAGGGCTGCTGTGGTCAGAGTTTGCTGTAAATTTTCTGAACAAAGCAGGCTGGGGCGATGGCTGGGGAGTCTGGGGAACAGATTAATCATGTGCTAAGAAAACGGCATTCCCCTTTGAAGTGAAACCTTATGGTTGCATTTAAGCAGCCGGGCAGATGGAGGAAGGGTGTTCTGTGGCATGCGGGCTCGTGAAATGTCAGCTGTACCCATAGACGGGCTTCACGGGAAGCTTCACACCCCGGCAGCTCAAGAGACGCGGTGGTCGGACCCTGATGGCGTCCCAGGGCCGTGGGAAGGGAGAGGGGTTCCCGGTGCCTTGGTTGGGGTGCGGAGGGCACCCTGCTTGTCGTCCCAAATGCTGGGGCTGCCTGGTGGCTGGCGGGCATTCGGGGAGTCGGCACGCATCCTGAATGCGCCCCGTGCCCCTGTGAGCTGATCCTCTGTCAGGAGTCCCCGTGACCCGGCCGTCCTTTGAAGGAAACTGAGCTGTCGTTCCCCAGGGATTTGACAGGTTCTTGAGGAGTCCTCTGCACGCCGGGAGGCGAGGAAGCAACTGTCTCAGGTCTCCTGGGAGACCCTGGGATGGTCTCGCTGGTATTTAAGATGGAAACGACAGACAGGAAGCCAGCCGGGGGGCACCTTAGGGACGCTGCCCAGGCAGTGGGAGCCGCAGAGGAAAAGGTCCTGAGGCAGAGGACGGTGTGAAGGAGCGGGCCGTGAGCAGACCAGGTGGAGATGGGCGCGGGCGCGTGGGACCTTGGCAGCCAAGGGAAGGCGTCTGCAGTTGATTCTGAGCAGGATCGAGGGCACGGGAGGTGACATAATGTGATCTTGAAGCGTCACTGAGATCCGGATGGAGGGGGCCAGCGTGGAAGCAAGCTCCCGGCTGGGGAGGCTGTGCCGGACCGCCAGCGGGAGAGGGGGGCCGGGAGCGGCAGCCCGTTGTTCAGTTCCGGGGTACCCTGTGAGCCGGCTGTTAAACACAGCCGTCGTGAGAAATGTAATCACGTAGCATACGAACATGTAATTCATATTTTGGGGAATGTATATACAATAAAAAGTAAGTTATATGTAAATTATTGCTTAAAATTAAGTGCTGTGGAATTACCGTACAATCCAGCAGTTGGGGTTCCAGGTAGATGCGCGAGGGCGGGGGCGCAGGCCTCCGAGACCGGCCCACGCCCGGGTTCCCAGCCGCTTATTCCCCACAGCCAAAAAGTGGAAGCAACCCAAGTGTCCATCGACGGCTGGACGGGTACACAAAATGTGCAGTGGGCCTACGGCAGAACATCAGCCTTAAAAAGGAAGGAAATCCTGACACACTTGGCCACACGGACGAACCTTGAGGACCGTGAGCTCGGTGAGCTAAGCCCGACCCAGAAGGATAAACACTATGATCTCACTCGTGTGAGGTTCCCTCGAGCTGCAGAGTTCACAGAGACACAAAGTAGAGGGGAGACTGCGGGGGCTGGGGGGGCACACGGGGAGACAGGGGTGGGTGGAAAGAAGTGTCAGTCAGGGGGACAGCCACAGTCCTGGGAATGGCCGGGATTGATGTGTTCAGTGCATGTCGCTGTGGGCCAAGGTCCGGTTTGAGTGCTACGCCTCATGTTCTGTGTGCATTTTGGCATCACCCTATTAGAAACAAATCATGTTAGATGAGAAACAAATCACATTATAAAACTAAGTTATCTGCTCCATTTATATAAATTCCTTTAGACATTAGGCAGCATGCACCCCTGGAGGGTGTTGGACCCGGGGTGGGGGCACTTGAGGTCAGAAGCAGCCGGACCCACAGATTTCCACTTTGGAGATGGAAAGTCACTGATGGCCTGACCGTGGGGTGAGGAGTGAGGGGACCCAAGGCTGATGCCTAGGCCCTTGGACTGAGCCGTTAGGTTGATGGAGGGACTGTTTACAAAGGTGGCGGACAGAGGGAGCTTGGGGGCTGTGGAGGGTGGGGCAGCCGACGGATCCAAGGCTCTGGAGCTCATGGAGGCTCTACTGTGCGCCATGCGTGGGTTGGGCTGAGGCCATGGGCGCCTGTCCTGGTCTTTGAGGAAACAGATGGTCCACTTAACAGGGTGTCCTGTCCAAAGGCTCAGAGCAGCCGGGCAAAGAGCCACTGTCCTCCCCTTGCTCTCCTGTCCCCGCATGGAGTCCCGGGTCATGGATGCAGGGGTTGAGCCAAACGGCTGTTTCCGCCCATCCACTTCCTAACTCCCTCTTTCCCAAGGCTCATCCCACCGGGGCCTGACCCATGGGGTTTCTCTCCAGGCCTGGTCTTGCCCATTTCCAGAAAAGTCTAAAACTGGACTTCATATTAGACCTTTCTTATCTACCCCTGGCCCGTCAAGGATTATTAAAACTTGCTGCTTGCTGTTGGGATGTCCCCAGCCCCACAATCCCCTCAGGATGACCACCTGCACAACAGCGTTCCTCATCTACAGCGGGTTTGGGGCTTCACACAGCAGAAATGTCTTCTCTCGTGGTTCTAGAGGCTACACCCCGAAATCAAGGTGTCAGCAGGGCCGCACTCCCTCTGAAGCCTCGAGGGAAGAATCCTTCCTCACCTCTTCCAGCCTCTGGGGTCCCAAGTGTCCCCAGCTTGTGACCACACCCTCCAATCTCTGCCCCCAACTTCACATGGCTGCTCTGCATCTCCTCCTTTTGACCTCTTACAGGGACACTTGTCCTTGGATTTAGGGGCCGTCCTAATCCAGGGTGATCTTCTCTGCAGGGTGATCACATCTGCAGAGATCCTCATACCGAATCGGGTCCCATTCTGAAGTTCGTGAGGATGTGTGTGTTTTTGAAGCACCCACCGCAGTTCTCCTGGGGGAATCTGGGAGGTGGGTGTCCCCTCCGGTGTCCCCTCTAATCACTCTTTCCCCTTGGGCCAGGCTTATAGTCTTGCCTTCTCCGTGGCCATCACAGAATGCGGACGCCTTATTCTGTTTTTCTGGCCAAATTTAAGCTCCCTTTCCTCTCTCTGCTATGGCTCCCTTGATCTGCCCAGCACCCCAGCCCAGCCTGCCCTCCGCCTCCCCACCCTTTGCCCTGACTGTTCTGCCCTGAGAAGGGGGCTGGGAACCCCTCACCTCCCCATAAGGCCTACTTTGCAGACTGGACGGAGCCATCGGAGGTGATGGAAGGTCGGGCTGAGACAGAACTGGGTGCAGGATTTCTGCGGGGAAAGTGAAGGCCGGAGCGCGGCCAGATTGTTTTCGGGTTTGGAGAAGGTGATTATTATGTGAAGGGTGGTGCTCAGCTGTTTGCCATCGCCTCTGAAGACAGACAAAAAGGAGGAAATAAATGATGTACAATTAGAGCAGTTGGTTAGATACAAGGGTGAACTTCCTGGCTGGGAGTGTGGCCAAGTGCTGGGTATGGTTTCCCGAGGGAGCTTGGGGACCGCTCCTTACCTGGAGGTGTCAAGGCCCAGGGGCAGCGGTGGCCCGTGGTGGTTAAGCCGAAGGCAGGGGTGTGGACCGGATGGGCACTTTCTGGCCGTGGAAGTTGGCTCCCTCCTGCCCATTGTCCTTTGGGTTCCCACAGGGGAGCCTTTGGCGAGGAGGCGTGCACCAGGGCTGGGCTCCCCTAGGAGATAAGCACACATCTGTTCAGCTCCAAGAAGGGGACACGAAGAATGCATAGAAGCTGACTCTATGCTAATCTGGGGGAGCTCCAGGCCAGCTCTTTGGAACAATCGCATGGGTGTGTCTGCACTCCCCAGGGGCTTTGTATAAGCACACGGGAGAATTATGCCATGGACCAGCACCTTCCCAGGGGCCTGTGTAGTTAGGCCTCTTTGCAGGGTCAGTGGACCACCCAGCTGCCCAGTACTGGGCGGAACAGGTGGCCCAGAGAGCTTGGCTGTTCAGCAGGCCCGGTGCTGGCTTTGCAGCAGGATGTGCCGGGGCCGCTGGAAAGGCTGTTGGGGTGCCCGCGATGGCAGCGCTGACTCCCTGGCTGAAATCCGGGCTCCAGGCAGAGGAGGGTGTGTGCGCATCCGAAGTGTCTGTGGTTTTGCAGTTCCATGTCCACAAACTCACTTAGTTGAAAATAGTTCAAAATATCCAAAGCATGAGGGAGGGAGTGACCACTTTTTTTTTTTTTTTTAAAGAAAGTACTCGGTTTCAGCTGCTTGATAAAGCCACCCAACCCTGTGTTCTCAGAAGAGATGGGGAGGGACTGGGATGTCAGTCAGGCCTCCGCATCCCCTGCCCTTTCCGGATCTTTCCAGACTAGGGGTGTGGGGGCTGAGAGGGGAGTGGCAGTCATCAACCTGAGACCCAGGACAGCCCTCCAGCTCCTGCTGGCCTCACCAGGAGGGTCTAGTCACTGCCGGGGACTCTCACTGGGCTTGAGGGCCTGATTTGGGGCAGATGTTCTGGGTCTAAGGTAATGAGCGGGACAGTGGGCCAGAGCAGACGGCCTAACTGACGAGCCCCGGAAGGGACAGGAAGGCCCCTCCGCTGTGGGGGCCAGCCCTGGAGAGCCCTTCCTGGGGGCTTGGTCCTTTTGCTTCGACGGTTCCAACCCAGCCTGGAGGACCTGCCTGCCTCCCTTGTAGATGACAGAATTTAATCAGTGTTTGCCAACCCATGGGCACCTGTAGAAACGGCTGTCTTGGAGGGCAAGACCAGGCCCGAGGTACAGGGGAGACGGCAAGCCCCCCTTCTCCCCATTCCGAACTCCTTCCTTCAAACATCGCCGCCTTACAGGGGGAAAGGCCGAGGTTGACGCCCCCTGCCACCAAGCAGGGCCCCCCCCCCCCTTATTGTGGAAGCTGCGGGTGGCACATTCCGCTGGCTGTTCGGGTAGGGGTGCTCCTTCCTTGCTCCTTGCTGGCACTTTTTCTGTCACCTGGCTCAGAGGGTGCAGCAAGGGACCTCGGGGGTATACGGGTGTGGGTGGGGGGAGTCGCTGGAGGGCCCCCCCCCCCCGCCCCCGGGCCATGTGACCCGGCGCTCGCCCCTCGCTCCGCGGCTCCCGGCCCACAGGCGGGGGTCCCGCGGCCCGCCAGCTCGGGCGCTTAACCCTTGCAGGCGCTGAGCGCGCGCAGGCGGCGGCGGCGGCGGCGGCGGCGAACTTTGTTTGGCTGCGTAAATAAAACCTCCCGCTGGAGGAACCCTGCGCCCCAGGGAAGGGGAGGAATCTCTCCCCCCCACATTCGGCGCCGCCCCCGCGCCGCCGCCCGGCCCCCACATCCGCCCACATCTGGCCGCGGCGGGGCGTCCGGGGGGGAGGGGCCGAGCCGCGTCGGTCGCCGTCCCCCGGCGCGGGCCAGGCGGGGAGGAGCGGGGCGCCGGATCGGGCGCCCAGGACTCGGCCTGTCCCCGCGGAGGCGGCGGCGGCGGCGGCGGCGGCGCGGGCCCCAGCACCCGCCCCCCCACCCCACCCCCAGGCCCGGGCCTTGACGGGCGGGCGGAGCAGCCAGTGCGAGCCGGGGAGGCCGGGCCGGGTGCGGGAACCTGATCCGCTCGGGCGGCGGGGGCGGGGCGGGGCGGGGGCGCGGGGAGCCGAGGCCCGGCGCCCGCCCGCCTCCCCCATTCATTCAGCGGAGCCCGGGGGCCGAGGGGCTCGGCGGCCAGCTCTGCTCGGCGGGAGCGCGGGCGCAGGGCCCGGGCCGCCGGGGCGCTTCCTCGCCGCCGCCCTCCGCGCGCCGCGCCGCCCGCCAGCCACCATGTCCGACCCCGCGGTCAACGCGCAGCTGGACGGGATCATCTCGGACTTCGAAGGTGGGTGCCGGGCGCGCCGCGGGCGCGAGGAGGGGCGGGCGGGACCCCCCGAAGGGGCGCCCTCCCGCCGCGCGCCCCTTGTCCCGCGCCGCCTACGTGGAGGACCCGGTTCGGGGGCCCGCGCGCCTCGGCGGCCCCCGCGCTGCCTCCCGGCTTCCTTCCTTTTATTGTATTTGCCGAACGGCGACAGCCCCCTCGAGGGCTCGCGGGGCGCCCGCGGTACTGGCCGGGGCTCGCGGCTCCCTCGGGGCCGTCGCTCGTTCCCCTCCCTGCGGCGCTGCCCGTCGGCCCTCGGGCCCCCGCGGCCCTGCGGCGGGGCGGGGAGCGGGTCACCCGCCTCTGCGTCCTGCCCGGAGCGCGGCCGCCCTCCCCCACACCCGTTTCGGGGCCGGACCGAGCCGAATCCTCGCCGGGGAGGCCGCTGAGCGGACACGGCTCGGGGCCGGTGGGGTCTAGAGGGGGGCGCCCTTTGGCCCCCCAGTCCAAGCCCGGGGACACCCCCTTCCGTCTCCCGGAGTCGGGCGGCGCGGGGGAGGAGGGGCCTGCGTGCGGGTGGGGAGCGCGTTTTGGTCCCCTCCCCCCTTCGGGGTTTACGGAGTGTGCCGGGACTTGGGGGCTCTTCCCTCCGAGTGCGCCGGGCTCCCCAGCCCTGAGCCTGCGTGTGTGCGTGTGTGCGTGTGTGTGTGCGTGTGTGTGCGCGCGCCTTCGTGCGCCCTCGCGGCGGCCCGTGGCTTTTGGTCCTGGCGTCCTGGGGAGTAAATAAAGCGGTCGGGAGGGAAGCGCACACAATAGTCCGCTGCGCTTCTGGGCCCGGAATTCTGAGGGGCGGGCCTGCCTCTGCTGGGACCTGGAGCCCCCGCCCCTGCAGGGGGCTCCCAGGCAGCCTTGGGCCGAGCCGTCTGGTGGGCCTGGCCTTGGGGCTGCTAGGCTGGAAGAAGTTTTAGGTGTCCAGGTGCCAGGCCGAGCCAGGAGGTCCTCTAACACCCCCACGCCCCCACCCCCGTCCCCACATACAGGATGTGTGTGTCCGTGAGCTCTGAGGCACACATGGTCTGCTGGGGTCGGCAGCATCTCTGGGGCCTTCTGGGGACCAGAGTCTGGCTGGATCCCAAGCAGAGCCTGGGCAGCCGTGATTCTGGGCTGGGCATAGGCTGGCCCAGACAGGGGTGTGAAGAGACGAGAGTGTTCGGGGTCTAGTGCGCCGGCACACCCAGGCAGGGGACGGGCCTGCGGTCGCCTGGCTTGCTGGCGGCTGCGCTTCTGTGATTGTGACCCTGAGCGCCAAACAAGGGAGGCTGTGGTCTGCAGGACTGTGACGGCTTCTGCTCTGCTCTTGGGACCTTTTGGGTAACGTGGTTCTGCTGGAGTGTCGCTGCGTCTCCTTCGTTGTGTTTCGCCTTCTGCGGGCCCCGTGTGGCTCTCTTTTGAGACTCCCACAGTTGCTCTCGGGGCCTCTCCTCTCCAAAGTGTCCCAGTGCGAAAACCCGCGGGGCTGGAGGCGACTGCCCTCTCCAGGTCGCGCGCTGTGTCACATCCTCCCTGGGGCCCGCGCCATCAAGCTTGGCCTGCAGTCCCTGGCCCGGAAGCGTCCTGCGGGAAGCGGGGGTTGGGAGGTGGGAAGAACAGGATTCCGGGGTAGCCCTGAGGCAGGAGGGGGAGTGGAGATTTGGGGATGGCGTGGTCCTATAGCCGGCCCTGTTCGCACCTCTGCTTCCAGGTCCCCGTGTGTAACTCCATCCTGACCCCGGCGGGCCCCATCTGGAGATGCTGGCCGCCTCCACCCGCTCTCCCAGGCGGCTTCTTGACCCTCTCATTTGGTCTGAGACAATGGCCGCATTGAGACCAGCTTGGTGCGACAGTGGGCAGCCTTGTGACTCCAGGGGGAGATTTCTCACTCTTTGGGACCCTCTAGTTCCCTGTGGTCACCAGTCGCTCTGTTGTGTGCTCTGACAAGCTGAAAGGGTCCTGAAGGGCAACAGGTCGGGGGTTCGAGCCCCCCCAGGCTTTTGGCTGGAAGGGTGTGTAAGGGCCCTTGCTCATCCAGCTCAGGGACCGGAAAGGCCTCCCTGACGTGCCCCAGGAGCTCGGGGTGGAGTTGGGTATTGGGTGTTGGGTGCTGGGCCTGGATTGTTCAGAGGTGGGGAAGGGGCCGTCCGTAAGGGAGGACAGGGCGTGACCCAAAGCTGCGGTGACAGATACAGTGTGGCAGGGCCCAGGCAGAGAAAGGTCACCATGGAGGAGGCAGAACTTAGGAAAGTCGGAATTCAATTGCAGGAGGGAGGGGGAAGCACGCAGGTCCCGCGCAGCAGGCAGAAGCGGGGGAGGCCGGAATGAGCTGGTCCACGGGAGAATGGGGCACAGGGAGGGGCCAGTTGGAGCGGATCAGAGGACCAGGCCAGGCGCGCCTGCCCGGGGTTGGGACTCTCCTGGGGCGGCAGCCCGAGTGTCGAGAGCAGAGTTGGAGGAGCTCTGGTCTGGGTCCGTGGGGTTTCTCCAGGTTTCTGAAAGGTAGGACGAAAAAAGGGGTTAGGAAGTAGCCGGCCAGCCTCACAGCTGCTGCTGTACCCCCAGAGTCCTGGGGCCTGGCGACGTGTGTACTCACTGTTGTGAAACAGAAGCGCCCCCCCCCCCCCCCCCCCCCCCCCCCCCCCGCGAACACCCCCCCCCCCCCCCCCCCCCCCGGGCCACCACCAAAGCCCGGCAGGTTCCCAGCCACAGCGTTGTTGGGGGCGGTTTGCAGTGCTCGCAGAGTGGAACCCTGCAGGGGCCCAGAGGGCCCTCCCTGGGGGTCTTGGGAGGTTTGGAGCTAATGGGAGTATCCAGGTCAGGGTGGCATGCCCTGCGGGGCAGAGGGGAAGGCACCTGGGGTGGGGTGCAGGGTGGGTGTCCCAGCCGGAGCTGCGCGGCCCTGCAGGGCCGACAGGAAGCTGCCCCAGGTGGATGTGTGTGTGGGTGTGTGGATGGATCTACCAATGCCCCACTCCTGGGCACATCTGTCCCCTGCCTTGGGGGGCGCTGTTCTTGTTTTGGCTCTGTCCCATCGTCGGGGAGGCATGGGGGTCTGTCAGGTTCACATCTCCCACCAGGCATTGAGAGGGTGGCAGTGGTCTTGATGGGCCTGAACGTCCCACACTGGCCTTGGCCTTCCCTTGAAGGATGACCTTGGGGCTCTGTGGCGAATCCTCGTGTAGGGGAGAGAAGAGAGTTTTGTATTTTTGCTCATTTGAATTTTTTAGAGTTTTGATTCCCCCCCCCCATACCCCCTGGGAAGATGGGCCTGGGACAGATGACTCCTTCCCTGATCCCACCCCTGGTCGGTGCAGGCATGGAGCCGTTGGACGGCGTGTTCTTGGGTAAGAGCAGGCCAGATCTGTTATCGCGAAGGCTATTACAAGTCTGGTCTTTGTGTAACAAAGCCCTTCCAAGTGCCAGCTGCGGGCCTGCCTTCCTCGGCGCTGTTTGCTGGAACCCTGTTTGCCTGCGGTGAAAGAATCCTGAAAGTCCTTGATGTGTGTGGGAACGCCGTCTGGCCCAGAACCTCGGCACTCCGGTCCCACAGCTGAGCTCTGTTGTATACAGGTGTTGCCTGTTCTTCCAGACCCTCTGCTGTCTGTTTGGAGGACCCTTCTAGAGGGGTCCTGGAGGCTCTGCGCCCCAGAGAGCAGGCTGGTGGGCCTGGGGGGCGGGGGCAGGGAGCGGGTCTCCTGGGGGCAGGGATGGGGCCACACAGACAAGCCCACTCATCTGGGAGCCCAGACACCTCTGGGACGGGCGCTCCCTCGCCTGCTAGATGCAGGGCCCCCGTTCCTCCCAGAAGGACAAGGCCTGTTGCTTGGTGATGGGTACAGACCTGTCCCTAATTAATGCCAGTGGGCCTCTCGAGTGATGCCTCCTGCTTTTCAGCCACACGCAGAGCCCCGGGAGTACTTCCTCCCTGTTGGTGGCACCTTGGAGGCAGGAGGGGGAAGCCAGACGGTGGTGAGGTCCCTCGGCCAGACTGGAGGAGCCGGGCCTTGGGGATTCGGCTGATGCCTCTTCCGCAGTGATGACGGGGCAGCTTCCTTAGGATCCAGCTGCCCCCACAGCAGGGGCCCGGTGCTCTGGGTGGCCTGAGCAGGGGACCGAGCACAGCCTGGGCTTCGGTGCAGGTAGGACAGCTGGGGTGCATGCTCGGGGTGGCAGGAGCACCTGTGTCGTGGGATCCTGGGCAGAGTGTCCCACCTGGGCCGGGGAGGTGGGGGCCTGTCTCACGCCGCAGGGTGTCCATCTGGAAGGGCTTCTGGAGGACAGGGATCTCCGGGAGGGTTTAGAACAAGGCAGGTGGGCAGAGCTTGCTTCCAGAGCGGGAGGGCCTTCCAGAAGCTGAGGGCTGGGGCAGCCGAGAGCCCCCTTGGTGCAGGGCTCAGGAGGGCGAGCCCGCTGCCATTGAACACTGTGTGGCGCACGGGAAGTCTCTGAGCTCGAGCCAGAGTTGACCCTCTCTGCAAGGATTGTCCTGGGATTTAGGTGGATGTGGCTGGCAGCACCGAGCACAGGGCCTGCTCCTGGGAGGGTGGGTGGGGGGGTGCTGTTGCCACTCGTGGAGTTGGGGGAGTGTTTGCAAGGGATGGGTGGCCACGGGCAGACGCGGAGATGTCGGGGTCTGGGGGATGGAAGGTGTTCCAGGGCCACAGGCAAGGCCCTGTGTGTTCACCCTGGGTGAGGCTGACAGTGAGGTTTGTAGCTTCTGCGGAGCTCCCGGGCCCCCTCTGAGGTCAGCAGATGCTCAGGCTGCCGGCCAAGCCAAAGGACCCCCCAGGCCCCCAGCCTGGCAGAGTTCTCCCGAGGTGCCACAGACCTGTCCCTGTCATGGCAGAGCTGGGCTCATGAGGGCTGTGGGGCTGCTTCCCTGGAGAGGTCACCCCACCTCCCCTGCCATTCCCCAACCCAGAGCATCAGCGATGTGGGGCCACGGGCTGGCGCTGGACGGCCTGACTGAAGTCGGGTGGTGGGCTCAGGCGGCCCACCTCCCTGAAAGGTGAGTGAGGCGGGAGCCTGGGTCAGGGGACGGTGGACACATGGGGCTGCCTCCTGGTCCAGCGGCCCTTTGGCAAGTCCTCCATGTGTGTGGGCTGTGAGCTTAGAGACGAGGGGGCAGCAGGGGCAAGCCAGGTGCCCTGCCTGGGCCCCGGGAGCCTGTGCGCTCTGCCCCCCTGCCTGCCAAGGGCCCAGGGAACCTGGGCAGGGGGTGGGGGCTCTGGAGCTTCCCTGCCTGGAGCTCAGGCTTCCAGCGCCAGTCGTGGGCACAGCCAGCCCGGTGTCTGGCACGTCGGGGGCACTTGCTCAGGCCACACTTCCGGAGGTGGCCATCTTGCCGGTGGGGGCAGTGACACGGTGGCCCATGTGTGACGCAGTGACACCAAGGGCCACATGGATGGCAGATGGTGGGCCTGCCCCACTGGAGTCAGGGATTTCTCCACCCCATGCCGGTGGCCTCAGCCTGCCACTTGGTGCTGTGGGCCACAGACGCTGGCCAAGCAGAGCAGGACTCCCTCGTCCTCTCTCTCCTGGAGTGCCTAGAGGTCGTGGGAGGTCCCAGTCAGAGATCTGACCTCCAGGACCCCCTCAGTCCAGTCGGGACCATCACTGGCACCATGCTGGGTTTACCGGCCTGGCAACCCTGTTGTGGGGCCAGTTTGCTGCTCGGAAGAGTCCTTGGGGTGCAGATAGGAGTGTACTCTGGTTTGGCAGCAAGGACCTGGGGACCAGACTCAGGGACCCGTGGTGGCCCCAAAACCCAGGAAGGAGTCCCACCTGCCTGCCTGGCCAGACCAAGGCCTTTGTGCTGGGCTCGGAGCCCCCCTTTGCTCACTGTTCTGTGGCCGGAACAGTGGGCTACGTGCTGAGTATCCTCAAAGATGGGGCTGGGGTGTGCAGAATGGGGGGGTGGTGAGGGGCAGGTCCGCGGGGGGCTCCCGTGGGAGATTCTTCAGAGGGTGGAGGCCCCGGGAGATTTCTTTCTTTCTTTTTTTTTTTTTATTCATCCCCGAGACTCAGTCAGGAAACGAGCTTTTGTGCTTTCAAAGGCACTGAGGAGGAATGGTCAAACGGTGGCTTTCTTTCCAAAGCCCTCTCTGTTTTTCCCAAATTTGGAGGCTCTCTGAGTTGCTAATGAGACCAAATGGTCCGGAACTCTCTGGAACATGGTCCCAGAAGCCTGAGGATTTGTAATCTCCAGCCAAACAGACCCAGCCTCAGGACACTAGACACCCCTGGCGCCTGGGGGCAGTTCTGGGCTGGGACTGTGTCATTCGGTTGGGACAGATCCTGGAGACTCCGGTCAGCCTGGACCAGGAGACGTTCTGGAAGCTCCCAAGCTTGTTGTCATTTTTAAAAGTGCTGCCAGTGCCCAGAAATTCAGGCGGAGGGACGAGAGGACGGCTCTGATGTCTGATGTCTGTGGAGTGCCCACGCCCAGCCCAGGGCTCTCTCAGGAACCAGGGCTGGCGAGCCTGGCAGGAGGCTCTAGCCTACTTCTTTTCTTGCTTGCCTTTGGTGTTTTTCCTTGTCTTCGTCTCTTTCCCATGTTCCTGAGTTTTTAATAGCCCTTCCCTGGAGGGTGAGCCTCTACGGACTCTGGCCCTCTCCCTCCCCTGGGCCAAGTTGCAAAATCCAGAAAACCCAGGGCGCTGGCCTTAATGCATAAATGTGTGCTCCCCACCCATGGCTTAGAGCTTCCTGTGCCCTGGCCCCAAGGTGGGGAGCCTTTGCCTTCAAACACTTGGAACAGCCTCCTGGGAAAGCCAGGGGAAATGGGGAAGGGGAAGCAGAGCGGCGACCTCACCCCCACCTCCTGGCCTTTCCACTCCTCCTTTGGTCTCCAAGGGCCCATCTGGCTGGCTGGGGTTTAATGATTGTTCCCTGGGTACAAATGGGGGGGGGGAGCATGGGGAGGTGGGGGTTTGCAGCCTGGGGCTTATTTGGATTAAGGGGGGGGTTCCTTCCCCTCTGGGCCCCACTTCCTCAGTTTTCCAAGGAGGGGCTGGAACACAGAGCTCTTTTGCAGGCCTTGTCAGGTCTTTTTTGATGATTGTGTATCTGGTCTCCTAGCCAAGGCCACAGCCTTCCCTGGCCCTTCGAAGAGCGTGGGCTCCCTTTGCTGATAGGCTTTAGGCTGTTCCCTGGGGCAGGGTCTGGGGGTCCTGGCACCTCCCCATGGGAGGCTACAGCTGAGGATCCCCTGGAATTGAGGAAGGGAGCCACCTGGGCCACAGACAGCCCCCTCTCTGCCCGTGGGAGGTTAGGCAACAGACAGCATCATTCTTTTTGGTGGGAAGAGAGAGATGTCTCCAGTATGGGCCACCTGGCCGTCTGCCCCCTCCCAGGCCGTCTCCCCTCCCCCAGACACTGACCTGGAGATGTTTGTTGCTCTGACCGTCGGTGGGCAGCAACCTGGTGGATTTCTATACTGTCCCAGGCAGGGTCTCATTCTGGGTCTGGGTTGGCTCCCTCCCTCCGTGCAGGCAGTTGGTTCTGAGCCGGGATATTTGGGCCTCCTTTCCATGTGGGTGGGCAGTTTCCCTGTGAGTGGTAGGCTGGGCCCCTGCCCCATGTCCCCTGGAGACCGAGATTATCTACAGTAAAAGCATACAAGTTTTCTTGGCTCCTAGCCAGGCATGGAGGGGTGGTCTTCTCTGCTGTCCCCTGCCTCCTGTCCCCAATAAAAAGTCAGGGGAAGGCACGCTCTGGGAAGGGGCTGGGTTTTGGCTTTTCGTTCAGCTTGAGAAGTGCTGGGGTGGGTGGCGGGGCGGGGGGTAGGATCTATGGGGTGGGAGAAGCCGTTGGCTCATTCCTTTGATTCAACAGCTGTCTGCGGGCGCCCTTTTTGTTCTAGGTTCTGGGGGTCCAGGCGTGAGCCCAAGAGAGGGGTAGGTTCAGGAAGGCTTCCTGGAGGAAGGAGGATGTCACCAGAGTCCCGGGTGGGAGGTCACCAGGTAGGGTCTCCAGGCACATGGCGCTGGGCTGGCTTCTCTTGTGATTCTCCCAGCTCATAGTTTGGGGGATCCTGTGGTGCCCACACCTGGCAGAGGTGCTGGCATGGGACGGGGGTGCCCTCGGGGCTGTGCTCGCTAGGAGGACCCGGGCTCCGTCTTTGCTCCTGGTCAGGAGGCTGGGTGAGCCACGAGGGACGTGGGTGGTGAGGGATCCCGCTGGGAGCAGCGAGGTAGCTGAGTCGTTCGCCTCACAGGGGCGCAGGCTGGGTGGCGAGCTTTGTCGGAGTCCTGCTCCACAAGCCCTCAGGGAGGCCTGCTTGGCTTTTCTGCGAAGCTGCGAGAGAAAGCCTTGGCAGGGCTGGGGCCCCTCGGGAGCGAGACGGGGGAAGGCCGTCATTCGTTCGCACCTTTGGAGCAGGGAGGTGGAGTCGCGTCCTCTCCCTCCTGGGTGGCTGTCCCCACCGCAGCCCCTGGCCCTGGGGGACACGGAGTCTCGGGGCAGCCGGGGGACGGGGACCCTGGTGAGGGAGGAAGTCCTCCCCTGCCCTGCACTCAGATATGTACCTCTCTCCTAATACTTAGGTGATGAAGCCAGGCTCCGGCAAACAGCTGTCCCAGAGCCGGCTGTCGGGCTCCCTCCGTCCCTCCTTCCCGGCCCTTCCAGCTGTTCCCCCTTTGCTCACAGGCACTTCCTCTGACCGTGCCCGTTTCTTGTTAGTTTCCATAACCATCTCCTTTATCCAGCGCCTACTACATGCCCGGCACTGGGGGCTGGGCACTTCCTACACTCAGTCTTCCAGGCTTCCCCGAGTCCAGCAAGGTGGACGGGCTGCTGAGGCTCACTCGGGTCACCCCTGGCCCCAGGCCACCCTGGACGGCTGACCCAGGCCCTCCTGACCTGTACCTGCCTCTGCGCCAGCGCTCCCTACTGCTGAGTCCCGTCCTCTGGCCCTCCCTGGCACCACCCTACCCACGGGCTGACCCTGCCAGGCTGTGATGGAAATCCCAGGCCACACATCAGCGGAAGATGGGACAGCTGGGCGTCTAGAGCCGGCAGTCTGGGCTGGGGTGGGGGGCGCCCCTCCTCCAGTCCTGGCCTCGCTGCCCTGCAGCTCTGTGACCGCTTCCTGTGAGATGGGATTCCTAGTGCCCACGTTACAGGGTGAGGGGGAGCTTGGGAGAGGTGGTGAGGGTTTGGGGCTCAGTGCAGTGCCCGTGGGGGGCTGGCAGGCGCTCTCCCCTTGAGGGTGTGGCTCTTGGGGTGGGGGCTGGTGGGGTTTGGAGTCAGAGTGGTGGTGGTGGTGTGCCGATTAGCATGCTGGCTGGGGTCTGGCTTCCCTGGCGCCCTGCCTGGATGCTGGGCCAGTTGCTTGCTTCTCCGGGCCTTGGCTGTCCATCATCGGTGAAACTGGGGGGGAATAAAGTTGCTGGGTCTTGGTGTGACCACAAGGATTGAATGGGCCTCGGAGCCGTGCCCGGCCTACAGTAAGCACTCCGCGACATCGGCTGGTAGAAATTCAGAGTGATGGGCCTTTGTGGGTTTGTAGGACGTGCCAGGCAGTGTCCGAGGCCCTGGTGGAGATGGGGACTGTGCTGGTCTGTTTGGGCCTCTGTCGTGAAAGCCCAAGGGTGGGGACTTAAACCGTGCGTCCATCTCTTGCCATTCCGGAGGCTGGGGATCCAGGATCACCATGCTGCCAGGTCCGTGCTCACAGACGGCCATCTTCCCCGTGTCCTCACCGGGTGGAGGGCTCTCTTACAGGGACACTGATCTGTTCCCCAGGGGTCCGCTCCCACATCCTGAGCACATGCAAAGGCCCCGCGGCCTCATACCATCACACCGGGGTAGCATTCAATGGAGGAATTTGGAAGGGGGCACAGCAAACACCAGCGTGCTTTACTCCTGTCCCCAGGAGGGTGACCGGCTGTGGGGAGGAGTGGGCAGTGGGCGCCCTGATGGTTGGTTCTTAAGATTTTTGCAGGATTCTCAGCAGGGGGCGGTGGTGGAGAGGAAGCTTGTAAGGTCCCCCCCCCTTCCCCTGTGATGCACGCTGGGGCACGAGGCCCACCCAGCCCTCCTGACTCAGAACCTCCAGGAGGCCAGGACTGGCAGTTGACTTCTTAATAAGCTCCAGAAATGATTCTGACCGAGGTCTGCATGGAGAATGATCAGATACCAGGACCTTGCAAGTACAAAAGAATTCAGAGCGCGGTGCTGGAATGAGTAGGGATTTGACCCGTGTGCTGCTCAGAGCGTGCCCCTGCACGAGCCTGCCCACGAGACACGCGCACAGATGTGCGCAGCAGGAGGATTGGAAGGACCTTGGCCAAGATATTGACCGTGGTTCTCTGGGTCATGGGTTTATCGATGTTCTTTTCTTCTGTTTCCTTTGTGTCTGGCCAATTTTCTACATTGTCTATGAATTGTTTTTAGGGTCAGGAAAAGAGCAATGGATGTTGTTACCTCTGCAAGTTATTATCAAAAAGAAAAAAATCACTCCGCACCGTCTCCCACGGTGGCTCGCAAGATGGGTGCCCACTGGCTTCTCCTGCTCCCGGTTGGGCCGCTGGGTTGAGGGAAGGCCAGCTTCACCGGCATAGCTGCCAGCTGTGGTTTTGGCCCCAGAGGAATGTAGCCACGCCTCTGTCCTCAACCTCAGCCCCAGGGAGGAGGTGTGCTGGCCCTCCCTGTCTTTCCCCGGCCGGCCCCTCTGGCTCTGCTGATGGTGGAGTTGGCTGGTCGGTCCGGGAGCAGCAGACTGGCCGGAGCTGGTGGCCGACTTCAGAATGGTCCTCGGGTCCTCGGGTGCCGGAGCTGGAAGGGGCTCTTCAGCCTGCCCTTTTCCAGGTCTGTCACCAGGACACTGAGGCCACAGGGGTCATCTGTGCAGCCCAGGCTGCCTTCCCAGCCCCGGGTTCGGTGGAACTGCCCCTGCCCTTCCCACACTGAGCTGCTGGTTGACAGTGGAGCTAAAATTCTCTCTTTTGGGCAGTGGCTGTGGTCTGCCAGGGGCTCCGGCACAGGATTTAGAGCTCGATGTAGGCCACGCTTCTGTTTCTCCTGCTCCTGCAGGCCAGAAGCAGAATGGAGGGGTGTCTCTTTATGGGGTGCGGCCCTGGAGGGGGTCATTTCTTGGCCCACTCACAGCCCAGCAGGCAGGTAGATGTGGGTCACGCACCACCTGCCCCAGAGGCAGCAAAGGGAGGACATCCCGCAGGGTCCCGTGCCAGCTGCCTGCTCTGCACGGAGCGGGATCTCTCCTGTCTCTTAGGAGCGCACTCAGTATGAACTTGAGGACCTACCCAGTACCCACAGTGACCACATCTTGAGATTTTTAGTCACATCTGCAAAGACCTTATTTCCAAATCAGGTCCCCCTTCACGGGTCCTGGGGGCTGGGACACAGACGTGCCTTTTGGGGACCCCTCTTCAGCCCACCAGTGACCCATCTGAAGGGCAGCACAGTGGTCTAGGCTTTGTGGGATGGGCAGGTGGGGAGCAGGAGACCAGGCCCCGAGGGCCGTCCGTGTCCAGGCATCAGGAGCGTGTGGTGTCCCGTCTGCCATCCTCCCGAACCGCTGCCCATGGCCTGCGTGCTGGACCTGCCCAGGGGTCTCCCCACGTTCTCGATGCATGTGTAGAGTTGACCAGGAGCTTGCCGTCCCTGGTGAGAGCCCAGTGAGGCCCGGAGCAGGAGGAGCCCTGGAGGCTGCCTGACTCAGCACCCCCCACCCTACCCCCCGGTGGAGGTGCTCCTGCTCCCGGGGCCCCCTTCCAGAATCTTCTCCGTGTCCAGCTCTGGTCTCTTCCACGCTGTGGACTCACCTCTTCTTTTCATTTGCTGTGCCCCTCCCCTTCCAGACCTCTCCTGTCCTCGAGGATAGAGACCAAGTCCGCCCCCTGCTCTGTGTGACAGAGCGTGAACCCACAAGCCCGTGTTAGCGCAGGTAGGGCTTTGTGGTGGCTGCGCCCTCCCCCCTCCGCCCCCCGCCATTCCTCCGGAGGCCTGGGGAGCAGCTGGACTCCTGGGTGCCACTCTGACCGGCGCCTGACCCCTGCTCCCTGGGGTCACCGTCCCCTGTAATTAGGCCGCAGCTCCCATTGGCCTGGGCAGCACCCGCTTACCACCCGCCCCGAGGGCCCCATCTGTCCCCCTGGCGTCCCTCAACTGCCTGCGTGATTAATGGAGGGCTCCACCTGGGCTGGGTGGCTCCTGGTAGTGAGCTGGGGTTTTTTCCTTCATTTTTTTTTTTTAAAGCACATTTACCATCTCCACCAGTAGTCAGCGAGTTGAGGAAGGGGAGGGGGTTCCTCCACCCCAGCAGATTGGGAACAGCCAGCTCCCCTGGGTGCCAGGTTGCTGGGCTGAGCGCCGAGAACAGAGGAGTAGCACCCCTAGGCTGCTGGCCCCCCGCCCTGACCGTCGTCCGGCAGCTCGGCCTCCCCCGTGGAACCCAGATGTCTTCGGTGCGGCGAGGGTCTTGGTCTGCGGCGCGGGTGGCTCACGGGAGAGACGCTCCCAGGGGTACAGCCGGGCCCTGCGGGAGGGCTTGTTTGCAGAGTGATTTTTGCGGACTGTCCTTGCTCTGTGGTCAGGGGCTGCCGGGCCAGCACTGCATCCCAGGTAGCACTTGGGGGCCTCCGTGGGCCTGCGGGTTGGGAGGAAGGTGTGTTTGGGGGAGCGGTGGGCGGTTGGAAGGTGCGGGTAGAAAGGAGGGGGGAGGGCTGAGTCCGTGGCGGGGACCGTCTTGCGGGGAGAGGGGCCATGCTCTGACCTGGAACCAGCAGCTCGGTTCTCTTTTTGGGACAGGACCCCCTGGAGACCCCCGCAGGATGTCTGGGGTGCGTGGGAAGGTTACGGGGCTGAAGGGCTCTGGGCTCTGTGACCTCTGAGGCCCTGGAAGCTGTGGCCCGTGGTTTTCGGGTTTTGAAGTTGGTCTCCTCCCCGGGGCTCCCTCCTGCCCTCCCCGGCTGCCATTTATTTGAGAACCTTTGACCCGAGGAGGCCTGAGAGGTCATGTGTCCGCTCCCGGCCTCCAGGCTGGGCCCCTCCTCCGCCCAGGGAGCTCTGGCGTCCCCTCTCCCCACCCCGGGGCAGGACATTCTTGCCCTATCTCATCTGCTCCGCTGGGTCCCCTGGCTCTGCGCTCCCTGGGTTTGAGAGCAAGGTCTGGTTTGCAGCGCCCGCCGTCTGCAAGAATCGTTTGCGTGTGCACGTGTTCCTGTAACTTTAGTCAAGATAGAAAGGTGGTCCAGCGTCTTAGAGGACTTTTAGACCTGCCCGGAATGCCATTGGTGTCACCGGGCCCAGGGGGACAGGGGGTACTGGCCTAGATGGCAGGAGCGTGCACGGAGAGGCCTTCCTCCGGGAGAAGAGGCCCCATGCCCCTGTGTCATCATTCTGCTCCGTGTAGAGAGATTTCCCGCAGGAGGAGTTGCTCCACGGCTGTCCCCGGCTGCCTGCTGGGTCTCCTGGACTGGACAGCTGTCACCCCAAGGCCCCTGCCTGGTGGAGGAGGGGTGAACACCAGTCATGAGCCCTCTGAAGGGAGGCTGTCCAGAGAACTTTCTGCCCCAAGGGGCACGGTGTTGGGAGCGAACAGGTGTCCTCTCTGGTGACACTGGGACAGCAGGTGTGAGCTGGGATGTCCTAGGTGGGCGGGATGCATGGGCCCTGGCCCCAGGGGGATGTCAGCGAGGCTCTGAAGCCGGGGAGGGAGAGCAAGCAGCAGGAGGGGCCCGGGGTGAGCCGCTGGCCTGATACAGGAGGAGGGGCTCCTTCTCCCCAGGCCAGACGATTCCAGGGAACCCGTGTTCCCCTTCTCAGAGCAGGGGAGAAATGGCGGGAGGTGGCTTCAGCATCTGCAGAAGGTGGCCACGGCGGTTGCAAGAGCTCCCCTTCTCTTCCGTGTTCATTTCCTGGGCTGCTGTAACCCTGACTTTTCCTTTCGGCCTGGCTGGCTTCCTGAGGACACACTCCTCTCCCCTCCACCAGGTGCCTGGAGGCGGCTCCCGAGACCGGGGTCCAAGTGGGGGTAATCCCAGGTGCCTTCCTGGCAGAGGAGGCCAGGAAGGGCATGGCCTGCAGGGGGCAGCCCCAAGCACATGTTAGGCAGGTGGTGCCCACTGGGGGTGCTGGGGGACCCTGCCACGTGCACCCCAGAGTTGTCCCAAGGGGGACAGCTGGGGTATTTGCCCTCCATTTACTGCCTAAAGGCTGCCGGCCAGGAGAGCGGTGTTAACCCCATCCTGCCTTCTGGGCATGGGCACCAGGAGGCCACCAGGACAGGCCCTCGGGCTGCGGGACATTGGTAAGGGCCCTGCAGCCTTGGCAGCACATGGGGGGACCGCACCCCACGTGCCTGCGTGCACACACACCCACCCACAGTGCACATGTGAGCAACAGGGATGGTTAGGTCACAGGCACCATCGCGTCATCCTGTCACAGCCGCAGGAGGACAGCCGAGGAAGCAGAGACTCCGCGATGACGGAGGTCGTGCACTCCCTGTGGGCTCCTTCTCCCCAAGGCCCTGATGTGACAGTCTGCGTGAGCGCTGTCGGTCCCGCACAGTATGGCGACCCGGGCCCTCTGCCCTGCGGCGAGACCCCGTTCTGTCCTTCCCCAAGGCTCCGCTGAAGTTCTTGACCCAGAGCCGGGGGCCTCTGCCAGGGCCCGGCCCCCACAGGAGAACCAGGGCTTCTCGGCTAGCCCTGGGTGTCCTGATGCCGAGCTGTCACCTCCGGGGTGGCGTTTCCCTGTGGCCTTGCCCTACAGGCTCGGGTCAGGGACGAGGGCAGTACTCCCTGCCTGGTTCCCTGGGCCGCGGCCGGGGCTTCTGGGTGGCCACCGGTTCAGGGACAGAACCTGCTCCACCACTACCTTGAAGAGGCTCCCTTGGCCGGGGCGACGGTCCTGGGGCCGGAGCCCAGAACGGGACCCAACGATCCATGGCGTCCCCAGCGCTCTGGCCCCTGGGAGTTGGGTTCGGGTTTGAGGGTTGACCTTGTTCTCTGACATTCCTTGCATAACATTTGTCCCCTCCCCCCGTCCACCGCTGGATCAGGGCTCCATGATCGCCCCGATGCCCCCTCCCCACACGGGCTGCTCTGTGCACCCGGAAGCGGGAAAGCTTCGCCGCAGCCTGTGGTCGGAAGGGGCCTGCACAATGGCTCCTTGTGTGCCCCGCATTCCTCCTTAAACAGGCCCAGATCCGGGCTGCTCCTGCCTCGACCCCCACGGGCACGGACGCCCGAGCATCTGGAGAGGCGGCCCGGCCTCTGCGCCGGCCGGGCCTGGAGGTGGTTAGTGGGCTGGAGAGGGCTGGGCTTCGGGGCAGGAGGAGTGGGGCTGGGCCAGCGTGTGATGACCCACAGCCTCCCCTGTTTGCAGCAAGGGCTGTTTTTTAAAAACAGTGTTGATGGTCTTACTTCCTGAAAGTGTTAAGCCGCCCACACGTGGGGCAGGCGTGCTGGGAAAAGGCAGGAGGCCTTGTGGAGAAAAGCCCCCACGAGAGCCCCCTCCAGAGCGGGCGTCCTCCGCGAGCGTGCGTGTGCACCACACGTGTGTGTGTGTGCGACGCAGCCTGATCTGGGCACGTGTCTGCTATTTTTACTCGATATTCTCAACATCTCTCATCTGCAAAACCGTGATTTTGATGACTGCGCAGGACTTCGGCATATGGGTTTAGAACATCTACGTAAACCCGGATTGTTTCCAGTGTTTGCTGTTTTAACGCTGATGCGAACGTCCCCATGTGTAAATCTGCTTCGGATTATTTCCTGGGGGTGAATTCCCAGCAGCAGGCCAAGGTGCACGGACCACCATCTCCAGGCTCCTGGTGCCCATTGGCGGGGGGGCCTTAGGGAGCAGCTGAGGTTTGAGCCTGGCCTTGGGGGGGACTTGAATACCGAAGAGGGAGAAGGGGAGCAGTCTTGTTTTGGGAACTGTGTAAGCAGGGGGGCGGGGGCGCCTCCTGCCCCGTGGGGATGGATGGCAGGATCGCTCCCTCCCCGACAATGGGAAGGGGAGAGGGACCTGCCACTGGGGGACGTCACACCTGTCTCCCTTGGAGCTGGTGGAGAGGCTCCCAAGGACGGGGGACTGTATGTGTGTGCCTGGGACCCAGACTGTGTTTTTAGGATTCCAAGGCAGGAAGCTTCAGGGCAGTCTGCTAATTTTTCCCAGCTGGGTGCTGCCTGTGTCAGGACATCCTCCGTGGGGAGGCAGCTTTGTACAGGGCGTCCCTTGGGAAGCCTGCCCTAAAAGATGACCTTGTTTCATCACCAAATTTCCCAGTGTAAATCTGGAGCGGGGTCACTCCCGACGATGGCTCCTACCATCTAGGGTTTGTGTGATTCCAGAAGAGGAAAAGGAGGTGGCTTTTTCTCCTGGGTCCCTGATGGGGGGGTGGGCTGGGGTGCAGGGTGGGGTGGCAGCACCATCGGGAGAGCCCAGAGGTCTCAGCTCTCCAGCGGTCCCTGTGGTCACTTCTTGGGGCGGCCGTAAGAAATTAGCACGGACTATGGGGCTCAAACCATGGAAATTTATTCTCACAGTTTCTCACAGAGAAATTTATTCTCACACCTCCAGTGGGCTTCCCACAGCGGTCATCCCGTTCTGGGGCAAACCTGGGCAAAGGCCCCCCCCACCTGATTCCTGTTCTCCATCTCGGGCCCCAGAGATTAACCCCAGGGACAACTGGAAATGCCTGTGCTGAGGTGGGGGGAGTGCAGACCCCTCCTCTAGGGAGCTCACAGACATTTGGGGGGGCAGTTTGGACAGTGCTCTCAAGGCGGGGGGTGGACCAGATGTCTTGAGGCCCCAGGGAACCCCAAAGGTCCCGATTCCAGGTGTTCAGCTCTGGACTTCTGTCCAGTTTAAGACACTCTGGCCCGTCCTTTGTCACTTCAGCCACCTTTGGAATGAGCAGTTTGCACCCCGTGGTTCTCTTAGGGGCTAGACCCCCGGGAAGAGCTGTGGCATCTCAGACACACCCCTGCCACCCGGCACGGGACCCCAGTGCCCTTGGCCACGCTCTCTACCGGAGGTCACTCACTGGGCCCCCAGGCCAGTTGCAACCTGGGTGGGATTCCGTTTGACCGCTCTGTGTTTGAAGAGCGTGGTTTTCCTCTGCGCCCGCATATACAGATCGGATGGCCCAGACAGGAAAGCAGATTTCCAGATTCTCCGGCCGAGTCTGAAGCTCTGGCCACGTGGGGCGCCCGGGTCGCCCGGCGGCAGCAGAGCTGAGCGGGAGGCAGGTGGGTTCCCCGGACAGAGCGCTCAGTGATCGGCTAGGTTCCTCGGACCAGTGACATGTCTGTCCTCGCGGGACCTCTGGGATGGCTGAGCTTTGCAACTTGGGATTTTGTGCCCTTTGTGTCCCGAGAAGGAGGTGTGCCCAGGGCGGAGAGCGGTGCGGCTGGGTGCTGCGGTGGGGGAGCACGGCAGCCAGACGCTGGGGACGAGGGCGTCCTTCGTTCTCTCGCTCTATCTGTGCTTATGAGCACGTGCTTCCCAGGCCACCCACCCACTCAGCCACCTGCCCAGCCCTGGTCTCTGGAGGAAACACCGTCCCTGGGAAGAGACAAGACTATGCTGGAAATTGGCGGAGGGAAGACACAGGGTTGGGGGAACGGCGGTGAGAATGGCCCCAGATTGTCGTTGTTGGGACCCAGGCCAGCTGGGGGCCCAGGGAGGAGCTTCGTGGGGTCCCAGGAAATCCGGGCTCAGGGAGCTGTGTTGGCGAGGTGGGGCGAGGGGTAGGAGAGACACTATGGGCCGCCGAGCCTGCTGGGGGCCGGGCCGGGAAGACGCGGGCGAGTGTTCCTGCCACGTGGGCCCTTCCTGCTCTGATCGTGGTAACGGGAGCGACTGGTTCTTGTTGGGAGGGTAGCTCCCAGGACTGTGGGGATGGCTGGTGGCTTCCCAGGCATTGTCCCCTGGCCTTAGAACAGGTCTTGGCGGAGGTGGCGGGTGGCCGGGCAGGAGCATGGGGCTGCGTAGTGGGAGTCAGATGGCCAGGTTCCCCCCGGGGGCCGAGGTCTGGCTGGGGCAGGTAGCCGAGTGCGGGATCCGATGCAGCCAGGGGTGAGGACAGAGAGAGTGGGCTGCTGCGGACCATGCCAAGGCTCCGTTACGCCATCTGAAACGGGACAGCCAAGCGGACGGAACCCCGGGCCTCGCAGCTGGACAGACGCGTCTTCTGGCCCCGCTGCTCTATCTCCTTACCTTTTGGCACATTTCCTAAGCATTGGGGCCTCAGTTCCCCCATCTCTACTGGGGGCTAACGGCAGTGTTTATAGCAAAGGGTCGCGGAAGGCATCAATGTACACAGTAAACCCGGTGCCTGTGTTAGGGCTTCCGTGCCGCTGTTGGTGGCGGGTTGCGGTGGTGTCCTTGCCGTCACGATTCTGCAGGTTATGGCTGTGGCTGGTGTGACTGAGGACACCCCCTCCCTGCCCGCACTGCCCTGCCCAGTTGCTGTCTGGTGGTGTCTGTGTTGGGTGGAGGTGAGGACAAGTGAAGGACGACAAGGAAGACATCAAAGCTCCCCTTGAGCCAGAACATCTTTATAGAAAACATGGTTGGCACGTGGACACCGTGGCCGTGGGGGACAGAGAGGCTGGTGTCCTGCAGACTCCAGCCTTCTTGCTCCCTCTCCTCCAGTGGGCGCGATTGCTGGTGCCCGGGTCCCCTAGGACAGTGGGGCTGTTCCCTTTCTTCCCAAGAGGTTGCGGGAGTCTCCCAGGCCCCTTGCCCAGCACCCCTGCCCACTACCTTAGCAGCGTGTTCCCCAACCGCCCGATCCTCACATCCCCCCTCTCTATTTTCCAGCCCTGAAGAGATCTTTTGAGGTCGAGGAGGCCGAGACGCCCAACTCCACTCCGCACCGGAGGGTCCAGACCCCCGTGCTCCGGGCCACTGTGGCCAGCTCCACCCAGAAGTTCCAGGACCTGGGGGTGAAGAACTCCGAGCCCGCAGCCCGCCATGTAGACTCCCTCAGCCAGCGATCCCCCAAGGCTGCCCTGCGGAGGGTCGAGCTCTCAGGGCCTAAGGCCGAGCCCGTGTCCCGGCGCACAGAGATCTCCATCGACATCTCGTCCAAGCAGGTGGAGAGCGCCGGCGCTGCCGGGCCGTCCCGCTTCGGGCTCAAACGAGCGGAGGCGCTGGGCCACAAGACACCGGAGCCTGCCCCTCGGAGGACGGAGATCACCATAGTCAAGCCCCAGGAGTCAGCCCACAGGAGGATGGAGAGCCCTGCCTCCAAGATCCCCGAGATGCCCACAGCTCCCGCTGTGGATGCGGCCCCCAAGAGGGTCGAGATCCAGGTGCCCAAACCGGCCGAGGGGCCAGCCTCCCCGCTCCCACCCCAGACCCTGGAGAATTCGGAACACGCCTTGGTGTCTCAGCTGCAGAGCCGGCTGGAGCCCAAGCCCCAGCCCCCTGTGGTCGAGGCCCTCCCGAAGAGCCAAGAGGGTGAGTAGCAAAAGCGTGTCCTCTGTGCTCCGGTGCGTGGGGGTGGGAGCTGGCTTCGCCTGGAGTCTGGCTGTGGGGGGAGGGATGGGTAGCAGGTGGTGGAGACAGGATTCCGGGGGGGCCAAGAATACACCAGGGCAGGGGTCCCAAGCCCGACGGGGGCACTGGCGGCCTTTTCCGTGCGTGGGGGTTGGACCAGGATGCGGCAGAAGCTTGGCTTGTGTTGGACTTCAGGCAGAATCTTGGGGGCTCAAGGGGCCCCCTGTACTGGTCAGAATGCACCATGGTGTAGAGCTTCTGCTGGGAGAGTTGCGAATGGCGGGGATCCCAAAGTTTGGGAAATGGGGCAGCGGCAGGCTATCGTCGGGACATGGGTAGAATGGGTTTGGACCCAAGGATGGGCTCTCACGTGCTGCTGGTTCCCGGGCCACGGGGAGGCAGGCTCCTGCTCAGGAGGGACTGTGGGCTGCCGTGCGTGGCAGGAGGGAGTTCGTTCCCTCCCGAGGTTTTGTCCTGGAGGGTCCTCCTCCAGCTCTTAGGGAGGGAGGGTCGTGACCGGAGGCCTGGGAAACAAGAACGCCTGATCTCTGTGCCCTGATTCTTGGGGCCGCTGGGAAGGGGTCCTTGGGCCAGGGAGCCCCGTGATACTTGCGCGCAGCTCCGCGTGGGGTTCTCCTCCAGTGAGGGAGGGAAGCCAGGGGCTTGGGTGCTGCTGTCCTCCAAGGGCCCAAACTTGGAGTTGTGCTTCCGTGGGAAGTTGGAGCTCGCTGGGGCCTGCTTGGGAACATCTGGCCTTGGGACACGGTGTTCTGTGCCCCTCAGCGGTCAGGAACCGGCAGGGCTGCAAACCCTTTCCAAGCACAGGACCCAGTAAACGTCCAGTAAGTATTCTTTGGATCGGAAAAACAGAACGTTCTAGGCTTTTGATTATTACTTTTCATTTTGGTAAAATAAACGTAGCGTGAATTGACTACTTGAGCTGTCGTGAAGTGAGCGGCTTAGCGGCATTGAGCCCACTCACACCGTCACACAGCCGACTCTGCCATCTGCCTCCAGAACCTTCCCCAGCTGAAGCTGTTTCCCCAGCAAGCATAACTCCCCGCCCCGCTCTGCCAGCCCTGGGCACCCCCCGCCCGGTCATCTACCTTCCGTCCCCGCAAACCTCCTTGGACGTGGGATCCGACCGTGTTCGTCCTTCTGTGTCTGGCCGACTTCGCCGAGCACTGTGTCCTTGCTGGTCATCTGCAGTGTCGCGCGTGTTGGCACTTCTGTACTTTCTACGGCTGAGCTACTAGCCCATCGTGTGGGTGGACCCCATCTTGCTGCTGCTCCTCGGCTGTTAGGAACGATGCTGTGAACGTGGGTGCACGCTAGCCCGGCTGCGTCCTGCTTTCAGTTTTTCTTGGTTTTCCTTTGTGAATGCAAGTTTTCTCGTGCTCCACGGGCTTAGGGACCGGGATGGCTTTTGGCGTTGGACGGGGCGGCGCATTGGATGGAGGCTCCGCGTGCTCCTCACGCTTTGGTGGGAGCAGCTGGGGATGGGGGTACGGGCCGAGACTCCGCGTTGCCTGCAGTGCTGGGCCTCAGCCCACTTTCCTGTCTCCCCAGACATGACCCTGCAGAGCCACGCCCACCCACTCAGATGCTGTGGTGCTGGCATGAAGGCATGTCCAGTGTGTGGGGAGGGGTCTTCTGTTGACCAGGGCCTTTGCCACCAGGTATGACCCCCTCCTGGGGGTGAGGTGTTGGTGCCCCCGTCTGTGTCCAGAGCTTGATGGTGGCCTATGCTGGATGTGTGAGGAGGCGGTCCGGCTCTGGGAGAGGGGCAGGAGGGGGTCTGCCCAGGGTGGTACTGCCCTGGGTCAGCAGGACAGGCGGGGCACGGCCTCAGAAGTGCAAGAATGTCTTTCTCCAGCACTGATGTGGCTCGGGCCCCACTTGGCCCAGAGGCTATGCTGGGAGCCGGGGCTGCTGGGGCTAGCCAGGCTGGCTACCGCCACCAGGAGCCATCAGGGGGGCAGTGGAGGTCTTCCCAGAGCCCAAGCCCTGTGAGCCAGCCTTGGAGAAAGTAGGATTTAACCAGGCCAAGAAGGGGAGCTGAGGCAGCTGTCCCGAGGTGCCCGGGACCCTGGAGCTCAGAGAAACTATAGAGTTTCTCCATGGAAGAATGTTTAACAAACCCAGCGCCAGAGCTCTGCAGTCAGCAGCCCTGGTGCCCCTCCGAAAGCAGCTGGTGGGCCCAGCAGACAGGGATCCGGGGGCTATCCTTCTGCCAAGGAGCATAAGCTTGTGCCCTGACCTGCTGCGTCACATTGGCTGGGTGGGGAAGGGGCTCTCTAAGACCCGTGCTCACAGGTTGAGAACCTTCAGGCTGGACAGATCTGGTTAGATGGCTGCCGAGGGGCGGGATGCTGGTGGGGCGATGAGGGGGGCGCTGGAGGAAGTGGGGGGCTCAGATGACTCAGTTGGGGGGGATTCTGTTCCCTTCGGGCAGCACTGCGGGTGACTCTGGTCCTTGAGCCCCCGAGTAAGGCGGGGTTAGGCGTCGGGTGAGGAGAAGGAAGCCGTGCCCACTGTGGGCCGGAGGACTTGGCCCTGATGGCCTGGGCCTTGGATGTCCAGTCTTAGAGTCCCAGGCAAGCCCAGTGGTGGGCAGGGCCTCCCCCATGGAGGTGTGGTTCTGGAATCTGTCTCAGCAGCATCCGGGGGCCCCCTGCTCGGAGGCTGCATCTTCTCCCCTGCCCCTGCCCCTCCTCTGGTCACAGCCTGTCTTGTCCATCCAGCCACAGACCCTCAGGTTGTCCTCAGGGACCCTCAGGTTGTTCCTCAGCCTCGCTTTGCATCCGTCTTTCCTGCTCCACTAGCTCTCCCATCCCCTTCCGCCCCCCCACAGATGCGCCCCCCCCCCCCCCCCCCCCCCCCCCCCGTGGGCACGCTGTCCCTGGCACCCAAGGCCAGCTGCATCGTAGGGGTAAAGGATCCGGGAGGGCAGGAACTCTGTGTCTCCTCTGCCTTCTGGGCTGGTGCAGGACAGGGTCTCGGGGACCGCAGCCGAGTTGCTCCCAGATGGAGCCCCCTATGGCACAGAACTGATGAAATCTGCATCCAAGAGTCTTCCTTTTCCGCTTCTGTGGGGCCCTCCACAGTGGATTCACCCCTGCTCCCTGGGCTCTTCCTGCTCTGGTTTTGTCACAGCCTCCATAGGCCCACTTTTCTCACCTCCTGCTCTGATCTCCTGACCACCCCTGACCCCTGACTTTCTTCCTTTACACAGCACTGCTTTTTGAACTCCTATGCATCCTTCAGAGCCCGGCTCAAATGGCACCTCTTCCCTAAAGCCCTCTTACTAGCCAAAAGTAGCCTCACTTTTTTTGACTCCTGTGTCTTTTTGCCTATGCGTGTATGTGTGCGTGTGCGTGTGTGTGTGTGCGCATGTATGTTTGTGTGTGTGGTATCTTGTGTTTGGTTTGGAATGTTGATTGTGTTGCAAGAAAATTTTTTCCTATGCTAGATTTCTTTTTCCTTTTTTTCTTTTTATAAATATTTTATTTATTTCGGTGACAGAGAGAGGTGTGTGCTTGCACGAGCTTGTGCAGGGTGAGGGGCAGAGGGAGCTGGATCCCAGGACCCTGGGATCATGACTTCGGCCAAAGGCTGGAGCCTCCCAGTGCCCCTCCTCCGCTAAACTTCTAACGTGAAAATAGTTTCTTAGCAATACCTTTTCTTTCAAATTCAGAAAATCTAGGAGCTAGAATCTACAGTTCACCTATAGCCAGCGATACCCACTCCCAGCATTTGCTCGGTGTTTCTTAGAATTCCCTCCATGCCCCCCACTAGGTTCTGGGATATTTAAAGGTAAAGCTGTTGTTTGCTTTTTTTCAGGGTTTGTTTGTTTGTTTTGGTTTTGATTCTTTTAAACGGGTTGACTGACCCAGATGTAGGGTTGGAGAGGTGCGATGGCTTTTTGTGGCCCCTGCAGGCAGACACAGGGACCCCAGGATCCCCACGGGACCTTGCAGGGACCAAGCAGATCCTTTCCTGGTCAACCAAGAACCCACAGGTCTGACCTGCTCCATCCTGGCATGTTGGAGTCTGTGTTTCTGAGGCTGCTGACCCCTGACCCCTGACCCTGGCCCCCGACCTTCTTTGTCACCTTTTGGTCGTCCCCGCTTCTCTCAGGCTCTGGTTGAGTACGGCCTTGTCCCCTCGCCCAGGTCCCTGCCTTCCCGCTGCCCCTGCACGGGTGGCTCTGGGTGGGGCTGGGCCCCGGGACCCAGAACCATGTCTGCACGCCGTGAGCTGCTGGCTCTGCTCCCCCTGGGAACCACCCACCTCTGGCTCCGTGGCTGACAACGGCCAAGTTTCCCCCGAGGCTGCCTTATAAGGAGGGCAGAGGCTGCTCAGTCCCTGGGCTGCTGCTTTGCCATCTCGGGATGCTAATTGGGAGCCCTGGGGGAGGCGGGGGCTGCCTGGGCAGGGTGGGGATCCCAGCGCCCTGGACCGGCTCCCGCTGAGTTCTTGCCCCGGTCCTGGTTCCGCCCCACAGGCCTGCTGGTTCTGAGCCATCCGTTCACCCGCCCCCAGCCTCAGTTTCTTGATCTGTCCCACAAGAGCGGTTGGGGCCTCTGTCCTGAGGAAGTGGGGTGGGAACCCTGTCCCCCGGGGCGGCTGGGCGTGGCTGGGGATGGTGGGTGTGAATTGGGGGGAGGCGGACTCCCTAGGTGTCTCAGTAGGGTTTCTCTCTGACTAAGCGTCTAGAAATGGTCTTGGCTGGGGGCGGAACATTGAGGCAGGGGCCGCGGGCTCCCCAAGCTTGTGGCGTTGGGCGCGGTGTCTGCGCACACAGGGGGCACCTGCCTTCCTTCCGGGGAGGACCCGGGTGCCGGGTGCCCCAGGCCTGCATTAGGGGCTGAGGCAGAAGGGAGAAGGTGTCAGCTCTGCGGGGGACATGGAGGGCTGCAAGCACGGGGCTCCTGGGGCCCCCGGCAGGCATGCGGGGATGGAGGGGGCTGGCAGAGGCGGCAGAGAGAGTCAGGTGTGTACTGAGTGTGAAGGGGGAGGGGGCTGGCCAGTGACATGCGCGGGAATGTGCCAGGCCCCGAGTGGGGAGGCGGGTGAGAGGGTGACCACTGTGCGGTTGGGGAGGAAAGGCCCAGGCTCTGCAAAGCCTCCCGAGACACCCCCCGCCCTGTTTACAGGACACCCCTCTAACTAGGGTCCACGCTGGGCCTGACACTGGGCCATGAACTCCCTGGTGACTTTTCCTCCAGCACATGGCATACAGCAGGAGCTTGATAAATGCTGAGGGACTCATTTGTGTGTGATCAAGCAAGCAGAGCAGTGGGGTCGAACCTCACCGAGCCCTGGGCCCTTGGCCTGCAGGATTTCCTCTGTGTGGAGCTAAACGCTTCTTTTCTTTCTTTCTTTTTAAAGCTTTATTTATTTATTTGAGAGAGAGAGAGCACATGCACGTCTGCATGCAGGGGGTGAGGGGGCAGAGGGCGAGGGAGAGGGAGAAGCAGCCTCCCTGCTGAGCAGGGAGCCCGATGTGGGACTCGATCTGAGGAACCCGAGATCAGGACCTGAGCCGAAATCAAGAGTGAGCCGGTTAACTGACGGAGCCGCCCAGCTGTCCCTGAGTGTTTCTCTTCTGGCAGGACAAGGCCACGCCTCCAGCAGGGATGTGCCCCCCGCAGGCGGTCTTACCTGGAAGGATCCCTGTGCTCCGAGCTCCCCCGTTCCTGACTCAGCCCTAGAGAGCGTCCAGGCGCCCCCGTACTTTTCGGGATTGGGTCTCTTCCCCCTTCCTCCAGTAGGAGTGAGCAGCCGGCCCCTCCCGGTCTGAGGCGGGACGTCCCCGCGCACGGGGGGTGCAGGAGGCCAGGATCAGGGGTCTGACCTTTGAGGTGAGGCAGAGAAGGGGGCAGCAAGGACAGAACTTGCCTCCGCTGCCTGGACACAGGCCCCGCCTCCCCGGCCGGCTGTCGGCCCAGCCCAGGCCAGCCCAGCCCAGCCCAGGGGTGAGAAGGACCCGTGCAGGGAATGCAGCGCCAGCAGCTGCGGACCGCCCGAATGCCTTCCAGGAGCTCAGCACAGCTGCGGGGAGGGCAGGGCAGGGAGGCAGGCGCTGGAGGCGGGTCTCAGCGCTTCTCAGCTTCGGGGACTCTGGTCCTGACCACCCAGCCTGGCCCCAGGACGGAACCCAGGCTCCCGACACATGGCGCTGGGTGAGGCCTCCTGCGGGCTCATTCCGGGACAGCTGCTGGGAGCCCGGGTCTGCACAATGGGGCCGCTGTCTGTGGGATGTGCCCGTGCCAGACAGCCACGCTCCGTGCGGCACGGACAGAGGACACATTCAGTGCTGTAGGAGCACACTCAGACCCCCACCTGGTGCCCGGGAGGGTGGGCAGCCCTGGCCGGACTCTGGGTCCTCATGGTTGGCCTGGAGGATGCCCCTTGGTCCACACTGGTCTGCTGTGGCCCAGCGGGGACCTGTGGGGGCCTGCCCGAGTGCCGTGGCGGGGGTGGGAGGTTGCGGGGAAGCAGGCCCGGAGGCTTTCCTCTGCGTTCGATGTGCCTTCCTCTCCCCTGGTCGACTTTCCCCGACCCCGGGGCTTTCTGTGGGCATCACAGGTGCCCCTCCCCTGCAATTCCAGATGTAGCGGGGGAGCAGAGGCCGCTTGTGCCTGGGACTGAGCTTCCAGTTCCCTGAGCGGTGGGACAGGGACGAAAGGGGACGCGCTTTTTTAAAGAGGGGGCACGGAACTCACACGGCGATCTCTCCTGCGCGTTCCCTCTACTGCCACCTCCCTCGTTTCCGAAGGACGCCCAGGGTTTCCAGCATGGAAGCATAGAAGGTGAAGAGGCAGGAGTCCTCGGGAGGCCTTGCCCACCTGTGTGTGGGATCGTCCTCAGGCCACCTGGGCTCCCGCCGGCTGCCCCGCGCACGTCCGATCACTTCGGCCCCTGTGGCTGGTTTCTCATTGTGCGCTGGGCACGGTTCCTCCCGCGCAGCCTCTTAGAATGAAAGCGCTGTTGGGTGAAGCCGACCAGCGCGGGCCCGGCCGGGGAGCGCGGTGCCCCTCCCTCCGCAGGCCTGTCCGCTCCAGAGCCCTGGTCAGCTTTTCCACTCTTGCTCCAAAGAGCCGCGCGGCCAGTGTTCAAAGAGAAGAAATAATGATCCCAGGAACTTTGGAAAGGAAGACTGTCTTTCTGGACACCCCCTCCCCCTTCTTCCCCGGGGCAGCCCGTGTTAGCAGCGGGGCGCGTCGTGTGGCCTTCTGGGGTTTGCATGTGGGACTGTCCTTCGGTGCCCCTGGAGAGGAGTCTATGTTAAGTTTCAAGTGAAATCAGACCCTACAATTACTTCTCCATTATCCTGGGGCTGTCTTCGTGCCCAGCGGGTCCCTCTGGTCCTTCTGTCCTGCCCTGCTGGTCACCGGGATACGTGAGGCTTCGATGATCTGCCCCGTGTTCCTCTTCGTGTGCCCGGGACTGCCTGACTTCAGGAGGGGGACGTCTGCACCACGGGACCAGTGCATTTAAATTGTGTGTGGCGCCACACCAACCTCGGAGTAGTCACACCAGATTTTGGGGCTTGTGCACCGTGGTCCCGGCCCCGGCCAGCTGTCCGACCGGGACTTAATCTCCTCTGTCTTCCTGGGTGGGAAGGGGAGTATCTTCTCCCACGTTTACAGGTCCTGGTTTCTCCCTGAGTGGCTCCTTCCTGCCCTTCTTAGCCCGACTTGGGCTGTTTGTCCTTGTGCTGTTGACTTTTCTTCCGAAGAGTCCCTCGTGCACCTCTGTTTTCTGTCGCTGGTACAAGTGCTTCTTCCCGGTTGTTGACTTTGGATTCTATTTATAGTGTGGATTTCCAAACAGAGGGTTTTAATCCGAAGGCTGTCAAGCGCATTCCTTTTTTTCCCCCTCTGTTGGGATCTGTGCTCTGCTTGGAGGCCTTCTGCGTTCCAGGATTATAGAAAACACGCCTTCCAGGTTTGCTTCTAGCACTTCTCTGGTTTCGTGCTTTACGCACTGCAGTCATTAATCTACTGGAATTTATTGGGGTTTAAACAGCGAGGTGGGGACGTGTGGTTTTGCACAGATACACACACGTGGGCCTGACCCGACATGTGTGGGGTGTGCTTGTGCCTGCTATATATATATATAGATAGATAGATAGATAGATAAATAGATATATCTATATAATTTTTTTTTAAAGATTTACTTATTTATTTGACAGCGATCACAAGTAGGCAGAGAGTCAGGCAGAGAGAGGGGAGGTGGGGAAAGCAGGCTCCCCCCGGAGCAGGGAGCCCCATGTGGGGCTTGATCCTAAGATTCTGGGAACGTGATCTGAACCCAAGGCAGACGTTTCCCCGACTGAGCCACCCAGGCGCCCTGCGTGCGTGCTATTTTTATCAGTTTTGGTGTCAGCATCCCACTGGCTTCGGAAAAATAATTTGTGTGTCTTTCTTCTCTGTGTCCTGGAACGTTGTAACAGCAGCACAGTGTTCTTCCCGTTACAACTTTTAGAGAATTTCGTAGTGAAACCGTCTGAGCCTGATACTTTCAGAGGGGCCCTCCTCCTTTTTAAAACCTCAACAAGGTTTTTTCCAGATCATCCTTTAAGCCACTTAAACCCTCCCCGAGGGTTCGGGGGTGATAGTGTGGGCCGCATCGCTCCGTGCTCCTTGGCTACTGCCCTGGGTCAGGCGCAGAGACGCATGGATGTGGCCGCTGGCTGGGGTGCTCCCTCCGACCCGTGAGCAGTGCTGTTTGACGGGTTCTGAGAGTGACCAGTCCAGAGGGCTGGGGAGAGAGCTTCCACCACGCCGGCCGAGCCCTCTTGGTGGCTGTGCTGGGGGACTCCGGGCTCGGAGGGGGCAGAGTGGTCCAGGCAGGTGAAGGTGTGCGTTCCAGGAATCCTGAGTTTGCTGTGGCCCAGTGAGCGCCTTTCAAGCTTTGCTGGGCTGCAGCTCCTGGTAAGAAACACATTTTACAGCACACACCGGGGCACAGGATTGTGTAGATTGAGGCATGTGTTTGGGGGATGGGTGGGTGTGTGCGAATCGGCATCTCCCGGAGTGGAGCCTTAGCTCTCCGGTGCCTTTCACTTTCCTGGCAGCGGCGGGAGCTTTGCTGATTTCTTTCAAAGCAGGTTATCAAGATCTACGTTACAGACCATGGGGTGCGCTCATCAGAAGGGCTCACGGGGGGGCGCCTGGGTGGCTCAGTGGGTTAAGCCGCTGCCTTTGGCTCAGGTCATGATCTCAGGGTCCTGGGATCGAGTCCCGCATCGGGCTCTCTGCTCAGCAGGGAGCCTGCTTCCCTCTCTCTTTCTCTCTCTCTCTGCCTGCCTCTCCATCTACTTGTGATTTCTCTCTGTCAAATAAATAAATAAAATTTAAAAAAAAAAAAAGAAAAAGAAGGGCTCACGGGAAGGGCACGCCCGCAGACTGGTGCAGGCATGGCTGTGTCCAGTTCTAGACTATTTCCATCACCTCAGACGGAGCCCCGTACCCTTTAGCTGCCGCCCCCCACCCCTGCCACCGTTTCCTCCAGCCCTAAACGGTGCCAGGTCATTCTAGATGTGCCCGTTCAGAACCTTGCTTAGAAATAGGGTCAGGGTCACCTGGGTGGCTCAGCCGGTGAAGCCTCTGACTCCTGATCTCAGCTCAGGGCTTGATCTCGGGGTGGTGGGTTCGAGCCCTTATGAAACGTACTCCTTTAAAACGTGTATGTATATTCATTTTCATTTGGGGGCTTTTTTGGGATGTCCCTAGGCTTTATTCTCTACTCTGAAATAATCTCATTCTCAGGCTCAAATCCTCCCATCCCCGGGTCCCCTGAGCCCCCCGAGTGGGGCTCCCCCCCGCCCCGCTCCTGTGAGAGCACCTGCTGCCCAGGTGTTGAGGTGTTGGCCGTGAAGGTTAAGGAAGATGGTGTGCTGCACCGGCGAGACCACAGGTGCTGGAGCCCCCACGACACCTCGAGGCCGTTTGGCCGGCTTGGTGGGCCAGGCTGAGTTCCTGGAGAGGATGGCTGGATGCCGTGGTGATGGCAGAGTCTGGCCTCCCCCGGAAGTTCTGCTGCAGGTGCAGAGCTTGGGCCTGGGCCGGCCCCTCCTGCTGATGGTGGGGAGGCAGCCACTCCCCCTTCCCTCACTGCCCCAGCAGTCTCCAGATGCTTTGCCAGGAGCAGAGGGACATCTCGAGCTGGCGAAATGGCACATTCGCTTTCCAGGCAGCCCTGGCTCAGCCCGGCTCAGCCCGGCTCCACCATCATTTGAGACCCGTGGGCCCTATGTCCCGTGCTGGGTTGCCCTGGGGCCTGTGTGGGCCAAGGCCAGCACCCCCCCTCCGCCCCCCAACCCCAGACCATGAGGCCGGGCAGCTGCTCCCTGCTTCCCAGGCCTTCCGTCCCTAAAACCCTGCACTCCAGGGTCTAGCTGGGAAGCCTCTGTTCTCAGTCACTGTCACCGACAGTGACACCGCCGACAAAAGAACCACTTTTGTCCATCTGTGGGCACTGGGACTTCAGCCCTTGCCTCCCTTGTGGTCGGGCAGACACAGGAGACCCTGTGGGGCCCCAGAGGGTGTGAGGTCTACACTGGTTTTTCCCTCTGTTCCTCCCCTGAGGTGGGTCTGGCAGAATTTGGGGTGTCAGCTTCCTCTTGTGCATGGCGCTGGGGAGCAGGTTGGGGAGCCTGTTATCAACGGGGAACTGAGCTAGAAGGGAGGCGACACCCACGGGCTCCACTTGTCACTGGTGACCCCAGAGCTATGCCTGAGGCACGGTGTGACTCCTGCCTGGTGGGCAGTGTCTTTGTCTCTGCATGGTCCAGTATCCCAGCCCGAGAGGGAGAAGAGGGCCTCCATCTTCCTCCACAGGGTGATCCCCCCCAACCCCCGCCTTAATCCGTTGGGCCTCCCTTAGGTCTGTGGCTCCCTGCCTGCCTGCTGACTAATGTCCGCTTGGTGCCTGATAGGAAGGACAGCACGGTGAGGCAGCAGGCCCCCGGCACAGGGGCTCAGGTTACTGAGGGTTGAGGCATCTCCTAAAACAAGGCCCCCAAGCCACTGACCCTCCTCGGCTGCCTGGATTTCAGGCCCTGACACCTGCCCCGGGTGAGTTCAGACTGGGGGCGGAGGGAGGGTCAAGGGGTGGTGGGTTTCTGGGGTGGGGCATGGCTGGTGGAGGAGGGCGGCTCCTCCCCTGTCCCCGGGGGCAGGAGATAAGCCTCCTAGCTGGGCCCCACCTTCTTCTGTGGCGGGTGCTGGGTGGGGGTCTTAGCAGTTGGTTAGGCGGGTGCAGGCACTGTGGGGCAGGGGCCCACCTTGCATCCACACCGTTGCCTGTGGCTTACCAGGGCCGACGCTAGAAGTGGACGTTCCATTTTGGGGAGGCAGCCCAGCTCAGTGAGTGAGAAGCCGAATGCCCTGAGATTTAATTCGGCAGCAAGTCTCCCTCTGCCCAAAGCCTTGCTTATCATGCGTGCCTGTTCTTGGCAGTTCTTAGCACTCTGCTCTCTGTGGGAGGGGAGGGCGCCCAGCCACCTTGGCCTTGGCGGTGCCCCCATGTTAAACAGAAGCCTGGGTTGCATCCCTCACACCAGTGCGGGCAAACCGCTGAGACACTTGGCTCCAGTGATGGAGATTTTGTTCAGACCCTCAGTATCCAGAGGAGTCTTGGGGGGGCGTGCAGTCTGAGCGCTCCTCCTGTCGCACGGTCACCGGCACTGTTCCCGGAGGGTCCTCCCCTTCCCTCTCGCTTCTCTTCCCTCTCCCTCTGGCACATTCCCGCCCCTCCGGCCTCGCTTTTCCTTCCCTCTTCCCTTCCCCCCAGGCACTTTATCTGGCCCAGGCACCTCGCTTTCTGGGTGGGACTGATGGGACTCGGGTGTTGGAAGACTCTCCATCCAGAGTCACTGCAGTTAGAGAAACCTTTATCTCAGCCCGGAGGATTGATAATAACTTCACAATTGCAACTGATGGGACTCGGGTGTTGGAAGACTCTCCATCCAGAGTCACTGCAGTTAGAGAAATCTTTATCTCAGCCCGGAGGATTGATAATAACTTCACAATTGCAACGTGACAAGGCTAGCCTCTGGCCAAGGTTTCTCTAGTTATCCCATTTGCTGGATTAGGAAAGTAAGTCCGGGAGACACCCAGCCTCTGGCCGGAGGCCCGGCAACTGCTCGCAGTCGGATTCGATTCCCAGGAGAGCATCCCAGGAGTGCGTGGGTTCTGAGCTGGCCCGGGAGGCGGGCAGCAGGGGTGGGGGTGGAGCTGCGTGGGGACCCGGGCCAGTGCGTGAAGCCGCGCCCCTGCCCCAAGCTTTGGCTGGGATGCGGAGGAGCCCGGGCTGGCACCCTCCCTCTGCTGCTTTCTTTCGCGAGGCGCCAGGAGATGATGAAAGAAAACCCCGTTTAGAAAGGAGAGACTCTGGTACTCCCCGTCCTCCTCCAGCCCCTTCGCTGCGCTTGGTTTTGAAATAAGATACCGCTTGTCAGGGGCTTGAGTGGGAACAGATTGGAAGCCCCATTCCTCTTCGTTGGATCACAGCTGCGGGGAGCCCCGCGAGGCTGCTCTCCGCGGCTCCAGCCAGCCCCCCTAGCTCGGGGCGGCCGCGCAGCCCCGCCCCGCCCCGCCCACCCTACATGCAGCCCCGCCCCTCCCGCCCTTGCCCCGCCCACCCTACATGCAGCCCCGCCCCCCCGCCGCCCACCCTACATGCAGCCCCGCCCCTCCCGGCTCTTGCCCCGCCCCACTGCTCGCTTCCGTCTTTCTGCTCTGCCGGGAGGATTGATAATGACTTCACAATTGCAACTAGTGCTGCTGGGAGTGGGGGAGGTTTTGCTGGGCGCAGGTGGGGCTGCGCCTTCTTGGTTGGGGAGAGGCTGAGTTAAAACTGGATGTCACGCTGGCGTCCCTCCTGCCAGCTCTGACCCCAGGCCTTGCAGCAGGTCCCTCCCTGCCCTGCAGGTCCCAGAGCGGGTCGTCTGTCCCGTGCCCTGATGGCTTCCACAGGCTCGCCTGGGTCACGGATGTACCTGGAGCTTGGGGTACTTCTCCAACCCTTCTGATGGGGCTGAGCAAGGCGCCGACTTGGGCCAGGTCGGAGCTTTCCTGCCCCTCCCCCCTCGGACTGGCAGCTTCCATGCTTGCTTCAGAGGCCTGCATGCCCGTGTGTGGGTAGCCGGCTCAGGTCTTGGCGGGTGTTACCAGCAACAGCACAGGCCTTGTCCCTGTTCCCTGCACACCGTGGCCCAGGCCATCGGGATTGTTAGTGAGTCAGGTGCGGAAGCCAGCAGAAACGCAGATCTGCACTCCTGTCAGCGCCCGGCCTGGGAACCAGGACAGGAGTGAGGCCACATGGCGTTCTGGGGGGCCAGCGGGTCAGCATGGCCCCGGGGTTGGGAGGGGAGCTTCTGTCCTTGGGTGTCCTCATTCCTGGTCTCTGGGCTTTGGGAGCCGGCCCCCAGAGTTCTGCCTGGGGATGCGAGGTGGGGAAGCTGGGGTGAGAGCAGGGCCCAGGGGGTGCTGGGGCCCCCCCAGAAAACCATCCATCCTCACCACTCACGAGCAGGCCCCTGGCCGCACGCAGCCACGGGGAGGCTGATGGCGCATGAGGCTTCTCCATGGCAGAAGGCTGCTCCTTGTCAGACCGCGGCTCCCTCGCCTTCTGGGCCCAAGTTCTCTGTCCAGGCTCTGGAGAGTTCTGAGTCTGAAATGCAGCTTCCTAGGCCCAAGCCCAGCCCTTCGGACCCAGGCTCCTGGGGAGGGAGGGGAGTTCGCCGACGCTGCTGTGAACCGCCTTCCTGTGGCTTCCAGTTCTCAACCTGTGCCCCTGGGGTCTCGGTCAGGACCCTACTCCAGGGTCAACCCCGAGTGACGGCTGTAGGATCTGAGACCTCACCGGCCTCTGGACTGGGCTGTGGTTGCCTGTAAGGAGCTGTAGCCCCTCTGAGCGTGTCGTACACACGGTGTTTGGGGGGGCCCTCGGCAGGGGGGTCCCCTGGATATAGTGTTTGGACCATGTGACCAGGTGGGGACAAAGGCTCCTGCCCCAGAGACTGGAGTGCCGGGGCCCCTGGCTAGTGCCTCATCGGGGAGTTGGGGGCCAGACTGGCCTGGATCATTGCCCTGTGACCCCGCGGCCCGTGAGATCGTGGCTCTGCAGTGAGTAACCCTTCTGAGCGCCACTCCCCCTGGAGCGGCTGCGTTTCCTTCTGCCCAGAAACTTCTCCAGGGAGCCAGCTGACACACTTGGCCTGCGTCGTTTGTTTTTGAACAGGCCTGAAAGGAGAGAGTGAGTAAGAAAGTGTGTGTGTGGGGGGGTAACTGAGTAGGGGAAGGTCAGAGAGAGGGGAGGAAAGATCTGGAAAGTCCCAACATGTGCTTTGGAAGCAGGTGCCAACCATGAGCTACTCTGGAGGGTGGGGCCTGCCCACGGACGAGCAAGCAGAGACTCGGGTTGGGGCAGGGGGAGGGGGCAGTGTTCGGAAAGGGGATCGCGGCTCGAAGCCAGACCTGGGAGCTTGCCCTTGGCCGGCTCTCTGCTGCTTTGGGAGCAGAGTTGTTTCCATTTTAGGGACACAGTGGGGAGGCTGTCATTCTCCTCGTAGCCCTTATTAAGATTCCATTAATCACCGTGATCGCTCCAAGTGCTGAACTCCAAGCTTCTCCTCCAACTGCTTCATGGGACGCATCTGCGCAGCAACCTTAGCAAACACTCACTGACTGTTAGGTGTTGTAGAGAAGGAAGCAGGGCACAGAGAGGTTGAAAAACTTACCCAGGCCACACAGCTGGAAGTGGCAGATGCTGGCTTGGAGTTTGAACATGCAGCTGTTGGACTCCAGAGCCCCAGCAGGTTTGTAACTCGGGGCCTGCTTTCTCTGCCCCTTTGCCAGCCTCTGGTTGGCCAGCTGTGCCGAGGTCCCTGGCACGTCCGGGCAGCCCCAGCGCAGTGTCCCCATCGCTAAACTGGGGCCAGGAGAGGAAGGGGCTGCAGCTGGAGTCTTACTCCCAGTGGGCAGCCACCCCGAGGACGAGGCCACATGTCCTCTCCTGGAGCTCTGGAGCCCACAGGTACGGGATCGGGGCTGTCTGCTTCCTAGTGGGAGAGGGCCTATGGCAGCAAACTCTTGGAGTCTGGTCTGCGAAGCCTGGAGGCTTCCGGAGGCCGCCAGACCAGCTCCCTGTGCAGCTGGTTCTCCCGCACACTCAGTCCTCAGTCCCCAGTCCGCACGACCTCCCACATCTGGGACAGTCTTCCCAGGCTGGGTCATGTGGTGCAGGCCCGGCGCTGCTCTGGGGGAGGGCGGGGTGCCAGGAACAGCCTGCAGGGAGGGGCCCCACTCCCCTGGAATGGAGTCAGAGCTCACTTTGGCCCAGCGCCCACTTGACACAGGGGCGGCCTCCACTTTCAACGGGGGGAGGTGGGGTGTGTGGGGGTCCCTCCATGTGGCCCAGCTCTGCACAGGCCCTGTCAGTTCCCTGACCGCCTGTCCATCTGTCCACCCACCATCACCCCTAGTCCTCCGGTAGGCATTTATACTGTACTTGTGGTCCGTGGGAGGAGAGAGACTGTCTGTCTGGCTCAGAGCCAGAAGTTGCGGGGCGATCCCGGGTCTGCTGGCCACGGGCCACCGGCCACTTGATCCTGGGCAGAGCCAGGTGTCCCTGCATGATGGTCTGAATCTGCGGGAGGAGGAGCTGGGACGTGATGGTTCTGGGTCGTGCTGGGGCAGTCCCCGCTGAGAAGTTAAGCTCTGTGTTCACACAGGTAACCTGGACCAGTGAATCAGGCTGAGCGGAGGGTCCTGGGCTGGGGAGGGCACCCCTTCCAGCCCAACACTCTCCAGCACAATTGGCCATTTCCTTCAGGGCCCACACCTCAGGCCTCCTGGTCAGGAAACAGTGACACCCTGGGAGCTGCCTGGGCCTGAGAAAGTGGAATCATCTGCCCCCCACTGCTGTCTCCAAAACGTCCCAGGCAGTTGCTGCATCTGGAAATGACCGTCGACCCCGCGCTGCCCCCTGCTGTCCCCTGCCGCCCCCCGTCCTGCAGGGCTCCTGTGCCTTCCCACCGGTCACTGCGTGATGCTTGACACTGTGATTCTGGCGGTCCGTAGTGATGTTCCCGGATGGTTCAGATCACTTTGTGCCTCAGACCTCCCAGTGGGCACCCCTTGTCCATGGGACACTCATCCCCCTTCCCCGGTTGTTGGCGTCTTGCCCCCCGGCCCTGGCTGCCCCTAGGACACAAAGGCTTGTCCCCACGGACATTTCACTCTGTTCTTTTCTGGGCCATCTTTTTTCTGATTCTTCTCCTGGCTGCCTCATTTGGGTCCCTGCCTAAATGCCACCACCTGAGAGGTGCATCCCCTGCCACCCCAGCTAAAGTGGCTCTCTCACAGCAGTGGGTCACTTGCTGTGAGCGTGAGTGGGGGGGGTGTGTGCACACATCTGTCACTTGCTGCCCACATGCAGCGTACACACTGCACGAGGGCAGGAGAAAGCGGCTCGTGTCCCCGGGACAGGCTCGTCCTCCATGCTCAGTTGAGCCTGTTGGGCACTGAGCAGTAGGGGAGTGCAGGAAAGGAGGTTCCCTCTAGCTGGAGCTAGTCATGGAAGACTTCCTGGAGGGAGTGGTGTTTGGTGGGCCTTGGAAAAGTGAAAAGTTTGTTTGGGGCAGAGATTAGGGTAGAAGGCCAAGGGGTATTGTCAGACCTCAGCAGACAGCCGCCAAGCAGCGAAGCCGGGAGCAAGGAAGACAGTGCCGGGAAGTGGATTGCCTCCGGCTGGTGCCTAGCGGGAGTCCCACATGCCCGCGGGCCGGCATGCCTAGGGAGGCAGAGCTCCCGGAGCAGAGGCCCGAGGTGGGAATGACACCTGTGGGTGTGGCTTGCTGTCTGGTGGATCCCAGGAGGGGCAGCCCTAAGCCCACCAAGCAGAGGGTGAGTGGAGGTGTTTCCAGGGCACCAAGTCCAGCGTGGGTGGGTGGACTGACAGGTGGAGAAGGGGCAGAAGGGCCCGGGGCTCTCGTCCACCGAGTCGGGCTGCCCCACCTCCCTGGCCCACCTGGCTCTAGCTTTTGGGCTGGTACTGTGAGTGTGCTTTGGTTATGGGGCTGTCTCTGGCCCGGCGGTCATGGCTGCTTGAAGCGCTGTGTTGAGGATTCTGAGGCCACAGGGAAGATGTCTGCTCTACACTGGCGGTGTCCGCCTCCGGCTGCGGGGGTCCCCACTCTGTGCGTACCTGCCTCTGCCCCAGTCCTGGCAGGAGACCCACTCATACCTGCTGGGGCAGGCAGCACCAGGACACGGGGAGGCCAGGGGCACAGGCTGGCGGGGGGGACCAGGAAGGCACCTGCCCCAGTTGCGCCTGGAGCTCTGCTCGTCATGCCAGCAGCACTCATTTGTCGGATCAGCACCCCATCCCTGGGCTCCTTCGCCATTTTGGCTTGATCTGTTCATTGTCACTGTTGTCCTCCCCACCCCACGACTGGCTGCCAGCTATCCAGCCATTCTGGCACGGCGGCCACTGGGCTCAGAGTGCTCCTTGCCTTTCCTGTGGCCTTCGCAGCAACCCAGGAGGCAGAGAGAGGCTGAGTCACTTGTCTGTAGTCACACTGCAGGTACTGGCGATTAAGCTGGACCTCTGACCCCAGGGCCTTTGCATGGCCAGAGTGGGACATTGGCAAGGAAACAAGGTACGTGGGCTGGCCTCGCCTCAGAGCTCACGCAGGATGGCCCAGCCGGCCCACCGGACTCAGTGGCCTGTGTGGGCGGGGCTGTTGACAAAGCATAACCACGATGTGTGCCTTGTCTTTGGGGGAGATGAGCATAGTAGATAAAAGCATAGGCTCTGAGCTACATGCACCCACTCTGGTGGGTGACCTTGGGTGCTTTCCAGAACCTTTTGGCCTCCTTATCCAGGAAGAGGAGGACTAATAGTCCCTACCCCTAAGGCAGGTGGGGGCAGCAGGCACAAGATTCGGGGAAAGCTGGCCTGTGTCCCAGGTGCATGGTTGACATTGGCTGCGCAGGTGACCCCTCAGTGACCTTTTGGAGCAAGCCAGTGTTGCTGTCTTGGTTTTGAAGGGACAGCCCAGAGAGGTTAGGGAACTGTCCCACGTCCCACAGCAAGAGCTCACAGGACAAAAGAGCAGTATGGGAGGGGCGGCCTGAGCACAGGAGGGAGGGCGGTGGGGTGTGCTTTCCAGCTGCGGGGTGGGGGGTGGGGTTGGGAGGGGCCCTCACCCACTCACTCGCCTGCTTCGTGCCAGTGCCTGGTGGGTAGGGAGGTCATTCCTGGGGCCGCTGAGAGCTGATGGACCTCAGGGCCACACAGCAGACGGGGCAGCCTTGGGGCCAGGCTTCAGACACCCACTCTGTGGGCATTTGCCTGCGGAGTTGTGGGTGATCTGATGGAGCCAGCCACTGACCGGCTTTGCCCTGTGACATAAATGCCGTCCCCTGTTCTACAGGAGGAAAGGGCGCCTCCGACGTCCCGGCACCTGCCTGGGGTGGACGTGGGGCCAAGCCCTCGGCAGGTCCGAGTGTGCCGACCCTCCTTCCCCCTTGGCTCGCAGCTTGCCTCCCCAGGCTTGCCCGGCAGACCGTGGCTGTGCCTTGCCGGGGCTAGCCCGTCGGAGGTGGCCCCGCGCTGGCCTTGCGTGGGAGGCTCACTAGCCCAGGATGGAGCCCCACCCCCCGACCTCGCCCACTGTCCGCTGCTCATGGTCGTCATATCCGGAGATTGGGCTTGGGGGAGGGTGCTTCTGGGTTTTGCTGGTGGCCACGGTCTCCTCTGCTTGGAGACAGACCTGAAGTCTGTGGGGTGTGCTGTGCGGGCAGAGCCACTTGCCCACCTGGGAAGTGGGTGTCCAGTCCCGTGTGGCCTCATTTCGTCATAGAGGAATTGGGGGCCATGAGGTTTTTGGAGATGGGAACTGCCCTGGGTAAGAGGCTCCCCTCCTGCCCTGTCCCTGTGCTCCCAGCCCCACTCCCTGCCTCCGTGTGCCCGCAGCCTCCCTGGGCTGGGCACGCTGCCCCATCTTCCTCCCTGAGTCACTACTGGTCAGTAGGGGGCAGTGGAGGTTGCAGGTCCTTGGAGAGGAGTGGGCACAGCGCTTTTGATCTGTCTCTCCCTGGAAAGTCTCCGATCTCGCCCACAGTGGCTTCCCTCCCTGCTAACATTTTTCCTGGGGTTGTCACATCGGGTGGGGTGGGGGGTCCCCACCAGGCTGGGGACGGAGCAGAGTTGTGTTGACACAAACTCCAGCTGAACCCACATCCTCTGTGCAGTCCAGCGGGATGGGGCCTCGAGGTAGGGCCTGTGGAGCCCCCACTGTGTGTCTCGTCGGTGGCTCCTGGACCTGCTCCTGCCCGTGGAGGCGAGGGGACCCCGGGCCTGGCTGACAGCTCTTTGGAACATTCCACCCGCTTGGCCAGTCGAGCCAGCATGTCCTCATAGGGGCTGGTGAGAAGCTGTGAAGCATCTGTTTTCCTGGTTGAAAACAACCCTTATCTTTTGTGATTTAAAAATTATGCCAACTCATGGCAGAGAAAATTAAATCTGAAAACTCAAGAGAATATGCTCACTGATAGTTGCATCTCTTCCAAGCTGTCTTTTTTTTTTTTTTTTTTTTAATTTTATTTATTTGACAGAGATCACAAGTAGGCAGAGAGAGAGAGGAGGAAGCAGGCTCCCAGCCGAGCAGAGAGTCCGATGCGGGGCTCGATCCCAGGACCCTGAGATCATGACCCGAGCGGAAGGCAGAGGCTCAACCCACTGTGCCCCCCAGGCGCCCCCTAAGCTGTCTTTCTAAACATATGCTTAATACAAATGAGTTAAAAAAAAAAACCCAAAAAACACAAAAATGGGATCGGACACTTCTTTCTGCCACACGTAAGTGTGCTCCCTCCTGGGGGGGTTTTCCTCCTCCTGCCTGCATCTGGCCTTGTAAAGACTGGGCCCACTTGTTCTAGGACAGTGTGCAAAGTCAGAGGACCATCTTGGGGCCACGGGGACTTGGAAACAGGCTGGGGAGCTTTCAGTAGAGGGGGGTGGCAGACCAGGGCTGAGCCCCCCTGGATGCTTCCTCTTTTTATTCTGTGGGATTTTCTGTGAGAGGTGTGGTCAGGAGTGTAGGCACAATGCTGGGCGGGGACGACCTTCTGGAAGCATGACCTCGGCAGCATGGCCAAAGTACTTTGTTCCCATCTGTGAAATGGGCTTATGGAAACCAACACTCCAGAGATCTCCGTGAGAGAAGGTTTTGTCCATCCGCACAGAGGGCTTCGAGGAGCCCTGCCATTGTGATCTGTGACGTCCACTGTCCATTGTCCACTGTCAGGCTGTCTTTCATTCATTCACCTTTGGAGGTGCCAGGCGTGGAGCTGAGGACTAGGGGTAGATCCTGGGGTTTCCGGGGAGAGCACGAGGGTCTCAGGGACGGCCCCAGCTGCCCCACCACTCCCTCCTCAGCCGGTCCCCACGAGGCCAGCAGGGAACGGGGCCGGCTCCTACCTACCCCTTCTCGCTGTGTGACCTGGGACAGGTGGCTGAGCTCCTCTGTGCCCCATTTCCTAACCTGTTGAAGGAGGAGAGCCACAGGAGGGTTCCAGTCGGGTTGCTGTGAGGACCCGAGGGGCTTGCGTGTGGAGCTCTGGGAACCGTGCTGCCATTCGTAAGCTCTCAGTCTTCCCTCTTCTCGTAGTTGCGGTCCTGGGAATGTTCTGGATCTCTGGACGCTGACGACTGTAGATGAAATGCTTTCTCTGGGAGCCGTCGAGGAGGGACTGTAGGAACATCGACTGACTGGGAGCCTGTCCCCAGAGCTCAGTCCCCGTTCTGCAGGGGGAGGCAGCCTGCCCTGGAGTCCTGGCTCTGAGAGGGGGCAGTGGGGTGGGGTGGGGAAGGCTGTGTGTCTGATGGCCCTTTGCCAGGGACCTGGTTCTCCCAAGTTTAGACCCTCCCTGCTCTGACGCCGAGGGTCCTCCCTCCCTCCCCTCATGGGCCCACTGCGTTCTCAGCTGCTCCCACAGTGCTTTTGGGGCCGTGAGGCAGAAACCCCAAACCACATGGCCCGAAAATGTACTTTAGCGCAAAGTGGGAAGCCCAGAAACCGGGCAGCTCTGGGATACTCCAGAGGGTGCCCCATCAGCCGTCCTTGTCCTCTGGTGTGACTGTGCTGTCAGCTGTCAGCCCCATGGTCACAGATGCCCCAGCGTTCAGAGGCAGGAGGGCCCCCTCCTGTGAGCCCTGCCCCCCACCCCTGCTAGCAGCTGGGGCCCGGCTTCAAAGCCCCTCTGTGTGCTCCCTCGTGCCCCCCTCATCCCAGGGTTTGTCTCCCAGCCCCTGACCTCCAGCTGAGACGCCGTGGCTCCTGTCCCTGTAGCAGGAGGGGTTTCAGGGCTGAACAGAGAGGAAGGTGCATCCCTGAACTAAATGAGGGTTGGCTGGGAAAGGGAGGTTGAACTGAGAGATCCTCCTTCAGCAGAGGGAGCAGGGAGGAGGCCCCTGACTCTTGCTGGTGTCCGCGTAGACGCGGGGCACCTCGGGGCCATTCCTTCCTGATGGGGCGACCCGGGTCATCCGTGTGAGGCAGGACCCGGTTTTGCCCGCCCAGGGGGACCTTGCTGTGGTCCCCCTTCCCCCCAGCCCCACCCCCCACCCTCCATCCGTGCTGGAAAAACAGCAGTTGTGGCCCTAGGCACTGACCGGGCTTTCTTGGGGCTGCAGAGGGCTGGCTGAGCTGGCCCTCCAAGCCGGATCCAGCTGTCCTGGGGACAGGCTATAGATACAAACGTGGGGGGCGGGGGGGAATCTGCGGCGGGGGGGGGGGGGGGGGGGGGGGGGGGGGGGGGTCAGGGAGGCCTGGCTGCTCCTCCCTGCAGGTTTGGCTGGGAGTGCACCCTGCTCTTTCCTGGTCCCCCCCTGCCCCCCATGGTTGGTTTCCTTTCCTGCCCCTCCCCCCGGCTCTCCCTCCGCTCTGCTCCGCGTCTGGTACTAATTAAGTCCTTCCGCCTGCAGCTCAGTGGAGGAGAGCAGAGCTTGTGTGGGGCCTCCCCCGACCCTGGGTCTTCCCCGCAACACCCCCCCCCCCCCCCCCCCCCGACCCTGGGTTCCCCCCGCCACATCCCCCTCCCGCCCCCCAGCCTGCTGGCCTTCAGAAACCAGACATTTTGCCTGTGCGTGTAGGTTTTGGTGCCGTAGAACACCGAATTGATGCTGTTCCGTGTGTCTGAGTTTCTCCCTTTTCTGCTGGGGGAAGGCCCCTCAGCTTGGGGTTCCCAGGCCAGGTCCCCAGCCTCTCTGGGCAGCTTCTCTTCGCTTCCCTAGAACAAGGCCACACAGTGGGGGGGGGGGGGGGGCGGGGGCGGGGGCCCTGCCCCCCCCCCCCCCGGGGGGGGGGGGGGGGGGGGGGGGGGGGGGGGGGGGGTAGCCCCCAGGGAAGGCCGGAAGCCCTGCCAAGCCCCTGGTTTCTGGAAGATAATTCCTGGACTCCCCACCCTGGCCTGGAGGGGTCCGTGTTCTCTCTTCCACTTGAGGCTAAGGCTTGTTGGGAGGAGGGAGGAAGGAACGAACACGATTTTGAAGATGAGGTCATTGTTCACCTTTTGAGGGTTGTGGCCTACCGGGAACAAGGGCTGGGCTCTAGCATCTCAGCTGCTGTCAGAGGGGAGAGAAGGCAGGCGGGTGGGTAGCACCTTCTGTGGACCGCGGCCTCGAGCTGCCAAGGCTGCACAGGGCCCCCAAAGACTGGCACAGTGGTCTTGGTGTCCCTTCGTGGTGACTTGGGCTTCCTGGGGACTCTGCATGGCCATAGGACGCTTTACCTGGTGTATCTCCTTTCATCTCATCTACTGCACTGGGAAGTCAATTCTGTGATTCTCATTTCACAGAGGAGGAAGTCAAGGCACAGAGAGGTTATGTAACCTGCCCAAGGCCACACAGCTAGTGAGGGCGACAGAGAGAAGGTTTGAATTCAGGAAGCCTGACTCCAGAGCCCCTGTCCCTACCCTCCTTGGACCTCTGACCTTGCGGAGAACCCAAGGCCAAAAGAGATGCAGTGACTTGGCCAGGGTCACCCAGCAGGTTCGTGGCAGAGCTGGAATCCTGTCTCCCAGGCCAGCGAACAGGCCTGTCTGCAGGTGGAACAGCCCATCCTTGGAGTGGGACTGGAGGGTGCAGGGGTCCCTGGTCAGTGTGGCCTGGTCTCCCACATGTCGTTCCAGAAAGACATCAGTGCACGATGGGGTGTCTGAGGGGTGCAGACAGCCTTTGGGCTGATGACCACAGTCAGTCACGGTCGGCTCCTTTGGGTACGGCTTCCCTTGGCCGCGTACCTGTCCTGCCTTCAGTCTGAGGCTTGCCTCCAGCACAGGTGTGGGAATCTGCACACGTTGGCATCAGAGCCCTGCCTTCATGTCCTCGGTGAGGCAGGAACCTCTTGGGGCCCTCCGTGTCCTGCGGAATCCGCACACGGCTTCCCCAGGGCAGGGCTGAGAGCCTGGAGGGAGGCCTGGCCGCAGGAAAGCCAGCACTGTACGGGCCGATGGTGTGTATTCTTGGCTTTGACTGTGTATGTTTTTATGTACGAGGTGCGGGCACTGGCTGGTCGGCCTCTGCTGTCCACCTCCGGTTCCCAGCGTGGTGGGAGGGGGTGGGGCCGCAGGAAGTTGGCGGGCAGGAAAGGGTTAATGATGAATCCCAGGGCTGGGGCTCCTGCTCCAGCTTTTCCCAGGGAAAGGGCAGGACCGGAGGCCTCTTCAGAGGAAGGGGTGGGTGGGGGAGGCAGTGAGAACGAGCTCTTCCGCACAGGCACAGGCACCCCGGCCCCTGACTTCTGCTGGCCAGCTGTTCGGAGTCAGCCCGGAAGGTGGAGGGAGCAGAGGATGGAATGAGTGTGGGATTCATTACTGGGGTTTGGCAATGTGAGGGCCTCACTTTCTCCCTGGAGGGCGGAGCGGGGACGGGGGCGGGGAGGCCCTGGGCTGGAGCCATGGGGAGTTGGGGTGGGGGCTGTTGGGCCAGAGCCCCTGCCCATCCCCCCATGGCTGAGCTGGGGGGCTGCCGCTTCCCTGGCCCTGGGCGCCCCTTGCCCTGAGAACCCGGGGCTGGGGTCACGTGCCTCTGTTCCCCTGGCTTCTGCTGGAGGGAAAGGCCCGGCCTCCCTGGCCCCTGCCACCTACGGCCTCCTGTTTTGCTGCCTCGGCGGCCTCTCTCGCAGAGGCTGGGGTGGGTGTGGGCAGAAGCCACTTCCGGGCCGCCGCCTTGGCCCGGGAAGCCGCTGAAGTCGGCTGATGCCCCTGCAGGGTGGGCGGACACCAGGGAGAAGGCCAGGGTGCCGCGGCGTGGGATGGCACGTCGAGAATGTCCCCAGCCAAGTGTTCCTTAGGCCGGGGTTGCCGCTGGGCTCCAGAACGGCGTCTGCGGGAGTGTCCCACTCCCTCAGTGTAGGGAGGAGGAAGGGAGAGGCCCAGAGAGGCGGAACCTTGTCAGATGACAAATATGTGTTGGAGGTCACAGAGTTTGTGACGGTTTGTTACAGCAGCAACAGGAAGCTGATACAGTCAGGAAGTGGTAATCTTCTTCTGGAAAGATTCCGGGCGAATTCTCTATGTGTCCCGAGCCCCGGAAGACGCTGGGCTCCCCCAGCCTCTCCCTGCTCCGGAGTGGGCGGGACGGCTCCGCCAGGCCGGGCCGGAGGGGATCCAGTGGAGCAGTGGGTTCCCCTTTCCAGGTGAAGGCAGGGGTGTGAGCTGGCTTGCCTGCCTCATTCTTGTGGCCTTTTTTTAACCCCCTGAACGTTCTGTAGCTGAAAAGGACTCTGGGGCTCATCTGCCTGGTGTGCATGTGAGGAAAGGGAGACCCCAGGGCAGCTCAGTGCCAGGGTCAGGGGCACGCAGGGAGTTCAAACCAGGCTTTCCGCTCGCCGCCTCCAGCACTGTCCTCCGTGGTTAGCGGACGTCAGGGAGCAGACTTGGTGGGCCTGGGGGAGCTGGAAGAGCCGCCCCTGCTGCCTCTGCTCCCTTCCCCACAGCCCTGCCTGAGCCACCGGCCTCCGCCTTACAGTGCCGGGAGCCCATGCCTTGGCTGAGGCTGGGGAAGGGCCAGGTGCCCTGCATGGGCGAGGGGGGCCTCCCCTGTACACCGCCGCTGCCCTTCACCTCCTGCAGGTGCCTCCAGACTGCCCGGGGCTCCCGGAGACCTCGGTGACCGGCCTTGCCACGCTCGCCTTTCCCCATCGGCACCCTGAGGCCAGCAGCTTGAAAGAGTCAAACTCTTTCTGGCCACAACACCATCCCTTTCTGAGCAGAGTGGAGACCCGCTGAGCAAGTCCCTATGATCATCCAATCCTGGGACCCGGAAGAAACAGCTGGGAGTGACACTTTAGCACAGTGGGGACCTCCGGCCTCATCACTTGCCCCTCGGCCTCTCTTGACATCTGTGTGCAGGTGTCCCTGCCGGGGACACCTGCCTTCTCCTCTCATGAGGCTTGGGCTGCTTTTAGGATCCATTGGGAACAACCTGGGTGAACCGTTCTCAGGTGTTGCCAGACCCTTCGCTGGGCTTCGCCATCCTCCCTGATGGAGATCTGAGCCACCAAGGTCCGTGCACCCAGGACAGAGCCTGGGCTCCGGGCACTGTGGCGACACGCACCGCACGAGGAGACGAAGGAAGACTGCGTCCAGTACCCCGTTTCCGACTATCGTGGTCCGTGTTCACAGCCTGTTACATTTTTGATGTACTTTTTAAAAACTTTATTTTGAAATTGTCTTAGACTCTAGGCTCACAGGACGTTGCAAAAGTCATAGAAAGGAGGTCCCGTGCTCTTTACCCAGTGTCTTCCCTCGTGACGTGTCATTATCAAAGCCAGGAAATGACGGGGGTCCAGTGTGAACTCAGTGTGAGCTAGTGTGAACTCAGCTGCAGACCTTCAGCTTTCACCAGCTTCATGGGCACTTCGTTGTTTTGACCTGTGGTTCCACGAACTTCTACCACGTGTGTGGATTCGTGTGCTCTCCGTCACAGTCGGGGAACAGAAATGTTCTGTTCCCCAAAGAATGGTGCCTGGTTTTGCGCTTACCCAAGGGCACTAGACGGCATGCTTTCATTATTTCTTTTTAATGTATTTTATTTTGCCTTCTTTCACTGACTATTGTGTATTCATCCTTTTTTCTTGTCTTTTTTAAATGTACCTTTAAAAGAGAAATTCCCCCAAGAGATTCTGCGGGCGCCCCGTTAGGGTTGGAAAGCACAGATGCTCCGGCCTCTCTGCACCGGCAGTTTCTGCTTATTCCTGTTTATATCTCCAGCTCACAGCCCCGTGCATCTTGACCACAGATGCTCACTCCGGGCTGTTCCCGGCCCCACGCCCGCGCCCGTGCCGGGAAGAGGTGGGCGGTCCGTGGTGCTGGAGCACCTGCTGGTGCTGGTCTGTGCACGTTCTGTCTGCCTCTTTCTCAGGTTCCAGGGATGGGAGGACCCTTTCCCCTTTCTGTGGCTGGGAAGACCCCTGCCAGGAGCTTGAGAAATTGGCCCAGAGTCTCTCAGCTGCTCAGTTGGGGGGGGGGGGGGGGTTGAATACAAAGGGAGGGGTGCCTGAGACCACAGGCTCCTCTGAGGGAGGGATCACTGGCCCCCCCAGCCCCCCTGCAAGGGGAGGGTCTAGCACTACGGGGTGCTGGGGCTTGTGGCGTGAGCCCGGGAGGGTCAGCGTCCTCTCTCTGAATAAACAGCCGGAGGTGATGTGTGGGCTGCTTCACAGCCTCGAATTTCCTGAGCTCCTGCTTCTGGGGGGAGAGAGGAAAGAGCAGGGCTGGCTCGTGCCCAGTTCAGACAGGCTTCTCCGTGGCTGCGAATGGTGGTTTCACCTGTGCCCCTGTCGGTGCTAAAGGGGTGGGGGGCTTCAGGGCCCCCCCCCGAACAGTGGGTCCGGGCTGACGGAAGCCTCATGTCAGCCTGAGCAGCCGGCAGACCTCAGGCCCAAGACCAAGGCCTCTGCCCTGAAGGAAAAAACAAGGTTTCCTTTGGCTGGGATGCTTTCTGCCAGGTCACGAAAACGGGCCGGGAGTGGGGGGCTCCCCCTCTCCCGGCAAGGCGCTTCATGTGGTTTCCAAAGCCCTTTGAGGCTGTAAACTCATTATCATCCTGCCCAGAACCCCATAAGGGAGGGCAGGAAATTCGAGCAGGCACCTTGCAAGCAGGTGATGAGCAAATGGGTTTGTTGCCTCTGTTTACAGGTTAGTAAACTGAGGCTCAGGGACATTATCAGGCCTTGAGCCAGTCAGTCACAGAGAAGCTCACGCCTTGTTATTCCCCGGGGTCCTCCAAAGAGTTCTTTAGCTTTTAATAAACCATCAAGGACCATGAACACCCGTGTGCCTCCGCCCGGCCCGAGCGGCCGCAGGAACCAGCCGTGTTTCCTGCCACCTGACACGCCCGCATCCTTCCCACGTGGGCCTTAGAATGTCCGCATGTAGCTTGCTGCGTTCCTCTCAGTTGTGCACCGTGGTGTGGTCTTGTGCACGTTGGACAACTGGGGGTATGAAGTATTAGCATCCTTGCGCGGCTTTTTGTGTTTGGAAATGTGAGGTCATTGCCCCCCCCCGCCCCCCGGGCCTGTAGTTTTGGGTGTATATTCACTGCCGGAGGGTCGCGGGCGGGTGGCCCCGAACCACGATCCGCTGTGCTCTCCTCCACGGACACGCGTCATTTTCAGTTTTTGCCTTTAAACATGCTGCTGCTGTGACACGTGTTCTCTGGTAACTTTGTGTTCTCTGGTAACTTTGGAATTTGGGTTTAAAACTGTTATTCCAAGATCTCGGGCAAGCCGTCCAACCTGTGGGGCTTGTGATCTCTGCCCCACCCCATCTTTGTCCAGGAGTCTGGAACCGATCTGATGTCTGGCCTGGAACCAGAGCAGAGGGCTGGCAGGCTGAGAAGTCTAAACCAGTGTTTCCCAAACTATGTTCTGTCTGGGACCACGAATCAGTATTAAAGGTGCAAAGTGGTTCCATGGCCCGACAAGTTTAGGAAATAAAGAGTTTAAACTTAAAAAAAAAAAAAAACCAGAAAACCCAAAACTCTACAGAATATAGTTTTTAGTGTGCTAATAAATACTTGTGAACATTAAAAGAGGGGAGCAATTAATGGATATATTTGTGGAAACCTTTTCGGACGGAAGCATCCTGCAGAACAAATTTTCTTGCTTTAACAGACTTTGAGAAACGGGTCTGAATTGTTGGCTGTGGGTGGGGAAACATGGATTTGTAGTGAAGAGAGGGGTTGCTTTTGTTTTTGTTTTGTGAGTGCTGGTAAGGAAAAACTTTCTCTCTATCCTCTTAGGTTCAGTACCAGAGGTCTGCAAATTAAACTGCAGGAGCCCCCCCCCCCCCCGGGGCAATTAAATATCAAGAGCCACAGTATGGAAAGAAAAGACAGCTTTAATCACATAGGTATGGGAGTTTACAGAAAAAATGTGATGCAAAGGGGCAGTTAGAATGAAGCTTATATGCTATCACCAGAGGGGTAAGAACACTTACTGGAAAACAAATCACGTTTTGGAAAGATAAGTGGCCCTTAGGAGAATAGATGGGAAGTAGATAGTTCTGTGAATGTCTATTTAGGTCTGGTGTGAAGACTTTCCCGTCTTCTGTGATGAAGTCTGTGTTGCCTGGTTGCTGAGAGCAGGGGATTGGTGACAGCCAAGTCCTTCTGGGAAGTTCTGCTTTTAGACTGTTAAGAGATTTCAGGAGCTCAAATGGCTCCTCAGAATCACTATGCCACAGTGATGTCCCCTGGACCCCTCCCAAGGTTCTCCTTTTTGTCTTGTTCTTTTCCAAGTCCCAGCCGGACAGCGGGCAGCGTGGAAAAGCTTAATGGAAATCAAAGAGCCTTGTCCATTGGGTGGCCTTCTCTGGACAGTGGAAGGAGCTGCTGACCCCCCAGCTTCCCCCTCATCCTGTGCGTGCCGCTTGTACATTTGGCTCAGAATGCTCTCGGCAGAGACCCCGGGATCTCACCAGATTCCAGACATGTGTCTGCACCTGTCAGACCCACATGGTGCCTTTTTTTTTTTTTAATTTTTTAAGATTTTACTTATTTATTTGAGAGAGAGAATGAACGCACAGGCCAGGGAAGGGGGGCAGAGGGGGCGGGACTGGATCCCAGGACCCTGAGCCAAAGGCAGATGGAGTGACCAGGCTCCGCACACGGTGCTTTTCAACCCAGAATGCTCGGTGGAGTCCCCTGAGAAGTTTTCAGAAAATACCAACCCTGGATTAGTGGACTCAATGGCTGGGGTGAGACCCCGCCTCTGTATTTTTTGGAAGTTCCTCTTTAGAGTAGTGATGTGTTGCTAGGATGGAGAACCTGTTTCCAGAGGTCAAACAGCCAGGGTCTCAGAGCCTTGCGCAACCCTGATCCCCCACCCCGCCCCCGCCCACCCCACCCCCGCCCCCAATCCCACTGTCTCAGCTGCTGAGCTTTGGTTTCCGTCCTTGTTTCGGGGAGGGCGGGCGTGGAGGCCGCTGCACATATCACCAACCTGGAGCGCCCCCACCCGGCAGCCCGCCCTCCTGGCACCCGGAGAGAGCCCGCTGGGGGTCTCTTGGTCTTTGAAACTGGCGCAGGGTTTGGGTTCCGGTTGTTCCGTGGCCAGGCATCTAGAATTCTGGCTGGCTGTCACCGGGGCGGCCCCGGGGCTCGTGGGTTCCCGAGGGAGGGTGGGCGAGGTTGGAAGTGGGCCTGGGGCTTCCCGGATCCGCCCCAGTGGCCCTCATGCCCGCAGGCGGAGCAGAGCTGGCTGCCGAGAGTTGAGATATCATCACATAATTTCCAAGACACCCTGTTGACATGTTAGCTCTTCAAGGGGAGAAATAAATGTGTATTAAGGTGCCCTGGAGGGGAAGAGGCAACCTGACAGCGGAGGTGGGAGGCGCAGGCTTCTTAGAAAGGAGGAAATGGGGCCTTCCTGCCACGGAGCTCCACAAACACGCCTCTGCTACCTAGGAGACCAGGAGGGGTGAGTAAGTCCCTCTGGCAAGTGCTCCAGATCAGGTGGTCGAGTCTGAGGGAGGGCATCTGGAGGGCTTCCTAGAGGCGGTGATTTTTAACAGGGGTGGGGTTTTTAGGAGGGGTTTGGGAGACTGCAGGGCCTGTGCTGTGAGAGGTGGTTGAGCTGGGAACACCGTCTTTGGCTGAGTCTGGGGATGGAGAAGAGACCCCTCTGTGCTGTGGAAAAGCCCTGCCTTGGGGGACAAGGGGAGGATAGCGCCCTGAGCAGTGCCTTTCCAGAAGGAGGGGCCGTTCATCTGTGCCAGCCTGGTGGAGCTGGATGTTGGTGCTGAGCATTTTCTCAGGAGGCTGGTTTAAATAGTGAGATGGGCGGGCGCCAGACGGCAGAGGTTAAGATGCGAGCAGGTGTTGGGAAGATGGGACCGCAGTGCAGACAAACTGTCAAGAGGTGGGGAGAAGGCCAGCAGCTGGAGGAGATCGTAGCTGGGCCCAAGGGAGGGGCCTGGTTTTTGAGATCGGAGGCAGCCTGACTGTCCGTCCTCGGTCGCGTTGCAAAGGAACCGGAAGAGAGATGTCAACCAGATATGACCGAACCGCCAGCCTGCTAAGCATTGCTCTGTGGCGAGAGAGACTTTGCAGGCCCCGGACCCCCAGGCCTGCCTGAGACCTCGCTCTGGGCCCCTTGGGAGCCCACCCTAGGACAGCAAGAGCGTGTGTGGGCTCCCTGCCCCCTGGGGGTGTGTGGCTGCATCTGCTGGCTGCCCACCCCAGGGGCCCCACGCTGCTGACCCGCCACCCAGCCCTTCCCTGGCCCCTGTGTGCAGGGCAGCCCAGCAACCGCCTGCAGAGCCAAGGGAAGGGTGTTTATTCCTTGGCCTTTGATGGCCCGTATCTGTGCATCCCATGGGGGTTCATCCAGGGCGGGTTGGAAAAGAGGTCGTGGGAGGGCTGGGTGTCGTGTTTACAACCCCGCTTTGGGCTCGGCAGGAGAAAGCAGGGGCGGGGGTGCGCTGGGGCATGCGTGCTTGTGTGCGGGGAAGGGAGGCTGCCACGTGACCACTTCCTTTCCTGTCCGCTGCCCTGCACCCGAGGGGGTGGTCTCGGGCATCATCACGTGGGTGTCCCTGCACGGCGGGGTGGGTGGCACCCCCAGACTGTGCTTTCCTCCCAGGTGGCCCCTTTGGAGGTGGGAGCCTGCCCTAACTGTCCCCCTTCCCCTTTCAGAGTAGAACCCTGTTGCAGGCCACCTGTCCTGTGCTGCCGCCTCTCCCTGATGACTGTTCTGGCGGGGGGTCCCCAGGGAGGGCGGCGGGTGCTGCTCACTCTGGGCCCCCGGCAGGCATCCTTGTCAGGGACACCGTGGCACCCCTTCCCCTCCCCCGCCCCACATGGCAGCCTGTTGTCCAGCAAGGGGGCCAGAATGTCCTGAAAGTGACAGCCTTGGAAAACCCGAGCTAGACCCCCCTCCAAAGGGCTGGGAGGGATCCTGTTCGTGCTTCTGAACTGCCTTGGCCAGGAGCAGGTTTCCTCCAGCTCTAAGTATTTGTTTCCTCGATTGAAGGTGGAAGTTCCTACCTTACTCTGGCTCAAGTCAGGACTACAGGGCTGTGTGAGGGTCCTGGGGCCACTGTGACAGAGTACCACAAATTACCGTGGCCTTAGGCAACAGGAAAACCTACTGTCCTGCAGTTCCAGAGGCCCTGGTCTGGGATCAGGTCACTGGGCTACAGACGGCGTGCCGTGGGCAGGCCCCAGGAGGGTATGTCCTCATACCCGTGGGCCTTGGCTCGTGGCCACGGCACCCAGTCCCTGCCCCCATCGTCACGTGGTCACCTTCCCCGTAGTCTTCAACTGTCCCACAGGACACCCAGGATAGTCTCTGCGTCTCGAGTCCCTCCTGCCACGTCAGGGGACCTCTCCAGGCTCCAGGCAGGGGACACTGTGCCCCAGCGCCCCTGCTTTGTCTCGGGGCCCTTGTGGTCTCCAGGTACAAAATAAAACGATAAAGTGCCCTGCGGAGAGGAAAGGACTCATTAGACTTTTTCCTTTAAGTATAGTTTTCATGGTCTGTTTTTATGGCGCCCAGAACAAGAAATTCACCATCAGTAACACTTAGCACATTCACAGGGTTGGGCAGCATCACCATGATCTAGTTCCAGAACATTCCCATCCCCTCAAAAGGAAACCCCATGTCCATTAAGCGGTCCATTCCCATCCCCCACCCATCCTGGCGGCCCCCAGTCTGCTCTTTATAGACTTTTTTTTCTGATCTGCGTGCCTGTGTGTGACTTTGCAGCTGGTAAACAGAGGCAGGACGAGTTGGTTACTGGAAGGACGAAGGTGCACGGAAGTCAGAGTGTGGAATGCCCCGGCTCGGAAGGGGAGAGGCCTGCGGGAGCTCCGCTGGCCCACGCTCTCCGTTCTTGGGGTCTCTGCCTGCGCTTCCCCCTACGCTGCCCTGTCTCCCTTTGCAGTTGGCCCCAGACAACTTCTCTCCCTGAAGTCTGCATGACCTCGGGCTTCTGGAGCCTCCACCAGAAAAGCTGCTGGGTCCGGGCTGCAGGGGGGTACGCTCAAACGGTCCAGCTCATCACTTGCTTGAGACAGGTGCGAGGCTGGGCGGTGGTCTTCCTTTGAAGCAGGAGTTCACCCTGGCCTGAGCACCTGTGAGCCAGATGAGACAAAGAACCCCAGAAACCGGTGGTGGTCTCACTGACGCTTAGCACAAATACAGCAGAGTAACTTCTTTGGAGAAGTTGTATTCTTTGTGGTAGTAGAATCTGGGAGACACATCCCCAGTATGTCCCCGGCAGGGGGGCGGTGTGAGGTAGGGATCAGCGGTCCTCGAGATCCAGTAGAGGCTACTGTGGCTCCCATCAAGCTGTATCCCTTAGCACCCCCAAACGTGGCTGCGCATGCACCATGGAGATCAAGGTGTAGCGCTCAGATAACGGGTCTCAGTGAGCTGCCCCCCAAGGACCTGGAGCCCTGGGTTGATTGAGAAACTCCAATGACTGCCGGCACAGTAGCCGCAGCAGCCGCTGACCGCGTGAAGTGTGCCTTGACTGGTGGTGCCCAGCTGGCTGCGTCGGGACAGCGTGCAACCCTGGATCACAGGGTTGTGAGTCTGAGCCCCACATGCGGTGTAGAAATAGCATAAATAAATAAACCCTGAAAAGAAGAAAAAAAGAAATGTGCCCGGTCCAAACCAGGGGGCTGCTGGGAGTGCACGAGGCACACTGAATTTCTGAGGCTCAGTACAGAAAGGAAGAAGAGTGTAAAATGTCTAAAAAGTTTTGGGACCCCAGGTGGCTCTGTTGTGAAGTGTCTGCTTTCGGCTCAGGTCATGATCCCGGGGTCGTGGGATCGAGCTCCCTGCTGCACACACAGCCTGCTTTTCCCTCCCTCAGCCCCTCCCCCTGCTTGTGCGCGCGCTCTCTCTCAAATGAACAGATTCTTTTTAAAAAATTTAAAAATAAAAAAATAGAAAGGGTTTAAGTGACCTGTTGAGTTGATACTGTTTGGGCTGTATTAAGTAAAATACATTAAGTGTCGCCTGTTTCTTCTTACGTTTTTAAACGTGGCTACTGCCAGTGACAGATGTGCTGTGCTTATGGGGCCTCGCTTTCTGTTTCTGCTGGGGATTCAGTGGGCGGCTGTGTGGGCTCCAGGCCATTCTGGTAGATGCTGTGTGTGGGCCGGCCCCAGGGGCAGAGCTAATTCATCAGAAAAGCACCCCCCACCCCTGGGCTGAGCGTCTTGTGAGGCCCAGGGGTTCCCTCTCCTGCGCTCTGGAGACCCCCATCCCATGGGCGATGCACCCAGGAACACGTGGGAAGCCCCCAGGCCACGTCCCGGGCCAGCAGTCTGTAGGGATGAGGGAGAGAGGAAGAGGAAGGGCAGGCAGTGGCCTTGGAGAGCTGGCAGGTTGCCCATGTGGTGCCCAGGAAAGGGGGTGGTGGGTCCTGGGGGACAAGTCTAGGTGAGAGGTTCCAAGGGGAACGCTGGGAAGCAGGGGCCCCGCTCACAGGACAGGCGGAGCCGGGAGGTGGCATCTCCATGGTTCCGCGTCAGCCTTGACGCCGGGTGGGACAGGAGTCGCTCCTGCTGTCATTTGGAGCTGTCCTTCAAGGCCCAGTGGCAAGGGCCCAGCAGGCGGGGCAGGGGGTGGTTGGAGGGGCTGGGCCCTCCCTCTTCCCTGTCCTCGGAAACCACCTTGTTGGAGGAAAGAGAAGCCTAGGTTCCGAGTGGCCAGTCTTCCCAGCTTGAACGTCGCGTCCTGCTTTAGTTCCTGTAAGGTGATCGTGTCCATTTCACAGGTGGGGAAGGTCAGGTCCCACAGGGTTGGGTAATGAGCCAGAGCTGATGTGAGTGAGGGGGACCTTGAGCCTGGTGTGTCTCCAAGGCCCTCAGCTCAGGGCCGCACCGCCCTCCCTAGCACTGAGATGGGAGCAAGGACTCTGGACACGGGGTCCCTCCCCTGGAAGCGGCCTGTGTTTGGCCCCCGGCCCAGAGACCCAGGGCAGCAGCTCTGCACTCTGAGGGGAGGGGAAGGGAGTGGGAGGCCAGCCTCCCTGAGGCCATTATGGCAAACCTGGAGACTCGGGAGGCCTTGGGGAGGAAATTGGCCATCTGGAGTGGGAGCGGCCAGGCTGGACTGCCAGTGGCTGCTGCTACGGAGATCTGGCTTCTGAGAACTGGAGGGAGGAGCCGCTGGACATGATCAGCCTGCCAGTGTGGCCAGTGGGCCGGGTGCTTGGAAGGTGGGGTGGGGCTCACCCACCAGCCATGGGGGCGAGTGTGGACGACGGGGAAGGAGAGAATGCCTCGGGGGGAGGGGCCGGGCTCGAGTTGTTCCTCCCGCGGGTGGCCACCTGCTCAGGTGTCACTCAGGACTCCTTTGCACTTGAACTTCTCGCCCTCTGCCCCTGCAACTTCCCAACACCAGCAAGAGCTTTCCCCTAGTGGGGAGTAGGTCTGGGGCTGGCTGCCTTGGCCCCCCCTGAGCCTGGGAGTGACTCAGTCAGGGTCAGAGGTCGTGGCATAGGATGGGTCTGGCAGATCCCAGCGCCCAGGCCCCACCCCAAACAGGGTGGCTCCCAAGCTCCTCCTTCTGGGGACCACCTAGCCCATCCCTAGGGTCTGTAGGGGGGTGACTCACTGCCTGGGCCCTTAGGCTGTAGAAGCTGCAGCCCAGCTCCCCGAAACCGAGTCCTTAGGCTCCAGGAAGAAGACAGAGCTTGGGGTAAGCTGGGCTGGCCCCACCTTTCCCTCCCGAGCCCCGGCCCGTGGTCCCCTTGTGCTGCTTCTCCCGTGGGGGTGATTCTGTCACCGTGGCCTTGGGCAGTAGGTGGCACACAGGGCCCGCTGTGCTCTGGCCCCCATGCCCAGACCCTGGAACAGCCCCAGCTTTGGTTTTTGACAGCTTTCCTGGGGAGGTCTGCAGCCCTGGGGGGAGGCCTGCCCGATAGCCTGCTGTGCCATCTGAGCTGGATGGGGTTGGGACCCATCAGGGGCTCACCTGGCAGAAAGGGTGCTGGGCGGGGCAGCAGGGAGAGGGGGCACCCCCGGGCCGTGTCCGATTCCTGGCACTGCCCTGCACGCCCGTCCTATCTTACCTGGGCAGGAGGACAGTCGGAGGAGAGGGACTGGAGGCTTCTCGGGCCCACAAACTTCTTGGCCAGGGCAGCTGGACTGGGTGTCCAGGTGAGTGCCTCCTGCCCTCTCTCCTTCCCAGACCCCATGGCCCTTTCCTTTTGGGGATGACTCAAGCCCTCTGGGGGGCTCAGCTCCTTGGCGTTTCTCAGGCACGGAATGCACCCCGCACGGCCCGGTTGGCTTCAGGCCTGCAGCCAGGCGCCCCTGGCCTCCTCCGGGGGTGGGGGGGGCCCTCTTCTCCCTCGCCCTGCCTCCGAGCCTCGGTTCTCAGGCGGTCCCTCCTACCTCTACGGCGCTCTGGGAGGCTCCTTGTTCCGCGGCCACAAAGCCCCTTTGATCCTCTGCTCGGCTCGGAGCCATGTGACCCGGTGGGCGGGCCGCGCTCTCAGGCGGCCAGCGCAGCCCGTCGCCGCGGCTGGGGTGAGTTCTCCGCTCCCTTTGTTCCTTGCAGCCTCGCACCGGTGGCTGGGGGCCTCAGGTGGTGCGGCCGCCCCAGGGCTCCCCGAGGGCAGGGCAACGGGGGCCCAGAGCGGCGCCTCCCCGGGCCCCCTGCCTGCGGCCGGCGGACCGCCCCGGGTCCCCGGGAGAGGGGTGGTGGGAGCTCGGTCTCCACGCGGGGCCCAGATTTTCGGCCGCGGAGCAGAAGAAAGGGGCTTTGTGCGGCCACAGCTATCTCTTTGTAAATATTTGGCCAGCTTGGCTGAGTGGTTAGGTCCTCCTCCGGCAGGGAGTTTCTTGGAGCCCGTTTCCCGTTCGCAGGGGGCTTCCCTGACTTCTAGGAGGCCCCGGGCTGGAGAGGGGGGGCTCGGGTTGGCCGCCGCCTCCTAAAACTGTTCCGCACCAATTGTCAGCCGTTGGGGCCGAGGCTGGGCGGGAGACTGGCTTCGGCAGATGCTGGAAACACGGGATCCGACGTGGTATTGTGGGTCGGGGAGTCGGCGGCGGCTTGTCTGGGTTCCGGGCGCTGTGGGGGGTGCGGCTTGCTCCCCGAGCGGGTGGGGGCTGGGACGGGTGCACCGCGCTGGAGGGGGAGTGGGGCGGTCCGCCACCCCTTGTCAAGGAGCAGGGGTGAGGAAGCAGCCCCACGGGGACCCGGGGACCTGCCATCCGAAGAGCCTTCCAGCCGAGACGCTGGGGAATGCCCCAGACTCAGATCCCAGGCCGGCCCAGCGCGTCCGGAGGGCCCCAGTGCTGGGAGGGCCGAGGTGCTCTGGGGCCACGCCATCTGTTGCTGAAACGTCGTTCTCCGCCTCTGGCTCCCTCTGCCTCCAGGCACTCCATCCTAGTCCCTCCGCTTCCTCTCTGCTGGGGAGTCTTCCCAGCTTTTGTCAGAGGTTTGGGGAGCATCTCTGCTCACCAAAGAGCAGTTTGAAATTCCTTTCCTGGAGAAAAATGTGCCGCCCAGCCAGTGTGTTTCTGGCTGTAGAGACAGCGCCCCGATCGGAATTTGGTTTGGATCCCTCATGGAAAATCCTGTTAGGGGACGAGGGAGAAAGAGCCCCCATGTGCTCACGATCCTTTCTATTCCCTTATAACCCCTTATAAGTGCGTGCGGAGTCCCCACTTCATTCACTGTGGGTGTTTACATAAATGTCAGTCCTCTTGGGCCTCTCCCCGCAACCCAGGGGGCCCCTTTTCAGGAAATAGGAAGAAGATTGAGTTTGTTTAACCATTTGGGGCCTGAGAGCCGGCGTCTGCCTGAGACCTCAGACGCCTGAGACCTCGTGCCTAGGGTAGGATTCTTGCTTCCCTCCTTTGGATCTCCTTTGGGCTAAGGTGTGACTGCGGAAGGAGACCTCTTCCGAGGCCGACCCCCTCCCAGGCGTCCCCATGCCCACCCCCCACCCCATCATTTCTGTGTTGTGGCACCTGCGACACCATCGTGTCTACCGGTTTGTGTGTTTATTTCCTCCAGACGGCACCTTGTGGGACGACGGTTGGCTGCTCTGTGGGGAGGGGCCTGCTCTGTGTGGGGCCCTGGGCGCTCCAGGACCGAGGAGTCAGCACCCTTCTGGATGGGAAGGGGACATCCACAAGGCGACACCCAGCCAGGCCAAAGACAGCTCTGGTTGGGGCCAGTTGGGCCATCCCCTGTGCACCTGGCCCAGCTTGTCCTCCCCAAGTCTGGAGGACAGGGCTTACCCTGGGCTTTCTCCCCAGAAGCCCTGTACCCGCTTGGGTGACCACCCCTCCCCACCTCCCTGGCCACGTACTGTCCCCACTTCCTGTTCCGCCACTGCCTGAGCTGCCCTTGTCATTGTCAGATAGGACAGCAGCATTCCCTGGGGGTGTTCAGAGAAGGGGAAGACCCCATCCTTATGAGAGCCGCCGGCAGCTCGAGCCGGGCCCAGCTTCCTGTGTTGTCAAAGAGCTCAGTGCCTTTTTCGGAAGCTGTTGGTTCACTGGGGAGCTTCCGTTATCCCAGGCCCGCTGCCCACCGGGATCTCGGGTGGCTTTTCCTTACGGCCCGAGGGTTCTGGGCGCCCTCCTCCTCTGCTTGGCTGAGAGCACAGGAAGAAGGACTGTATTTCAGGGCTGGTGATGTGGGGAGAGCCCCGCGCCCCGCAGCCAGGCTCTGGGGAAATGCTTCTAGCACAGATCACAGCCCTCGGCGAAGACGCCATCCGCAGGCTTCTGCCTCCAGCGGCAAGCTTTGATTTCTCTGTTGAGCGCCAGCCTGGTTCCTTGGACAGGTCGGGGCCTGTTCTCAGGAGCTCGGTGGAGCCTTAGGAGGCCTGCCCAGAACCGCTGCGAGGGTGGTGGGCTGTGCAGCCGGCTCTGCGGGCGAGCGGGGAGGCCCAGGGCTAGTCACAGGCCCGCCAGCCCACCCCCTCCCAGCCGGCTCATCTGGACCCTTTTTCAGGGTTGGCGGAGGGACGGGGCGGTTGGGGGTGCATATCTTGCTTGCGGTGGCCTGTCCCTGGACCGTGGGTGCAGGAGTGGGGTTTACATGCTACCCTCATCTCCTTCTCTGTTACCACCTCTGGGAAGTGTGGGGCCACTAGGCCTGTGGGGGCAGAAGAGCAGCCCTGCCAGGCCCAGAGGTTCTGAGTTCTGATTCTGACTTTGTGGAGGGGCCTGAGCTGCCGCTGGGCCTCCGGGCGGAGCAGAGTTCATGCTCAGCTGGCGGGAGCTGGTTTCGGGGAGGAGGGCCTGGGCCTCGGTTTGGGGCAGCAGCACGGTGCAGAGGGTGTGCAAGGTGAAGGCCAGCCTGTCCGCTCCCTCCCTCGTCCTGGCTGTTCCAACCTCAGCCGAATTTTCAATGTTTTGATTTGGGTTCGGTAGCTGGATCATGGCAAGGGCACCCTGACATTTCTTGTCCCTCTCCTGAACCTGGGGACGGGGGACAGCTCCTGAGAGGCTGGCTCCTGACCACCCATGGCTGCACCTGGAGCCCCAGCTCTGGGTCAGGGTGAGTCACCAACACTGACCCGCACTTGGCCTTGGGCAGGGAGGCTCCGCTGGTTCCCCTGTGGTGCTCCTTGCTGGGCTCTGTCGCACCTGGCTTAGGCCCTCCCCTTCCCGGACCTGTGTCCCCAGAGGCCTGCCAGCCCCGGCCCTGCCCTGCGAGTGCCAGGCACGGAGTGGCCGGTCATCAGGATAGTGTCCTTGCTGGTGTCCCCAGTGGAATGTGCGCAGACCTCCCCCGACCCCGCAGGCCCGGTTCTAGGTGCCTGTCACCAGGCCTCTGGCAGCAGATAAGATTTTCCTAGCTCAGAGCAGGAGGTGAATTCACCCTCCCTCGTGGAGGAAGGATCCAGCCACATCAGGTCGGGAGGTTGGTGTCCGGTCTAGGGTCTCTTAGACCGTGGGCCTGTGGAGAGAGGGCGCTTCCTTGGTCTCGGCCTCCAGGTCTTGCTTAGTTCACGATGCTCAGTTCACGAACGCACTCCTGTCAGCGCGGGGGGGACCGCAGCGGTTCATCTGTCCACCCGGGACTCCGCGGTTTCCATGCAGCGAGCTCCGGGGGCCTCACACGAGCAGCGGCGAGTCCTGCTGTCCTTATGTGAGCTCTTCTTGGAGCGTTTTTTTAGGCCCCAAATGCATTCTCCCCAGGGCCGGGCACTGGGCCAGATGACCCTGGCACCGCTCCGCGCCCTGGTTCCGGGGAAGTAGGGGACCAGAGAAGGGATCCATGTCGTGTCCCTGTCACTGGCTGTCCGTGGTGGGCTCCAAAGACTAAAGACGGTGACAGTGGCTCCACGGAGTCTGAGGGAGAACGGCTGCTGGTTGTGGGTGGGGGGCCGCGGGTGGGCAGCGTGGCGCGGAGAGCCGTGGAGGGAGGCGGCACATCCGTGGCAGGGCCACGCGCCTTCCAGGAATTCTCTCCCTCTTGGCCTCACTCTCCTGCGCAGGTGGGCTGGGGGCTGGCCTAGCCCTGTGGACCCAGGCCACGGGGTGGAGGGAGGCTGGGAGGCCGCGGTCGGTTTGCAGACCCCACGCTCTGCTGATCGGGGGCTGGTACCCGTCGCTCCGGGACTTGGCAGTCCGTCTGCTGGGGCCGGTCCCTGTGGCCGGTGCCGTCCTGCTGATCACAGACGGTCACCTCTGGGCCTGGTCCCCGGGGCCCTCGGTCTTCATCTTAGGGAGTTTACTTAAGTAACGAGAACGCCAGGTTCCCTACCTGGAAACTGAGGCGAAACAATAAAGTCATCCTGGAAGCATTTTTAGGTGGGTAAGAGTTTCTTTCCTTAGGTAGGGTTGCTTAGTAGGAATAAGTTTATTTATTACAGAAGAAAGGAACTTCAAGATGACCCCAGGGACCCCCTTACCCCAAGGCCGGTGTGGCCTTTGTGGATGCTGATGCCCCCTCCCAGCCCTCCTGCAGCCTCTGCTCCCTGGAACTCTCTGGAGCCCATCGGGCTGGCCGAGGCGCTGCTTCCTGCGGGTCAGGACTGTGCATCTGAACAGTGCCCAGCACGGACTGTGTGAGCGCCTCCCCGTCGGTCTTCCTGCACGCCAGGGATGTTAGAGCTCAGGGCACAAACCCGTCCTCCCCCCCCTTGCAGGCGGACGCCAGGGCCCAGGCCCGAGAAGCTGGTCACTGGGCCCCTTGGGTTCAGTAGCTTGGCCCACTGAGGCCAAATTGGAGGCAGTGGAGCTGGGACTCCTTCCCATGTGTCCCCTACTCAGGTTTAGTGTGAGCCCCTCTTAGCCCCCTCCACCCCGAGGGCCCCAGCAGGCTGAGGACCCTTGGAGGCTGGATCCAAGAGAGCACAGCCCCCTGCGTGAGGCCTGCCGTCCCTCGATGTGGTGACTCTAGGTGGAAGGCAGGGAACAGCGCGGAGTCTGGTTGGGTCCAGCGGGCCTTGTGTCCCAGCCGAGGGGAGGGTCGGACGGGATGGGGTGGCCGGATTTGGTGGACACTGGGGCTAACTGGGTGTCCACCTCTGCTAACTTGGCGTCGGCCGGCTCCCAAGGACTAGGGGGTACTCTGTTTCCCAAGGCTCCCCACTGCACCCCTCTTCTTGCCCTGCTCATGCGCTGGGACGGCCTGGCTGCTCGCGCCCCAAATTCCAGGAGGAGATGGATGTTCAGGGAGGTGGTTTCCCTCGCGGGGCCAGTGACCTGCATCACCCCCTGTGCACCTCTGGAGGACGCTGTGGCCTTACACACGTGGCTCGCCGCCTCTGAGCCGCGCTCCAGCATCCAGAAGGCATCATAACAGCCACCGCCTCACGGGGTTGGCGTGAGGGTGAACGGACATAAATCAGAGAACGTGTGACCCTGGCCACGGAGATGTACGTTAGCCTGTGACAGCCACTGTCATGAGTTCTAACAACGTGGCCGCCCTGGGACCAGCAGGGTAGGGAGACACACAAGTCGGGCCTTCCAGAAGCTTCCAGTCCAGTTAGGTTGGTGGTATGTACACTCCAAGATGAGATGCCCTGGGACCCTCGGGCGTCCCCAGGAAGGCAGCTCGTTGGCAGTGGGGACTCAGCAAAGCCTTCAGGGCCCGGAAGTGTTGTACCGGTCGTCCTGGGCTCCCTGGACACAGAGGAGAGCAGCTGAGAATCGGGGCAGCCAGAGAAACGGGACAGGAGGGCAGAGGAGGGGCGCGGGGGGTGTGGGGCCAGTCCCCTGTGCTGTTCTCAGGCCGCCCGGCTCCGTGCACGCCCTCCACACCGCACCTCTCCGCAGATGCCTGCTTCCTGCTTTATGCTCGCCTGGCACAGGTTCCTCAGCTGACCTGTGCCGTCCTTCCAGAGGTCTTGGCTGCATCCCCAGCCTCCCCCAGGGCTCACGGTGGAACCGGCGTGCCTGGTCCGTCTCCCTGGGTCCTTGCGTGTGGGCCAGCAGCCACCTCTGTCTCTGTCACTTCCTGCTGTGCCTTGGACGCTGCTCAGCAGGAACGTGCAGAGAGACTTCCCGGCCTGAGACCCAGGCCTGGTCCTCCGGAGCCTCATGCCGCCAGCTCCTGGGTTGCAGCTGGAGCCCGGGGAGGATGAGCCAGCGGCCTCTCTCCGTACCTTGCTTTCTGCCTCTGGCTCAAGAGCAGAAACTTGCATCTGCTGCTCATTCACGGGGCTGTGGGGGAGACTGAGTCAGGGCTGGGAGGCGGGTTCTCTGTGGGTCCCAGGGTTTGCTGGGTGGGTTGGGGGTAGAAGAAGCCCTTCCGTGGGGGCTGGTCTGGACTGCCTCCTCCCCACGGGGCTCTCTAAGGACAGCTGGGGAGTAAAGAGCTAGTTAACACCACGGGGCTTCGGGAGACTCAGTACTAAAGTTATAATTAAACCTTGAGCCACCACAGGCCCCTCTCCTTCGGGGGCCTGGGCCGCCCCATAAAAGTGGGGCTTCAGTGAATTCTCTCTCTGACTTGTTTTTATGGCGTCTCCCTCCCAGCAGAGTCCCTAGGGCTTGGGATCTGGAGGGAGTGGCCGAGAGCCTCTCACACATCTGGGGTGGATGCTGCGGAGATGGCTCCGGAAGTCCGGGGGCCCCAGCAGCTGCGGGCTCCCGCAGTCACTTCCTCTGCCCGACCCGGCAGGCGAGACTGAGCACCTGCCCGATGTGTGTGTGTCGGGCAGAGGGTGGGGGGCGGTGCCAGGTCCGGCTGCTCCCGCACACAGCTGGTTCTGGTACCGGTGTCCCCACAGCCGGGATGCTGAGTGGGCTCTCCCTTGTCCTTCCTGCCCAGAGACCTGGGATGAGCCGAGTGTACCCTTTGTGGTCCCTTTGTGGCCCCCGGTTGCTGCACGTTTACTGCTGCCATCCTGCCCTTCCTGGTGAGGCTTAGGGCCTCCTTTGGTATTAAAGGGACCTGCTCCTAGTTCACTGTGGCTGACAGGTTCAAGGCTGGGACACCGAGATGAAAGGCGAGTCCTCATGAGCACTGCTGGTGAGAGGAGCACACAGCGGGAGGTCCCGGAGGAGCCCGCCAGCGTCCCACTCCCAGGGCTGCAGACTCAGAGTGGTGCTGGGAGCCGCCCATGGACGTGGACACAGCCCCCGCGCTCGTGTACTAGGGATCCCTCACGGGGCCCCCGTTACGTTGTTAATAGCTTTGTTGAGATGGCATCCGTACACCATGAAGGTCACTCTCCCAGAGCGTGCCGTTCAGCGGTGTTTCATGCATTTGCAACGTCCTACGGTTATCGCCACTGATTCCAGAACATTCTCATCATCTCCGAAGAGACTCTGTATCCATCTGTAGCCAGGCTCTCCGCAGGCCCGGGCAGCACGGAACTGCGTCGGTCTGTGTAAATTCTCCTGTTCTGCGTATTCTGCAGGACTGGAATCCAACGCATCTGGCTTTTCACGGGGTGTGGTGTCTTCAAGGTTTGCACTGTGGCAGGTGCCAAAGCTTCGTTCCTTTTCGTGACTGAACAGTACTCCACACGACGGCCACGCCGTGCTCCGTTTACCTGTTCATCTGTGGGTGGGCGTCAGGGGTGCCCTGCATTCTGTCATGACTCACGCCGCCGTGAACACAGGTGCCCAGGTCTTGGTGTGCATGTGTTTTCGTTTCTCTTGGGGACCTGCCCGTCCCGTGGTAGGTGGTGGGGGCGCACTGGGCCTCCTGCCCCCAGTCCCTGCGTGTTTCTTGCACTTTCCCCCGTGACATGTTGAATCTACGTCTGGACAATTTTCCAGAGGTGCAGGGCCAGCCTCGTGGGATATGGTGGCTGGGCCTGGGGATGGGTTTGGGGATCGGTTTGGGGGTCCGCGTGGGGGCACAGAAGAGCCATTCGGGTCTGTAGCCAAGTGCTGCCGCTGGCTTCTGGTTCTCTTCACCCGTGGGGAAACGGAAGAAGGTCTGCGGGTCCTCCCGCTGGGGCGATGGGGAAGCTGCAGTGGAGCCCCTGAGCGGGAGGAAGTGGGTGGAGGGAGCGGCTGGGCTGCGCAGACCCCCTCCATCGTAGGAAGCTGGGGGAGTGGACGGAATGGATGGGGTGTGGGAGCGGCCTCTTCCTGGAAGATCAGGCTCCCCCTGACCTCACCAGCCGTGGCCCCAGGCAGACGCTTCCTTCCAGGGAGGGTGGAGGTGCGGGGGACTCGGGGACCCCGGGAGGGGGCGCAGGCAGCCGGAGCATCTGCCCCCGCGCCACACACAGAAAAGTTAGGCTCAAACAAACACGTGTCCTTTGTCATGTGAAACCACAGGAGCGCAAAACGCAAAGTCCGTTTGCCCTGTGCCCGGTGCGCCTGCTCCCCCCGCAGCCCACAGCCCGAGCTGAGAGCCCCGGAAGGGCCTGGCGGGGCTGGGAAGCCAGGAGGGGGCGGCGAGGCCCTGGGCCGGCTTCCCTCCTCCTCAGGACCCGCAGCTGGAGGGGCCTCCACCTCTCGCCAGTTCGCAGGCAGAAATTACCATATGAATGTGGCTCCTTCCCGGATCCTGGAGCTGAGGGACCTGGGAGGGCACAGGCTCCCACCCCCAGGCCTCCTTGTTCTGTGCTGGCGGCCGACCTAGCGGAGGAGGCTGACTTTGACTCGTTTCCGATCCCTCGGCAGGTACCCCCGGGGCACAGAGGGTGCGGGGTGAGCGGGACACCCCACCGACAGCACGCTTCAGGCTGGGCTTTCTTCCGTCCTGACTTGTGTAAGGACAGGTTTCCGTGGTGTTGGTTCTGTTGGTCTCATTTCAAGAGTCACCGCTAGTTACCGCAGTAAACGCGGGCTCCAGGGAGAAACCGGCGGCCGGGTGGAGGGGCGGGATAGCAAGTTTGAGCGCCTTTAGACTGAAGTGCCCTTGCACAGCCAAGCCCTGGGGTCCCTGCTGCTCTGGTGGCCCAGCAGCCTCTTGTGTCTGAGCCCCGGGCTCTGTCCGTTGTTCAGCCACTCTTAAGTTTGGGCTGGAGGTGTGTCACATAGAACAGCTGGATGGCAGATTCAGGGACAGCAGGAAAAGTCCCCCTGGAGTTCTGCAACTCACCGACAGATGCCAGCTCCCAGGGGGCGTGTCTTCAGGGTTGCCCAGTGACTGGTGGCCTGGTCCCCTGCACACAGGAGACCCACTTGACTCTGTGGCACCTGTCAGGCTGCCTGTAGCTGGGGAAGCCACTCAGGGTAGTGCCTCAGGGTGGTCCCAGGTGTTCTGCTCTGAGCCCCTGCCCATCTGCTGGGCCTGCCTGCCCCTGGCCCCGTCACAGGCCACCAAGTGTCTGCCTGGTTTCCTTCTCCGTGGGCGCCCTACCCCCATTTCCTGAGCGAAATTTCCTGACCAGGCAGGAGCCACCCCCGGAAGCACATCCATCCATCCATCCTTCCTCTTGGGGGTTTGGTGCCTCTAGAGGATGACATGGTTAACGTCCAGCTCACACGCTGCCGCACACTGAAAGCCGCCGGGGAGCCCGTGGGAAAGGATGCAGGCCAGCACCTCGGGGGCCAGGGCGGGAGAGGTGCCACCTGGATTGGCCAGGGAGCAGTGGCCGGCCCCCCACGATGTTCTGGGAAGAGAGGAAGGCTGGAGGAAGAGCAGTAGCTCCCCGCTCATTCATTCAGCACCCTAGGGGAAGGGGGGGTTCTCTGGGAGCAGGGGGCGGGGAGAACCGCTCTGAGGAGCCTTGTTTGCAGAGCTGATAGGAGCTCCGGAGACTGGCCACGCACCGAAGCTGGGGAGCTGAGCGGGGCCTGTACTTCGCGGACAGCGACTTAGAGCGTTGTCGGTGCCTCGCATGTTTCTGCCTCGGCAGTAATCTTTGATTCTTACAATGTTCTTGGGAGGCCAGTGTTACTGTTCCAGTGTACGCATAAGGAAATGGAGGCACAGAGAGGTTAGGTTACTTGCTCAGGGTCACACAGTAAGTGTGGTGAGGGCTACCAGTGAGTGGACAGAGATTGGCATTTAATGTCCAGAGGACAGGCAGTCTACGGGGGAGAGCATCCAGCCCGGGACCAGGACGGATTCTGCTGGTGGAGGAGGGGCTGGTGAGCAGCCTTAGCCCCAGCAGCTCAGACAGAGGAGACAAAGCAGCAGAGGCCGGCATGGAAGCCCAGAGAAGAGAGCACTTAGGGAAAGGAAAGGGGACTGGTCAGAGCTCATTCCCTACAACTTGGGGTGAGGAGGTACCCCAGGCACTTGGCTCTGCAGAGGCCCAGCGGCTGTGTCTGCTTAAAACGCCAGGTCCAGAGTGTACCCAGACTTTGTGCCACAGCGCAGGCAGGAAGATGGACCGGACCTGCTGCTTCCCCTCTGCTGTGTGACCCGGCACCTGGGCACAGGGGTGTCTGCACTCCGCCCACGGCCAGCATCCCACCCCCTGCTGGTGTGTCAGGGCAGATGGACATGTCTGTCCAGAGGGTGGGCAGCGGGCTTTTTCCTGGGAAGGGCCTGGCCTAAAGGGTCGGGTGTGTTTCCAGGACTCCTGGGATGGGCTGGCAGCCGGTCCCGCGCTCCGGCTGGAGAGCGTGTGACCGTAGGGGTGGGCCCTCCAGTATCACAGCGTCCTCCTTTGGTTTATTCACTGGGTGAGGGGCTCCTGTGGGCGAGCGGGGGCTGGAGGGGGCAGGGGTGGGGAGGCGTGGAGGGTCTGAGCAGCCCCGCGGGGTTGTAGGCTGAGGGCCGTGGAAGGGTCCTTGCTGATTCCTGGGCCCTGAGCACGCTGCGTGCAGAGCCCCCGTCCTCCTGAGCAGGAAGGACCCTGGGTGGGAGGGGGGATGCGTCCAGCCCCACCCCCCCACCGGCCCCCTGTCAGCCTGAAGCTGGAGCCGCAGAGGGATGGGTGCCCTGGTTCGAGACCCCGCCCCTGCTTTCCCCCACCCTTCCTGGACCCTCAGCCCCTGGGCCTGTGGTATGAGCGGTCCCTCCCCCTGCCTCAGGGGTCATCTGGCTGGGCTTCTCTTCCGGCCCAGGAATGTGCCCCTCCCTGCTCGGCCCGCCTTCCCGGAGGGGGCTCTGGGCACGGGGTCACCTTGGCCAGCGCCCCCATCACCCCACTCACCCCAGGCCTGACCAGAACTGCACAGGCATGGTTTGTTTCGTAACTTTTTGGGGGAGGGGGAGGTGAATTTTGATGTCTTTTTCCACGTAGCCCCTGGGGGTGGGGAGGCTGCCCCCTCGTAGCCCGAGAGCCCTGTCTACTTTCTGTTTTCTCAGATGACTTCATCAGCTGGAGGAGGCAGCACCCCCAGCCTCTGTCCGGTCTCCCCCCAGCTCTGGGGAGCATCTGCTGACAGTGCTGCTGATAGGAGGGGGGGGGCAGGGGCAGGGGAGGCAGAAGCCTCCCTCTTTAGGGGGACATCCCTGATAAGAGGAAATTCCACGCTGTGACAAATGGCCGGTTTCCATCCATCCACGGGGGCGGGTGGGACCTTTTCTTTCTCTTTTTAACTTGGCAAATATTTGCCAAGAACTAACGGAATCTCTGTGGTCAGCCGGCCCCTTCGGACCCGGTGGGCGGGCTGGCTGGGGCTGGATTCTGGGTTAGCTTGGGGGCGGGGGTCCCGGTCATGCTGGAAGGTTCTCTGGGGTGGGAGGAGGCTCCGGTGGGTGGGTGGGCCAGGGGGCACAGTCCCTGATCCTGCAAGGCCAGTGGGTGCTGGAAAATGGGCTAATAAATCCTTGACACAGGAAGTCGGAGGGCTCATCCCAGCCCTGGCTGCCTGTCAGTTCTCCAGGCTGCCTTGTAGGAAGGGAGCTCAGGCGGCTTGCAGGTCGGAGCCTGCTCTGAGCGGAGAAAGACGGATGTCTCGCCCGGCCGAGAGTCCCTGGGAGGGGGAGGCGGGCCTGCAAATCAGGAACAGAAGAGGGCCTCTTCCAGAAGGGGGTGGGGTGGCCTGGTGAGAGGTGGCCGCTGTCCAACTCGGACTCTGCCGGACTCGGGCCAACTGAAGCGAAGAGCTTCTTGAGATTTGAGACTCCTGCCTGCACGACGGCGGAGAAGCTTGCTTCCACGCGTCCGGCGGGAGCGAAGCCCGGGAGCCTTGGTGGACGGTAGGAGCGGGGGAACCCCCTCCCCGCCTTCTCCGCCTTTGGGGCGTCTCTGGTCCTTGAAGGAATGAATGAAACGAATGAGTCAGAAGGGGATGGCACGGTCACTGCCGGGTCCTCTCCCAGGTCCGCAAAGGCTAGGGCGGCCTGGGAGATCTTCCTTGATGGATGCACACCCCCACCGGCTCTCCCCACACGGGAACCAGAGACTGCAACTTTGTCTTCGGCAGTCGGCAGTCTCGGGGGCCGCCGCCGCCGCCGCCGCCGCCGCCGCCGCCTCCTCCTCCTCCTCCTCCTCCTCCTCCTCCTCCTCCTCCTCCTCGGAAAAGGGAAGGAGCTCCGGAGCAGGAGAAAAATGCAGCCCTTTGCATATGCAAATCCCTTTTTTCTTGCGGAGGCGCGAGCCTTTGTGCTCCTGTTCTAAGCCTGAGTTTCAGGCCGGAGGGCGAAGTCTCCGGTTTCTGGCATCCCGGTTCCCGACCAGACTCCCGACGAGGCACTTCCTGCCTCGTACAACGTGTGAAGTGTAATTTGATTTGGAATTACTTATCGAATTAGATGAGGCGTGTGTGCTTTTGAAATTCAGCCCTCGATCCCCGCCCGCACAAATCTGCAAAATTTGGTCATTTATATTCAGTGTTTTCCATCTTTAGAAGGGAACAGGAAGTTCCCCTGCGACGTTTATGGGGAGCTTGTAGCGGCTTGGGTGGGTGAATGGGGGACAAGGAGAAACGAGCAAGGAGCAGAGGAAATGGAGGAGGTCCTGTTTCCAAAGCCCTGCAGGGGGCGAGGCCCCTACACTCCCTGCCCACCCCCTGCACATGGCTGGTTCTCACTGGCCCTCTCGCTGCAGCTCTGGGAGGGAGACCCCCGGCCTTGAATCATTTGTTGAATGAATCTGTATTGTGGTTCTGGTCCCCTAGGACCCTGTGATCTCCCCACCCCCAAGTTTTTATTTATTTTTGACAGAGAGCACAAGCAGGGGGAGCAGCAGAGGGAGAGGGAGAAGCAGGCCACCCCCTGTGCAGGGAGCCTGACCAGGGGCTGGACCCGAGGAGTCCAGGATCTTCTTCCACAATTATTGTTTGTAGCCATTTTTTTAAGATGCAAAGCAGTTCCGTGTGTGTGTGTGTGTGTGTGTGTGTGTGTGTGTGTGTGTCCCCGGTCCGTCTGTCCGGTCCCCAGCCCCACTGACTTCCCCAGGTTGGCTAACAAGCACCTCTCCCTCCCCTACCCCTCACAGCCAGGAGTGGGGAGGCCTCTTTGAGGCCCCTGTGAATTGGTCAGCTCAGCCTGGGGCGACCTCCAGGAAGTGAAGTTTGGGGATGGGAAGGGGCATTTTGCTCTCTGCTGGGATGGCTCCATGGGGAGCTTGCAGAGCAGCAGCGTCCCAGGCCTCTGTGTCCCAGGCCTCTGTGTGGGGCCTCTGCTGTGTCAGGGCTTGTGTTCTTTGCCCCCCCGCCCCCCGCCTTCCCTGGGAGTTCTGCGGCCTGGAGAAGGCCCCTGGACTCTGGGACTCCTATACTGGGCCCTGCGATTACTTTAAAGGAGCTTGACCAGCCAGGCTTAGCCTTTAGGTGGTTTTCTCCCAGGTTGTGGGGGCTCAAATGCTGTGCCCCTTGATAGGCCTGGGGCTTCCCTACAGGGAACTCCCTTCCCAATCGGGTGGGCATCTCCCAGCAGCTGCTGGGGAGAGGGGGCGAGAGCTCCGGGCCTCCCATCCCTGCCCCCGCGGCAGATGCTGCCTGGGTCTTTGCTGGAGGACTTGGCCTGTGGAGTCGCCCTGCTCTGAGCAGGCTCGCTGCGGTGCGTGAAGGACCACGGCTGGAACAGCGCTTGGGGCGCCGGGAGCCCCCAGGAGACCTTGGCCGTTGTGATCAGCGTCAGGCCTGCATTTGTTCTCGTTCATGCCAGACAGCGAGTCTTGGACCTGCCGTGTGCCGGCGCCGCTCTGAATGTGGCGGCTGAGGGCCCTGGCTCGGGGTCCCGTGGAGGGGGGCGTGGGAGGGAGCACGTCATCCTAACGCAGTCCCTGTGGAGACTGCTCAAATGCAGGGTGTGGGCTCAGTAGGGGACTGCGGGGACTCGAGGTGCCCAGGCCAGGGCCTGCAGGGCTGCAGGCACCGGGGGAGGTTGGGCAGAGGGCAGGAGCAGCTCCCCTCCCTCCGCCCTGCATCCGGGCCTCGTTGCTGGGGACGAGGAGCATCAGCCATCCGTGTCGTGGCCACGGGCTTGGGTACTCCAGAGGCGTCTGCCCGTGTCCCCTCGGCCTGCACTGCAGAGCTGTGCGCGGTCCCAGAGGGTAGACTCCAGGCACCTGGGTGGGGAGTGGGAGCAGCCACTGAGCCTGGAGGTTACCGGCTAGAGGGCAGTCTTCTCTGGGAGAGGCCTTGGGGCGGGAAGAGAAGAGGCCCTGGTGGGCCCTGGTATCCCCAGGAGCCCATCCTCTGACCCCCTAGTGCGCCTACCTGGATCTGCTTGGTGACCCTGGTTCCCTGCCTGGGCCCGTCCGGTAGCCTTCTAGGTGTCTTCGGACCGGTTGGCCTCGCTCTCTGTTCAGGCACTGTGGGCGGGTGGTGATTGAGTGAGGCCTGTTCAGACAACAGTGGCAGAGTCCCCGGGCTCTAAGAGCCAGGCATGGAGAGGATTGGGGTGAGCTGAGCGGATGGCACGGGCCTGACCCCGAGGGCGCTGTCCCGGGGCCAGCTGCGTGCGATACGGGACCGGCCCCCGTGGCTGCTGCTTCTGCCGGGAGCAGAGTCAGGCAGCAGCCCAGGGCAGAGGAGTCTGGTGCTGGGGAGGATGGAACTTGGGGGGACGTTGCTGGGATGCAGAACAAGGCAACAAGACCCCCAGGGAGGCGGCAGGCTGCTGGGGCAACCCCTGGGTGTTGGCTTCCAAGTCAGGCCTTGCAGGCCTGCCCTGGTGCGCTCTCCGCAGCCGCCGCCCAGGAGCTGGGCTGCAGTGTGCGCGGCCTCAGAGGCATCCCACCCAATAGCGGGCTCCTTTCCGGGGGCTGCCTTTCAGCCAGGGGAGACTTGGTGGCGCCGGGCAGGAGGCCATGGAGGGGGTTGGCTCCAGGCTGCAGGCAGAGAGGAGCGGGGTCACCGGGTGGGGCGGGGGGAGTCCTGCACTCCTTCCTACGTAGGTGACCTTCTGCCACAGGCTGAGTCACACACGGAGCCTCTTGGTGGCAGGGTTCCTCCAGATTGGGACCGGTGGCCAATGCCACTGCTCTTGATGGCTCACGTTCCGTGGGTCGTCCGTCTGTTCTGTTGCTGGAGGTCGTAGGTACTTCTCGAGGGCCACTCTCTGGGCGAGGGGTTGGGGGCATCACTGAGCAGGCCACGGTGTCAGGTTCAAGGAGAAGGGAGCAGCGGTGGGGGGGGCGGTGGTCAGGAGCCACAGGGCCTGTTTTCTGCCCAGGTAGACAGTGCCACTGTGGCAGGGTGGGGACCCTGCTAAGAGCCACGGGGAGCCATGGCCGGTACCCGAGGCCCGAGACAAGCACCGCGCAGGCCACAGAGAAGTGCTATATTGCTCTGACGGTCGGACGACTGTCCAGTGACCATGCCTCGCCGAGGGTCCCCTGGGTTCTGTGAGTAGTTAGGCTGGATGCCTGCGGGGGCCCAGAGCAGGGACTCTGGCTCTTGCACGGCCGTGCTCACAGCAGCGTTATTTACAGACGGGGGAGACGGCGCAGGCGTCGGGGGATGGATGAACCGATAAACAGTGGAGTGTCAGGCAGACGTGGAAAGGGAGGCCATTCCTGCCCCTGCGGCGACACGCAGGCTCCGCGAGAGAAGCCGGGTGCAGGGGACGGGGCTGCGCGAGGTCCGTAGGCCTTTGAAATCCACAGTCGGAAGGTGGATGCGAGGCCACCGGGGTGTGGCAGGGGAAGTGAGAGGTCAGTGGGCGCGGTCCCTGGGGAGGGTGATGGACGCATTCTGGAGGTGGCTGGTGGTGATGGTGCACAGCAGCAGGCATGGGGCCCAGAAGCAGACACCGAAACATGGTTTAAATGCCTGAAACTTGATGTTATATAAATGTTACCACAACCAAGAAGATAATTAGGCTGGAGGAAGGGATAAGCCAGTGTGTAGGGTCACCCCAGCCTGGGTGGTCTCGAGCCTTCTTTCCACGGTGAAGGTTGGTGGCCTGGCGGGCAGTGACGTCACCCTGGGCCTGAGAGCTGCCGACAGGGGGCGGTGGGGGGGCGAGGGGAGGAGGTTGACCCCGGGGCCGCTGGGGTGGGAATGAGGCTGCACCAGGGCCCAGGCCCTGAGATAAAACGGGCATCCCCTTCTTGGAGGAGGGGAAGGAAAGTCATAGCAGTTTGCTGTCTTTCCACATTGCCTTGTCCGAGAAGCAGGCAGGAACAGTGAGCAAAGGCAGGTGGTGCTGTGTGACCACGAGTCAGTGACTTAACCTCTCTGAACCTGGCTTTTCCACTTTGAAAAAATAGGGCTCTTTGGGGGCATCTGGCTGACCCTTTCCATCTCAGGGTTGTGAGTTCGAGCCCCATGCTGAGCGTAGCAGTCACTTAAAGATAGGGCCTTTTTTTAAAAAATGGGGCTCAGGGCACCTGGGTTGGGCCTCTGACTCTTGGTTTCAGGTCTGGTCGTGATCTCAGGGTCAGGGAATAGAGCTGTGTTGGGCTCTGCGCCCGGAGTGGAGTCTCCTTGGGATCCCCCCCCCCCCCACCTCCCTCTGCTCCTCCTGCTCATACGCGCGGTCTGTCTCTCTCTCTCGGATAAATACATCTTTAAAAAAGCAGGACTCCCCCTGGTTCTGTTTAGCTGATGACGGTGCAGAGGGGGTCCTCTGGGACATAAATGTGAAACTTCTTTCATGTGAAGAACATCCCTTTGCTGTTTGTAGCATTTCACAAAGTTCGGGTATGAAACAGAAATTCAGGTGCCGGGGCCACGGGACAGAGGATGCGGCCCTGGCCCCAGGGAGGGGTCGCTGGGGGACGTGGGTCGGATGCAGGTCTGACCATTGTCGCGGCGGGGCTGTGGGCCAGGCTGGGGCCGCAGAGCCCTCCTCCCCCGAGCCCGCACCAGGGGGACAACTCCCAAGACCCCAGTCATTCCACGAGTGTTGTTAGGGGGTCCCCTCCCTGTACGCTCTGGACGGACGTGGGGGTCCACCCAGGCTGGCTGCCGTGCTCCCTGGGGCTCACGGCGTGTGTGTGATGGGGAACACGGATGGTAGCACATGGCCCAGCAGTGAATAGGAAGCTTTCGTATTGAGTAAATGAAGTGACGGTCGTCACAGGTTGGCCTGGCTATTTCTGATGGTGTTTCAGGGAAAAAATAAATCACTCTGCAGACTTAAGTTTCCCCATTTGTGAAAGAAGTAGATGGAACTAGAATTCTTTGCTATCCAGTGTCTTTGCCCTTTGCCCTGGGTCGCTTTTTAAATGTAAAGTAATTGAAATAATAAAATGAAAAATTTGGTTCCTTAGCGGGACCGGCTGCATTCCCAGTGCTGGGAAGTCACATGTGAAAACAGGTGGCAGTTCCTCAAAAAATTAAAAATACTAATGCCACGTGACCCCGTAATCCCGGAAGAACTGGAAGCAGGGTTTCCAGATCTCGCACACCTGTGTTCCCAGCGGCGCTAGTCACCAGAGCTGAAACGCAGAAGCGCCCCAGGTGTTGATGGAGGGACGGATAGGCAGAAGGGACTCTGAACCTTAATAGGACGTTCTGACACTCGCTACAGTGTGCACGAGCCCTGAGGACGTGATGTTAGGTGAGATAAGCCAGCCCCCGAAGGATAAACACTGTAAGATTCCTCTACACGGGGCTCCCTGGGCCTGCAGATTAGAAGGTAGAATGGGGGGGGGTGGGGAGTTGGTGTTTAATGGGGAGAGAGTTTCACTTTTGCAAGACAGCATTCTGGAGACGGGTTGTACAACAGCGTGAATGTCCTTCATGCCATGGGACTGAGCACTTAACGTAGGTGATGGTGAATTTCATGTTCCGTGTATTTTAGCACAGTTAACGCTGTAGCCCCCCATGGCTGCCGTATCAGGCGGCACGGGCCTGGGGTCCTTCCATCCTGGAAGTCCTCTGGGACGGCGCTGGGGGAGACGGTCTCTGCTGTCCCTGCCAGGTGGCCGGAGCAGCCGGGTCCCGGGTGGCTCTCCGTGGAAAGCAAGGGTTCAGAGAAATCGTCTGGGGCAGGTTGCCCTGATGGGGCCTCTGCTTCTCCTGTGGTTGGGCGGGCGGGGTCCTGCCTTCTGGCCCTGCAGAGCAGTTGTGCTGGTATCTCCACTGGCCGGGAGAGAAGGGGCTTGCGGGAGGGAACCCTCACCTGTGCAAAGGCCAGGCCCTTCCATCGGTGATGGGTAGGGGGTTGGGGGAAGAATGGGGCTCGTCGCGTTTTTGTGATAATTTCTGAAGCAGGCGCTGGTGGCAGGATGTTTGCTTTGTGGTTTGAGTTTCTGCCTGGGCAGGGGGCGGGTCGCTGGAGCCCAGGAGGCAGGGGATGAGGGCTGCATGTGGGGGGGGGCGGGGCCAGTGCAGGCCCCCCGACCAGACCCAGGGGCAGCTGGAAGCAATTTTCGGTCACGTGGGGCCGGGCCCAGCCGCTGGCCTGCAAGACAAGGCCCCATGTCTGTGTCCAGGAAGCAGCCGCACGGCCACATGTTCAAGGCCAGCTGCTGCGCTGGTCTTTGTTTATTTAAAGATGCTGGAGCTGGGGACAGTCTTTCTGAAGAGGGGGCAGTGGCAGATGCCTTCCGGGTGCTGCTGGGAGGAGGCCCCGTGGCTGTCCTTGCTGTCTCCTGGGTCGCTCGCCTTTCCCTGGCCTGGGAGTGCGGTGGGCAGCAGGGACCCGTGGGCTCTGTTACTGCTCGGTCCCCGATTCCGGGAAGGGGGAGTCACGGCGCTTTGTCCGGCTGAGAAAACGGGGAAGTCGAGCGACGTTGTGCAGAGAAACCACCCACGCTCTGATTTCTGGAGTCTGTCAGCTCATCATCCCGGCCGCGGAAGGAGAGGGTGCTGGGCCCCCCCCGCGGTCACCTCCCTCTGACACTTCCACAAAGCAGAGGTGCGGCCACCTAGGTGCGAGCCGGTTGGGCCCACTGGGGTTTGGCACTGGGGTTTGGTTGTCTGGGAGAGTCTGGTCGCTTCCCCAGGAAGTGGAAACCCCCGTGTCCCGTGTCCTGTGCATGAACCCCGCCCGCCCCTACCCCGCCCCAGCGCACACTTGGGAGCGGGGTTCCGAGGCTGATGCCCAGGGAACCAGCCAGCCCCTCCCTGGGGGGGACCCTGGAAGATGTTAGGATGCACCGTGTGTGTTCCTGGGAGGGGGAGGGAGCTCACCGTCCTCCTCAGTGGTTGGGGGCTGGGAAGGCCACAGGGGGACTGAGAGGCTGGCCAAGGAGAAGTGTGGATAGGCGCGTGTGGTGTATCTAGGGGTACTCCAGGACATGGCCGATGTGCTCCTGGTAGACCCTGGGAGGGACCCATGCTGTTCTGAGCACCCTGACCAGCTCCACCGGGGGAGTGGCCCTCAGGTCCCCACTGGGTGCCTCTGGCCACTCCTTCTCCAGGCCTCTGACCTGGGTGTACAGACTCTTCAGGGCAGGAAGGGAGGGAGGTTCTGATCTGCAAACTGCAGAGGCTTGAGTTATTTCTAGAAGCTCAGTCCTGCCTGCCTGTCCACAGACCTGGAAGCAAAAACTGGAGGTGTGGGGCACACAGGTGCCAGGCAGAGAGAAGGACCCCTCCCCTGGGTGGGGGTCGGGAGCTGCCCCAGAGCCCCAGAGCCCCATCTTCCCTGCTGTTGCCTGGGAACCGCAGAGCCCAGGAGGGGCATACTCTGTCCCCGTCTATTTACGGGGACCCAGGACTGAACACACCTCACCTGGGAGCTGCAGGATGATAGCCGGGTGTTCTTCATCCTGGCTCACGGGCTGGCCCCACCATTCAGCTCTTTGGCCCTGAGGGTCCTGAGGCCTGTGGGAGCCTGTTTGAGCCTGTGATGGAGGTGGGTGCCCTGGGGCAGGGTGGAGGCTGGGAAGAGGAGGGCTGGGGTCAGCTCTGCCTTGGAGCTGAGGGAAGGAACCTGCTAGTAGGCAGCTGCTGGGGAGGGGTGGGGCTCTGCCGGTGCTGTGGTGGGGGGGGCCTTTAGGTCTGGGGTCTCCTGTAAGGGTCTCCTGGGCAATTGAGCCTCAGTTTCCCCGCTTGAGAAATGGGGTGGTGGTCGGTGCTTTGCAGATGCCTGTGTCAGACCCCCTGACTCCCCCCGTTCTGCCCACAGCCCCCGAGGCGGCTCCTGGCTGTGTTGGCGACATGGCTGAGACCCCCAGAGACGCCGGGCTGAAGCAGGCGCCCGCGCCCCGCAACGAGAAGGCCCCCGCGGACTTCGGCTATGTGGGCATCGACTCCATCCTGGAGCAGATGCGCAGGAAGGCCATGAAGCAGGGCTTCGAGTTCAACATCATGGTGGTCGGTGAGTGTGCACCCCACGCTGGGACCCTACACCGCGGGCTTTGGGGCTCAGTCCGCTCCTCGGAAGACGGGGGTGGGCGCACCTGGCCCGCAGGGCGGATGGCACGTGGCACCGAGCGTGAGCCCGTGTGTGCTCCTGCGTGCGCCCGTGTGCCTGCCGGGAGGGCGGCAGCTCACTGACCAGCAGCCTCACCCCCTGCCCTCTCCGGGGCTCCGTCCTGGACTTCCAGTGACGGCGCCAGCCCCCCCACGGCCAGGAGGCCTTGCTAGAGGCTTCCTGGTGGCCCCGGGAGAGCCGGATGGGCCCCAGGGCAGGTCACTGATAAGCCCGGCCTGATCCGGGTTGGGGGCCAGACGTGGGGGTGCACTGGGCCACCTCTTGTTCCTGAAGTCCTTGGGGCCCCATTCGGTCCTCGCAGACGCCCTGTCAAAAGGGTGTCCCATTCTGCAGGCGGCAGTGAGGCCCAGAGGGGGCCTGGCACGGTCTCTGCTCACAGGGCGGGGAGACCAGAGCTCTGCTCCCTGGGCCAGGCGGGCATCTGTTTGGGGGTCTGCGGACCCAGCGTGGAATCCCGGCCTCACCTGCCCACTCAGTGGTGTGGTGCTGGTCCTCCCTTTCCCGGGGCTTACTCATCTGTAAGATGGGACCCCCGGGAGGGGCAGATCCGATGCCGCGTGCGGCTCCTGCATGGCCATGGGCGCTAGAGGAGTGGCAGTCGCAGAAGCAGCAGCGGGGGGCGGGGGGAGCGGAGGACGATAATCCCAGACGGTTTGGCGTCTCCCAGACACCAGGCACGGTGGCCGGGCTCTCTGACGTAGCTCCGGCCTGACCTGGCAGGGACGCAGACAAGTGGGCTGGGGGGGGGGGGGGGCGGGGACAGCCGGGCCCAGGGGTTCCCGACGTCCACCTACGGCATCCTGGGAGCTCACGCTTTTTCTTGACAGGTTATCAAAGTTGGAAAATCGGTATAATTTAATTCTATAAAATCCATGGGCTAGTGTCGCATAGAGCAGCTCAGGGAAGGGGTGAGGTGCTGGGGCTCCACGTGCGGGGTCGTGCCTGTGAGGTGCTCCCGGTGTGGATCCTGAGGTGGAAGGTTGTTTCGGGGCCCTGGATCAGGCTGTGGGGTTCCCATCCCCGCACTGGGCTCTGTGCCTGTTTCCTCCTCCGTCGGGCGGGATGACGATGGCCCCCCGGGCAGGCAAGGGCGTTACACAGCCTCCCTGAGGACAGCGGCTGGCGCATGAGGGGGGAGCACTGTGAGCAGAGCCCGGGGTCTGCGGCAGCGGCTGCAGGGCCAGCCCCCCTCCCCCCACCATGCCCTCTGCCTTCTGCCCTCCTGCTGTAGGCGGGCCTCAGGTGATGTGAGGATTGGAAACAGTGAGGCCAGGAGTGTTTCTGGGGCCCAGGGGTCTGGGAGCCCCATAGGGGGCGGCCTGAAGCCCCGGGGGCTCCCTCGACTGCCAGGATCTGTGGACATGGGCACTGGCCAGTGGCTGTTCCTGTTCCTGGTGGCGAGACCCAGCTGCCCCCCATCTGGCTGCCCCCCCGCCCCGTCCTGCCCCAGCAAGAACTGACCAGGTGGCTTCTCACTGAGCCCCGTGGTCGCTCAGCTACAGGCTTGAATGCTGAGTGTGCTGGCGGTTCTAACCTAGATGACCCCGGAAACCAGGCAGAACCCTGCAGTGCAGCGGCCTAGCGCGGTTAGACTGTGGCAGGTTTGCAGAGCCTCCCTCTTGTGGTCCTGGGGCTCTGTGGAGCTTTTCCTTCAAACCTCATGACCTCAGTGTGTCCAGCTGTGAAGAGGAAAGCTGCATCAGGGGGCCCAGCTCCCCCACGTGGCCTCCCCGGTGCTGCTGCTCTGCCTCTCAGCTCCTCTGGGGGGCCCTCTGGGTCCTGCCCCAGGACAAGGCCCCACTGCCTGGGCATCCCAGCCCTTCCCGCCTCTCGTCCTTCCCTGACTTGGGGCCCCACTGAGCGGGGCCGAGGGACAGCGCAGCGCCCAGGTACTGCCGAACCACCGGGCCCACTGACCGGCTCTCATCCTCTCCCCAGGGCAGAGCGGCTTGGGGAAGTCCACCTTGATCAATACCCTTTTCAAGTCCAAAATCAGCCGGAAGTCGGTGCAGCCCACCTCGGAGGAACGCATCCCCAAGACCATTGAGATCAAGTCCATCACGCACGGTGAGTGCCGGGGTGGGGCTGGGGGTGTTGACACGGGGTGTGGGGTGCTGCATCCTGAGTGGCCAGGTTGAAAGTCCGGGTCAGGGATGGTCTCCGGGAGCCCTGTAGGCCCTGGTTGGAGGGAGCCCCCTGGAGACAACTGAGTTTTACAGCAAAACCCATGGGTAGGAGCTGCCCAAGTCAGCAGTCACCAGGCCCTGCCGGAGGCGGTCCTCCCTGTGCATCACCTGGGGGATCGTCGCAGGTCCCCGGGGGGGGCACCCCAAACGGGCCTTGGTGGGGCCGGGCTGGTCAGGTTCCTCCCAGGCAGGACCCAGCCTACCCCAGGTTGTCTGTGGGGGTCCAGGGTTTCCCCCTGAGCTTGGTGGGCTCTGTGATTCTGCAGATATTGAGGAGAAGGGCGTCCGCATGAAGCTCACGGTCATCGACACGCCGGGCTTTGGGGACCACATCAACAATGAGAACTGGTGAGGACCCCTGGGGTTGCCACTGCTGGAGGAGCGCCCTGACGGCCGCCGGGGCCTGTCTCGCGGCCTGCTCCTCTGCTGAACCCTCCGCGGCCCCCAGATCCTGGGCCAGCGTGCAGTTCCCCTGAGACTCGTGACCCCCGCACCTGCTGGGGTCAAGGGTCAGCACGGGAGGCTGGCTGGGGAGCTCTCGGGGAGGCTGTGGTCTCTGCTCAGACGGCCCCGCAGCCCGGGTCCTCACACTGGCAGGCCGAGGATGGGGCTGGGACGTTGGGGGAGAACGGGCAGGAGCCGTGCCTGGAGCCGTGCCCCGGGGCGGGCTGACGGGGCCTGTGCTGGCAGCTGGCAGCCGATCATGAAGTTCATCAACGACCAGTACGAGAAGTACCTGCAGGAGGAGGTCAACATCAACCGGAAGAAGCGCATCCCGGACACGCGCGTGCACTGCTGCCTCTACTTCATCCCCGCCACCGGCCACTCGTGAGTCCCCCGCGGAGCCCGGGCCGTGTCCGTGACGGCCCCTGTCACTGTGCGGGAAGAGCGGTTACAGCTCTGCTCCCGGTGGAAGACGGTGGCCGCCACTCGGGGTCCCTGCAGTGCTGTCGCCATGCCTTCCCAGGACGGGCTTCCGGTTGGGGGCGGTGGCACACTGGAGCCAGTGGGCCAGGCTCTGGGGGGCACCCTGGGCAGTGGCCTGTCCTGGAGCCCTGGCTGGGTGGGCCCAGAGCTGCTGGGGGCTTCCTTCCCCCACTCCCTCCTCTCCCCTCCGAGGGGACCCCTCGCCCAGGACGGGGCTCAGAGCCGGCGTCACACCCCGTGCTTCTGTCTGGTAAATGCCCTCTTCCTCCTTCTTGTCCCTTGTGTCCCTTCTTTCTGGCGAATGTCCCTTCTTCTTTCCTGTCCCTTGCTTAGGGTTTGGCCAGCCATGGCCTTACCCGTGTGTCCACACCTGGGAGCCCCCGCGGATACCTGAGGGCCCTTTCTCAGCTGGAGGCAGCCCTGCCTGCCTCGTTCTGTCGCCGTCCGTCCGTCCCCCTCAGCTTGTCGCTCACCCACACCATTCTGCTTCAGCCTCAGGCCCCTGGACATCGAGTTCATGAAGCGCCTCAGCAAAGTCGTCAACATCGTCCCTGTCATCGCCAAGGCTGACACGCTGACCCTGGAGGAGAGGGTCTACTTCAAACAGCGGGTAGGGCTCTCCACCTCCAGCCAGGCTGTCGGACGCAACCCGCCAGCCTTCCTCGGGCGCGAGCAAGCCCAGAGCGGGCGGGGTTAGGTGGCCGCGTCCTCCGCCGCCGCAGTCCCACTCCAGGCCGCCGTCTCCGCAGGAAGGTGCGCCCGGGCCTGCGGCTTCCCGACAGGCCGCACGTCAGAGCCACCTGGGGAGCCGGGAGGACGAGGCCGCTGGGCCCCACGGAGCCTCCACCCCCGGTGGGCATGAGCGGGGAGGCCCCTAGGTCTCATCCCCAGAGCGCTGGCCGTGCTCAGCCGTGGCCCCGGGTGCGGGGATTTTCCCAGCAGGCTGAGGGGAGGATTGTGCCCTCGCCGTGGGCGCGTCTGCCGGAGGGAGCGGGCCACTGGGGGTCGGTGCCGGGGGCAGAAATGACGGGTGTGTGCGGCGCATCCGCGCGTGGGGGAGCCGGGGCAGCAAACGGTGGGGACAGTCGGACACAGGCAGGTGCACGCCGGGCTGCGGGGTCCCAGGCAGCACCCAGGCCCCGCCGTGACAGAGGGTTTCCAGGTGGAGCTCGAGGGACAACTCGCCATCCCAGAGCTGCTGTCTCTGGGGTGTGCCAGCCTACAGAGGGAGGACGGGGAGACGGCTTGGGACTCCGGCGGCTGCACCTGGCTCCCGGCGGGCCTGCAGCTCCCCCTCCTCCACTTGGGAGGCTTGAGAACTGGAGTATGAGGGTCACCAGCCCCATAGAGCCTGCCCTTGGCCCCAGGCTGGGCCCCCTCACTTTCTGGAGGTCACAGTGTGGGCCAATCCCAGTGGGTCAGTCCAGCCTGCTGTGCGGACGGCACCCACATCTCTCCCCTCCGGATCCCCAGATCACCGCGGACCTGCTGTCCAACGGCATCGACGTGTACCCCCAGAAGGAGTTTGACGAGGACCCGGAGGACCGGCTGGTGAATGAGAAGTTCCGAGTGAGTGCATTGGCCGTTCCCGGAGGCCCCCGATTCCTGCTAGAGGCCACGGCAGGGTCTTCGTACTGCTCCAGTGGGACTGGGGAAGCGAGTGGGATGGGCCTGAGCCATGGGAACGTGTTCTCTGGGCCGGAAGGAGTCAGAGCCCAAGTGTTCACATGGGGCTCTCTCGGGCCAAGGGTCTCCGTTCTTGGGGGCCCCGGGCTCAGGGCAGCTCCTCCCCGGGGCCCAGGAAGCTCACTGGCCTTCGCACACACGTGACCTGTGCTGCCTGTCCTTCCCTAGGAGATGATCCCGTTCGCCGTGGTGGGCAGTGACCACGAGTACCAAGTGAACGGGAAGAGGATCCTTGGCAGGAAAACCAAATGGGGCACCATCGAAGGTAATTGTCAAGCTGCTGGGGTCTCCAGATCAGAAAACTCAAGCCTCTTCTGCCAGCCTGGAGCTTGGGCACCCAGGCCCCAGCCGGGTGCTCCCGGGGCCTCATCTGTGGCATCGCCACACTCAGCCGCCGGGAGGGGGCCAGTGGCTTGTCTGGGGCCCATGGCCGTTAGCTGATGGAGCTGTGCCTTCACCCCGATCTCCCAGGGGACAGGGAAGTATCCAGAGAGAAAAGGAAGGAGCCCTGAGGGGTCCTGCCGAGTTCTGGGTTTTGGTGTTTCATAGCCATGCTGTGTGACCTTGGGCAAGTTGCTCCACCTCTCTGGGCCTAGGACAGTGCTGGGAATAGCGCTGTGAGAACAGCTGTGAGAACCAAATGGCGCGCCCCCTGCCAAGGTTTCCGGGACCCCACATCTTGTTGTCCTGCGGCTGCTGTAACGGATGACTGAGACTGGGTGGCTTGAAACGGAAACGTCTTCTCCTGGTTCTGGAGGCCAGAAGTTAAGGCATCAGTATGGCTGGTTCCTTTCAGAGCCCCTGAGGGAGAACGTGCTCCAGGCCCCTCTCCTGGTGGCTGTCAGCCATCCTCCGTGTCCCTTGGGCGGTCGGCAGTCCCCACTCAGCCTTCGGACTGTGTCTCTGTTTCTTGCTCAGGAGGCCATCTGCCTGTCATTGGCTTAGCTTCCCCTGAAATCCATGGTGATCCCCTCTTAGGGTCTTTACCTTAATTACATCTTCAAAAAAAAAACTCTCCAAGTATCCAAGTAGTCCCCATTCATAGGTGCCGAGGGCGTCGGCTGTTGGACATGGTTTGGGGGACATAGTTGAACCCCCTTTGGGTGGTGGTGCCCGCGGCAGGCTGCTCTGGGCACCACTTCACCCTCCGCTCTGTCCGTCTCCCTCTGTAGATTAGAGGATGCAGAATGGACAGGTTCGAAGGTCCACGTTGTCTTTGTTCCCGTGGCTGAGGGCCCGGCGTGGACAGGTCTGGAAGGTGCTCACCAGCCGCCGGGCCCCTGTCTCCCACCCCCCACCCCCGTGACACCGGGCGAGTCCCTCGATCCCCCAGGCCTCAGTCTTCATCTTCACCATCCTTAAGATGGGTGCTGTGTGTCAGGACCTTAGCAAAATGACGGACTGTCTCAGACTTGTGAAACTTTGGGGCAGCAAACGCCCTTAAGAAAGGGATCCTTGCGACACGGGACAGGGAGCTCCCTCCCTCTGTGCCTGCTCATTTTACATACGTTATCCCGATGCCTGCTTAACTCCCCCTCCCGCTCCCACCCCTGCGGCTGACCCTGCACCCTCCTGCAGAGAGGACCAGGCTGTGGCACCCAAGGGTTCGCCCCTGCCCTGCCAAAGCCTGGGCAAGGCGTGGAGCGGCCCACAGACCCGCTGCAGGGTGTTTTCCAGCGTCTCCTGGATCTGCGCTTCCGCAGCCCTCCCCTCCTCTAGGGGTGTCTCTGCGGCCGCTCAGGTCCCGGCCACGTGGGCGGTCTCTCTGTCAGGCTTACCTCATCTCTACCCCATGCTCTTCATCTCTACCCCATGCTCTTCAGGAACTCTTGGCGCAGGTGCCTGTTCTGGGGGGTGGAGAAGTGTGGGATCAGAAGGGCCCATGGGGACTGGGGACACAGCTGCCCAGGGCTGGATACACCTCTGCTGCCCCCTGGTGGCCAACTCCGGCCCACAGGCTCACCTTGGGGTTGTGAGAAATGGCCCTGTGGCCCCTATAGGGACCGTTGCAGGGTGGTGGGTCTCCCGCAGCCTTCGTGAGCACCCCGGAGATTTCTGCCTCCCCCCCCTCCGCGTCCATCCAGCCGGACCCCGCACTGAGCTAGCGGCCCTTCCTCTCCTGGGCCTTGCCTGCTCTAACTGACCCGAGGCCGGGCCGCCCTGTGCTCTTCCCCGGCCAGCCTGGTGAACGTGCCCGCTGTCCTCCTCGTCCCTCAGTCCCTGGTCCTGTTTCTTTGATCCTGGTTTTCGCCGTCCTGAGACGGTGCACCCATCCTCGGAAACTGCCTGGCGTGTTCAGGAGGAGGGTGGGGTGGGAGAGAGCTCGTGGTTAGCTCATCGGGAGGTGGGTGGCGTTGGAGTCCCACCTTACAGAGGAGGAAACTGAGGGTCAGAGAGGCCAGGAGAGGCAGCAGCCCCACGCGCACACTCCCAGCCGTGGGGCTCCCATCTTCCCGCCAGCTCTTTCCACTTCACGTCAGTAGCAATGCTGCGTGTGAGTCTGTCGGCAGAAGGTTCTAGTGCGGGCACAGCCCCGTGCCGGTGGGAGGAGGGCCGGGCTGTGGCAGGCAGGCCGCCATGGGAAGAAAATCGCAGGGCTTGGCAAGGGGGGGACCCTGGGGCTTCGGGGCTTTTTCTCCCCAGCTTCCTGGGGGCGATGGGGGAGACAGGCCCGTTCCCTGCGCTCTGAGCCCCGATGCCCCAAGACCACAGACGGGGAGGCCTGGTGGTGTGTTGGGTGCATGAAGGTTTGATGACACACATGAGTCATGCAGCAGAGCCCTCGGGGGCGCGGGGACACTGCCTCTCGGGGGGACCTGGAGGCATCTGGGGGGCCGGTCCTCCCACGTCCACAGAGCTGACTGCTGTCCTGCAGCCCGTGCTTTGGGCATCGGCATGTAGCCGGGCAGCGTAGGGTTCCTGAGCTCAGCGGCAGTGATGACCAGCATGGGAGAAGGCCCAGCAGGGCCCAGGTTCCCTAAATGCCACCTTCGGTCCCTGCCTGGTTCCATTGTCACCACTCCCTGTTTTCAGGGTCCCCTGGGACGTGCTGCTCTTCTCAGGAGATGCCCCTCCCCCAGCTCCCAGTGAGGAGCAGTGGCCCTAGTGGCCCTGCTGGACGGGAACCCTCTGGGGGGTGGGCGCCTGGCAGGGCCTGCCTCAGGGTGTCTGCAGAGTCCGGTGCCTGTGGGAGCCCAGTGCTCCCCTGTGGGGTGGGGACTCCCACCCCCACCAGCCCACCCACCCACCCACCCAGGCTTCTCTTGGCTCCTGAACTACTGGGGGGAGGGGAGAGGCAGGGCGGGGGAGGGGCTTCGAGTGACCTTAAAGCTCTTTTTGTCTCCTCAGTCGAGAACACCACCCACTGTGAGTTTGCGTACCTTCGGGACCTCCTCATCAGGTGAGAGAGGGCTGTGGGGTGTTGGTCTTGGCCCCCCGAAGGCCCTGAGAGGGCCTGAAGTCAGGTGTCCGGGCAGTGGGGGAGCAGCCAGAGGTGCTGGACAGTAGCTGACCCGTCCTCCCCCAGGAGGACCTCGGAAGCCCATTGTCTAAAACAGCTCCGTGGAAATGAAGCAGAAGTTAAAATCCTTCTTAATTGTGTGAAGACCCCCCCGCCCCCGGGAGGGAAGAGGCTTGGTTCTCGGCAGTGCAGCCTTGGGCCCCGGGGGTCTCTCGTGCCGGGCATGGAGATCGTGTCCCCCATCCCCATCCCAGTGTCTTCTGACCCCACCACTCTGACCTGGTTGAGGCTTTCCCTTAGTTTTCCTTGAGCTCAGATAGGGAGTGGCCGCCCTTAAGTCGTTAGAGAAGGTGCTTTGTGGCTGGATCTGGGCGGGTGATGAGACAGTGGGGGCATCTGCCGTGGTACCAGGAGCTCCTGGCTTCTCTGTTAGCAGATGGGTGCATTCTAGGCATTAAGTGGCCGTCCCTGGGTGGGGGCGGCTCTTGGTTTGGGGGGGTGGACTGTGGCTTCTGGGAGTGACCCCACTGTGTTGGACAGCCTGACTGCCCAAGACACCCACTAGGCCCTTCCGAGTCTCCTGTTGGGCTGTGAGAGAGGGGGAACCTGGGCACAGGACTGATGAGCAGGGTCGACCCGCACTCCAGCTCAGGGTGTAGCCCCAGGACCTGGTGCTTCTTGGTGGCAGCAAGGACATTTGAACGCTGTTCCCTCTGAGTGTGCACCCAGCCCCTACCCTTGGACCCCCACGCCCCCTGCCGTACCCCAGCCTGGGCCCACTTGGCTGGGCCTTACAAGCCCTCCTGGGGGGCCCCTGAAAGCCAGGCAGGAGGGATGGGGTGCTGGGGGAGCAGGCAGTGGGAGTCCCGGCTCCGGCCCTGTGGGGTCAGTGCCCGTGTCCCCCCCATGCCCCGCAGGACGCACATGCAGAACATCAAGGACATCACCAGCAGCATCCACTTCGAAGCCTACCGTGTGAAGCGTCTGCACGAGGGCAGCAACGCCATGGCCAACGGCGTCGAGGAAAAGGGGCCGGAGGCCCAGGAGATGTAGACCCACCCTGCCCCAGGACCCGCCCCTCCCCCGCCCTTTCCAGCACCGCCCCCAGGCCCGCCCACGTGCCCCGTTTTATTTTATATAATTTCCTCCACTTGCGTCGCTCTCCGCCCCTTCACACGCCGCCCAGTAACGAGGTCACATGCGCCCTCCTGCGTGTGTGCGTCCTTAGCTGCTCCGTGCGGGGCCTGGACCTGGTCCCGGGACGGGAGGGGCAGGAGAGGGGCCTCTGGCCCAGCGCCAGGCCCCAGTCTCTGAGCAAGGCAGGCCTGGGCGGGGCGGGTCAGGGGGGGGGGCGGCCTGGCCGGCCTGGAGCCCCTTCCTGCCTGCTCTCCCTACCCCGCCCAGGCCATAACTCAGACCCGTAACTCAGACATCCTCCCCCCTGGCCTCCCGCCCCAGGGGAGACTAGTTAATTCCATGAGATGCAAGTTGCCAATTGCTTAGAAGCGGGGAGGCCCGGCAGTGCCCGCCCGCGAGCCCGTCCTGCAGCAGAAAGTGCCTTTATCTCAGCCGTCCACGAGCCCGCCTTCTCTCCCCCGCTGTCCCCGCCGCCGGCACTGGGGACACATCGGAGAGAGGGGGGTGTCTCTTCATCTCTCCACCCCCCCCCCCCCACTTTGATTGAGCATGCAGGGGAAGGGAACAGATACCCCCCACTCCAGCCCCGCCCCGTGATTTGGGGGAAGGTCCCAGCAGGTGAAATCCGGTGGAGGTGCTGAGGGAGAGGATGTGACCATGTGGGAAGGAGGGGGCTGGGCCGTTCAGAGCGGCCCAGGTGACCCCAGCGCCTGCCTGCACCGCCCCACGTGACTGCGAGAGTGTTTCTGTCTGTCTGTCTGTCTGTCTGGATATCTCTGGCCTAAGATGCTCCGCCCGGGGTACACCCATTCAGCCCTCCTGGGCCAGGCTTTGCTCTGACACCTTGACCCCGGGAGCTTTTGTCACCCTAAATATGCCTGGGTTCCCGCACCCCAGAGCCCATCGTAAATACGCCCCGCCCCAAGGAGGGAGAGGTCAGGAGGCAGGTGTGCGTGGGCCCTCACTGGGCTGCAGCCCAGGCTGGCTTCTTGCAAGGGGAGGGAAGGGGATGCAGACAGGCCTGTGCGGGGGAGTGTGTGTGTGTGCGTGTGCGCACACGTGTGTGCGTGTGTACGATGTCCTTGCATTGTGTGTTCCCTCCCCACCTAAGACAGGAAGGACCCCTTAGCGAAACCGTGTACTTGCCGAATTGCCACGTTTTTGCCAAAACCCAGACTGCGAAGGAAACCTCCACCTTTGGCGGCGGGGCGAGGGCGCGGGGGGCAGCCTCGGGCGGGCCGGACTCGCTTTCCTTCTCTGTAGCCAGATCTCGGCAAATGATGTTTCACCGGCACCTGTTTCCACAGTGGCCTTTTGCTATGTGCCTCCTGAGAAATTCATCTTTTTGTATAAATAACAAAGTCTTGAGACTGTATTTCCTGAAATAAATGTCCAAACGCAAACCTGCCGGGGGGGGGGGGGGGCGTGCTCCTCTTCCTGATCCCAGAGGCGCGGTTCCCCGCGGGAGAAAGCCGGCCCGGCGGTGCTTGCGGGGGGGCTCTTCAACCTCGTGATGGGGAAGCCGGTGTCGGGGAGGTCAGAAGCCCGCGGGTATGTGGAAAGCCAAGGGCAAAGCTTTCCGAATGGATAAGGAGGCGGGAAGTTTCCCACCGCGAGGCCCCGCAAGCCTCTTTCGTTCCTGTATTGTCGGAAATAAAGTTTCTCTAGTTCAGTTTTGTCCTATCAGATCAAACCGTAGAAACTGGTCAGAATTTGACAGTAATTCCCTACCAGTGGCTTGTTCCTGGAGAACGCGGCCCCGAGGAGAGGGAGAGGTTCCGGAGGCTGCCATGGGCGCCTGGCTCTGCACGACAGCCCTCCCCCTTGCCCCGGGGTGTTGGGGGCCGGAGCCCTTTTCTGGGCATAACACGCTACCCTGAGCCGGGCCGTCTCGAACGGCGGAAATCATTCTGTCCTGGTTCCTGAGGCTGAATGTCCGTGGCGGGCGTGCGGCAGGCTGTCCTTTGTCCCGGCCTGCGCCGGCTTTCCTCCTTGTAGACGAGAAACCGATTTTGCGGAAGGCACCCCTGTTGGTTTGGGGGCCCCTCTTCAGGATGGGTTCGTCTCCTCAGTTCCATCGGCAAAGACCCTGTCTCCAAATAAGGCCGAGTTCTGAGGTTCTGTCTGAGGACATGAACTGGGGGCAGGGGCAAGTGCTCTTCAACCCAGGGCATCCAGTAACCCCCCTCCGTCGCTGGGCCCCAGGGACAAGGTGGCTGCAGAGGGCCCCGCAGCAGGGCTCGGATGTGGGTTCAAGGTCGGCTTGTTCTGCGGAAGGTCAGTGGGTTTCGTGTGCAAATGAATCAGTGGGCGGAGGCCCCATGAACCGCGGGCTTCTGGGGTCTGGGGTCTGTCCGGCACTGCCGACCCCTGCGGGGGGCACGGGAGGACAGAATCAGACCAGGGCGGAGCTGTGGGACCTTCATCTCAGGGCTCTTCCCAGCTCTCAGCGACGCTCTTGAACTTCTTGACGCTGAGGCTTCCCCTCCTCTCCCTCCTCCAGACTGAAACCACCCCCATCTTCACACCTGCTGGACACCCGTGTCCGGCAGCTGCTCTCTTGGGCCTGATCACCCCCCAGGGCCCAACGCCCTCTCCAAGCCTTGATCTCTGTTCTGGAATCTGGCTTCTTCCCCCAGGGGCTGGCTTACTGGGTCTGGCCAGTTCCCCGTCCCTGGCGCTGCTGGTCCCTCACTCACCAGGCTGATGGGGACCAGGAAACGGGCTCTGCCCAGCCCACCTGCACGTCCCTCCAAGGGCAGCCCAGGAATGCCGGTGGCGATGGGGGCTCTCCCACCCAAGCAAGCAAATCCCCTGCTCTCCATCTGGGTGACCAGCTGTCCCAGTCTACCTGGACATGGGGGGTTTCCAGGCATCTGGAACTTTCAGTGCTAAAACCTGGAAGGTCCTGGGTGAGCCGGACAAGTTGCTTACCCTGTGGAGACCCCACACCACCCTGCCCCCTCCCACCGATCAAGGTCATGGTCTTGGACTCCTCCGCCCAAGGGGCTCTTAAGGAGTTGGGCTGGTGCCAAGATATCCTGGGGTGAGCAGGGGCCTCCACGGCCAGCCAGAGCGTCAGACTGGCTCTGAGCACCTGTGGGGGTGGGATGTCCCCAGGGGGCTGTGACCAGGTGTCCCGTGCTCCCACATTCCCTGCTCTGGGCTGCAGGGTTTGACCAAACCAGGAGAAGGATTCAGTGAAGGGGCAGTTTTTGAGGGGGAGGGGGTGCTTTTCCAGACCCTCCCTTGTGTATGCCTTTGCATCCCGGGGGAACCATGCGGGTGGCCCCCACCAGGGGGAGAAACCAGATGGAAATCAGCTAATGGGTCTCTCTTCAGATCTGTATTTAGGGATGTGCCCCCTTATTGTTCAACGTGACATGAACCAAGCAGATGATGTGCAATGTGGGAGATGCCAGGAAAAAACAAACCCACAAGGAAATGAAAAACCAACCATCCTTCCTAGAGCTCGTTCTGGGGGCGGGGCTGGCGTCATTCTCATCTTGGTTCCTCTGCTTTGCCTCGTGTCCTGCTTGATTTGGTTTCAGGGGCACTGGGAAGAGGAAGTGGGGGGGCAGGAGGGCGAGGGGGTGCCATGCCGACCAGGCCAGACCCCCGTGTGAACAGCTGAGGGGTTTGGAGGCATCCTGTCTTGGGGACCACCCTGCAGGGGTCCCCAGCTCCCACGCACCCCTAGCAGGTGGCCGGATCCTTCCCAGATGAGACTGCCTGGTCCAGGCAGGAGCCCTCTGTCCCCGGCCCTCTCCTTCCCCCTTTCCCCCACTCACCCCCACACCAACCCCCTGAGGAAGGGGAAGGGGGACAGGCCTCTAAGAAGGTCTGGCCCAGCTCGGGTGTCCCAGACGGTGGAAATTGGGACTCACTGAGCAGACCAGATGCATTTCCTGCCTTGGCGCCTGGAACACTGCAGGTGTGTGCACGGCCCCAACCCCAGTCGGGAGGGGCCCGGGGAAGCAGAGGCAGCTGTTTCAGGGATGCGGGTGTCAGCGTCACGCCAGCACGTGGGGCTGTCCCCGTGAGGAGCCCAGACCTGAGAGCCTGTCGTTGGAGAGCCCCAGGGAGGCTGTGGTCCCCTCCGCCCACCCAGGCAGGCCGCAGACCCCCTGCCCTGCCTGCACTCCGAGGGCGCTGGCCTTTTCCAGAAAGTAAGACGTCCCAGCTTCTCTCTGATCATATTGGCCCTACCTGCTCCCTGTCGAAAGTGTGAAAACAGACAGAAGCCAGAAAACAACCACCCTAACAGCGAACACAAACCCCCTGATGCCAGTCCACCAGCTAATGGATAGGAGATACAGAAGTGCTTTAAAACATATTGGGGAAAATAATAATAATAATTAATTAATAAATAAATGCATCGGCAAACTTCGTTATGTCTGTCTTTCTGAAACTGAGCTCAGACCGAGCCCTCCCCTTTGTAACCGGTGTTTTCACGATCAGGGAGGGTTTTCCTACTTCATTATGTTTTCTTGGAGACTGTGATTTTCGTGGCAGTACATTAGCCCATCCCATACCCCTGCCTCACTGTGGACGGCTACGGGTTCACCCCCGTCCATGGGCCGCACTGGGAGGGCCCGAGGGTCGAGCCATCCCTGTCCTCCTCAGAGATGAAAGAGGTGCCTGGTGGCAGGAAGCTGCTGGAGACGGTTCTGAAGCCCACCCTGTCAGGGTCTGTGTAGACCCAGAGCCAGGAGGGGCCCCGGGATCGCATGGACCCGTCCTTCACCCTCCTGCCTGTTCCCCTCGAGGCTCTCGTTACTGCCGTTTGGCACGTGGGAGGGCAGAGCGTCCCCGTGAGGTCGTGCACACCGGCCGTCAGGGTCTCATGGAGTTCAGGGCTCATGCACAGAGCACGGCTTGGACCCCGTTACCGAAATGTTCATTTCTGAGCTCCTTTTCCACGTAGATTCAAGTACGCAGCTGGGTGTCTCCAGACTGGGTCCGCCAGGGAGACGCCGGCAGGTCACCTCTCGCTGATCATATATTGGGGACGCCCCAGAGGCCAGAGGGGGTGGATTGGGGAGGGGGGGTAGGGGGCAATGGCCCCTGGGCCCTGCCCTGGGTCACTCATGGTCTGAGATGACCCTGATCAGTCCCTCAGCTTTGGGAGGGACAGGAAGGCCCAAACAGCCTCGTGATCATCGGTCACCGTGGTTTACGTGCCGAGGGAGAAGTTCCAGGCCTGAAAGGTCGGATAATGGGGGACCTGGCCCGGGATGGGGTAGGCATCAGAAGGGGCCTCCTTCCTCGGGGGGGGGGCATGGGGTTGGAGGGGATCAGGAGGCCGAGGAGCTGGAAGTGGCAGAGGGCGGGGGGGGGGGGCTGATTCTGCCCCAAGCCAAGTCCCTCCCTGCACCCCTGCAAGGCTGGCCTCAGCACCCTCCCTTCTCCCATCCGGGTGAGCCCCAGCCACTCTCCCGCCGCACCCCTGCCTGGCGCCGCCCCCCAGGGCAGCCGGGCTCCTCCAGGGACAGCTGATCCCCAAAGTCCCCCACGCAGGGGTCCTGGCCAGCCCTCCGCGGTTCTGTGGAGAGCCCCGGGCAGCCGCTCAGCCGCCGTTTCCCGGCCGAGGGGCGGATCCCGACAGAAGAGAGCGGCAGAATGGATGCCCCGAGCCCAGGGAGAAAGCGTCTTCCTTCCCGTCAGCGAGGACGGCTGTAAATAATGAGAATAAAGAGGGAGTATGAATAATTAAAGCTGCCCAGAGTGAGTGGGTCTTGAACCGTCTGCCTGATTTAAAAACTAATTACTTGGAGAGTGTCACTGGCAGGGAACGGCGGCCCGTTTTCCACCATGCCCGCCTCCCCTCCCCTCCCTCCTCCCCCTCCTCCCCCCTCCCTCCTCTCTCCCCCCTCCTCCCTGCTCCAGAGGTGCTTGGTAGGGGGGACAACAGCATCAGGCTGATCAGCCAGACCCGGCCCAGGGAAACCTCCATGGCCCCTCCATCTCCCTGAGTAATGACTTCAGTAGAGCCTGCCCCCCGAAAATACCCAAGTCCCCTGAAGGAAACAGCCACATGGGGGGGACCACATTGGGGAGGCGTCGAGGACCTACGCAGGCAGAGCTGAGTCTGGAGCTGGAGCACTCGGGAGACCCCAGGGGCAGCCTCACCAGCCAGGCCGGGTTGGGCACGGCTCAGACCTGGCCTCTGCAGCCTGCCCAGAGCCCCTTGAGGGCGCTGGGGGAGGCGTGGCCCCAGGTGGTGCCCCTGGCTGGGTGGCTCCTGGACACATGGCCCTCAGAACGTCTTTGTGTGTCAGGAGTTGGGGTAGAGGGTTGGGAGGGAGTGTTTATGGGGACAGAGCTTCAGTTTGGGCAAAGAGAACGTTCTGGAGGTGGATGACGATGGCGGCCGTACAACAGTGTGAATGTGAACGCCTCCAAACTGTGCACTTAAAAAAGGCTAAAATGGTTATTTTATGTTCTATTTTACCACAATTTTAAAAATAAGTATGTAAAAAAAAAGGCTGTCTGTGTCTTGGGCCCACTGGGTCTGGGACAGGCTGGTCTCATGGCGGAAGATAGGGTTCCAGCATGTTCCGGCATGACAGAGGGTGCATCTCTGCATCTCCCGCTGGAGAACGGGGCCTTGGGGCTGCGGGGGGGCCTCTGCCAGGAGAAGCGAACACTCTGCCCTCCGGCCAGCTGCAACTGGGGCTTTGAGCGCTGGGTGGGGGTACGACCAGCAGTGCCTCCCAGAGGGTCAGCTGTGGGCTTTGCGGACATGGCCTCAAGGGGGCGTTGCTGAGTCTTGGGATTTGCAACCAGATTAACCCAAGGGGGGCACTGGATCCCTGCTCTGGCTCTGGGGCAGGTCAGAATCCTGCAGGAAGTTCCCTTCCCCTCCTGCTCCCCAACTGCTGCCTTTCTCCACCCCTCCTCCTCACGGTCCTGTCTGGAGCTCCAGCTCCCTCGGGCAGCCGGATCTGTAGGGGAGAGAAAAGTCTTTCCCTGTAGCAGAGGCCCTGCTCTTTCTTTGTCCAGCCCTTCAGGGCTTACAGAGCATCCCACTTCCATGGTGCCTTTGGAGAAGGCCCATCAGGGGCTGCCAGCGCCACTGTCCCGATGAGGAGACAGCTCGTGCAGCAGGGCGGTGGTGGAGGCCTGCTCCCAGGGTTCCTCCTCTGGGGGCCCTGCACTCTGGAAGCTGCTTTGGGCAGCCCTTCCTCTGCTGCCACCCTCCGTGGGAGGAGTGGGGCTCAACCCAGCCATATTCGATGTCACCGCGCTGGGCTGCCTGTGGTCTCAGAGCAAGAAGCATGCGTCTGCGTGTGCACAGGTGAGTACTCCAGCAAGCACGCGTGCCCCATAGCACAGGATACAGGGAAGCAACGGGATTGAGAGAGCCCCCTGGTTTGGGATTGCAATCAGTGTCCTGCCCAATTTCACATGTCCATTGTGATGGAAGTTGGAGGTGGGGCCCTTGGCCAGTGACTAGGTTTCTTCAGGATGTGATTCATGTTTTACAAGAAGGGACAAGATAGCTCTCTCTCTGCCTGTGTGCGCACTGAGGAGAGGCCATTGGAGCAGTGAGAAGGCAGCTGCCCACAAGCCATGAAAACCCTCTCACCAGGAGCAGAATCTATCAGCACCTTGATCCTGGGCTTCCCAGTCTCCAGAAGTGTAAGGAATAAGTTTCTATTGTTTAAGCCACCCAGTCTATGGTATTTTCTTATATCTTCTCAAGCCGGTGAAGACAACCATCATCACCATCATCCACCATCATCATCACCACCATTATCACCACCATCACCATCATCAACACCACCATCACCATCACCATCATCACCACCATCACCATCACCACCATCATCACCATCATCATCACCATCATCACCATTATCACCACCGTCACCATCATCAATACCCCCATCATCATCTCCACCATCACATCATCACCATCACCACCACCATCACCATCACCCATCACCATCACCACCATTATCACCACCATCACCATTATCACCACCATCACCACAACCATCATTATCATCACCATTACCACCTTCACCACTGTCACCACCATCACCATCACCACCATAACCAGCACCATCGTCATCACCACCATCATCACCCTCAGCACTGTCACCACCATCATCACCATCACCAACATTATCACCAACATGCTGAAGCTGACCTGATGGCCTTAACTTGCTTCTCTGTCCTGGAGTCAAGAGGAATGAAAAGCAGAGGCATCTGGCTGGCTCAGTCAGTGGAGCATGTAACTCTTGATCTCAGGATTGTGAATTCAAGCCCCACATTGGGCAGAGAGATTACCTAAAAATAAAATATTTAAAAAAAAAAAAAAAGGAATGAAAACCAGCCAGAAGGTGAAGGGTAGAACTGACAGCAGAGGAGAAAGTGAGCTGTTTGCAGCCCCTTTGGGTGCCCATTCTGCTGCCCAGGCCTGTTCACACATGCTGCCCACCTCCCCCTCTAGATTTTTTTAACATCTTTATCATGAAGTTCTTGTCTGGTAATTCTAACCTCTCAGCCATCTCTGGGTCTACTTCTACTGACAATTTTTCTCCTGATTATGGGTCACATTTTCCTGCTTCTTTGCATGTAATTTTTTATTTACCCCAAATGTTATGTGTAAAAAACCCAGGAGAGTGCAAAATAAATATATTTCTCCTGGAAAAAGAATATGACCCTTCTTTCAGGTCATGAGCAGGAGGGGCTGAGCTCATCCAGTACACAGCTGAGCCGGCTCTAGGCTTGGATGCTGCATTCATTAGACCCATTTCACTACTGGCTTTCAGGGTAAGATGAGGCCTTTCCCTTTAGTGATTGGGAGAGAAGATGGCAGCATGATAAAGTTAATGTGTGTCTCTATGTAAAAGGTGGGCGGAGTGTGCTCATATGTGGCTGGCATGGCAGGGGGCAGGTGTATGGAGGGGGAATGCTGTTGAACAAGTGGGTCTGGGTGTGCAGAGGTGGGTGGTAGTTCTCAAAGATGGCAGAACATATCTTTGAAGCTTAGACATGACTGCTGTGATTGGAGCAAATGATGATGGGCTTTCTCCGCTGACACCGGCCCCCTCACAGACCCTTGGAGACATCTCAGGACTTCCAAACTAACTGGCCACAGGCCACGTCTGCTTCCACGTAGTAGGAAAATGTGAACACCCTAGTTCACCCTCCAAACCCCAGCGCATGGTGCGTTGTCCCCCCCCCACCAAAGGAATTCACCACTAGAAAGCACAAACTGCCTGGTCCTGGACCAGATCTCTGCATCCCATTCTTGCCCACAAGAGGGGCTCCCATTAGCCCCACTCAGCTCCCTGCCACATCTCCCACAGAGCTTTTTGGCTTTTGTCAGCTCAAGACAGCCCTAGAAATCTGTGGAAGCCGAGGGGGTGTGTGTCTAATAAAGCTGGAACTCTGTAATTTAGCAATTACTGTAACCCACACTTGTAATTTCGGGGGCTTCTCATAATTCTTCTTTGTACGCTCTCTCTCTTTTAAAAAATACGCGGCTCTAATAGCTTTCTCTTTAATGCTCCAAAGCCTGGCGTTCACCCCCTCCACCCCAGGCAGCTGCAGAGCCCACAAAGTGTGCAGACGGCGTTTGTGCTTCTTTTCAAGGATTAAAAAGGTTAATTTAATGTTCGGCAGCTCCCAAAGGAAATTGAACTTGCTCTTTGCAATTGTGCATGACTTCAAAGCCCAGAATCCATCCAGTTTGATCATCGGTGTAGACTGAAACCCGCCGCAAGGTGTAATGGGCCCACCTCCCAGGCTCTGTTATTAACCAGTCCCTTTACTGCTCCCTGAACGCTCGAGCGCCACTCATGCTCCTTGGCTTCCATTCATGTGATTACCTGTTTGTTCATTTAAGGAAGGTTTGTTTGGAGAACCTCTGCGTGCCGGTGATATGCTTCCTATGGAGAATCTAAGTCATAAAAGGCAGGATCTCTTCTCGGGAGTTTGTACGTGGTGGGGAAGACAGATGACCGTCTCGTAAGTCTAGTTCAGAGCAGAGCTGGCCCAGGGGCTGTGGGAGCGGGGGTGGGAAGGTTGGAAGGACGCCGGAGAGACAGCGCCCGGGGAAGGGGCAGCACTTGGCTGAGGCAGTGGGGAGCATCAGGGCATGAGAGAGAAGCAGTGCACAGTGGTCAAAGACAAGCACATAATTCCGTGGAGCTGGGAGGAAATCTGGAAATGGGCAGGAGATGGCTCAGAATGCAGGCAGGGCCACGCTAGGAAGGCCTTGGGGGTTATGGTGAGGAATTTGGCTGCTTTTTGCAAACCATTGGAGCTACTGAAGACTTTCCTGAAGGGAAATGATGCAGTTAGTCTGCTTCCAGAACAGTGCTGTGCAAGGGAACTTCCGGCAGCCTTTCCAGTGTTCTATGATGGAGATGTCCAGCGCAACAGCCGTGAGACCCTATTAAAAATTTGAAATATAGCTGGGGCATCTGAAGAATTGCATTTTTTTTAAAGATTTTATTTATTTATTTGACAGACAGAGATCACATGTAGGCAGAGAGGCAGGCAGAGAGAAAGGAGGAAGCAGGCTCCCGGCTGAGCAGAGAGCCCGATGCGGGGCTCGATCCCAGGACCCTGAGATCATGACCTGAGCCGAAGGCAGAGGCTTTAACCCACTGAGCCACCCAGGTGCCCCTGAAGAATTGCATTTTTAATTTTGCTTTAAACTTGCCTACCGTATTGGACAGTATGGTTTTAGACAGCGTTCTTTATAAGCTGCGCAAAGACCGTGTTGATGCTGGATGAGGACAGGAGATGAGCCGGTTAGGACGATCTGTGATGACCCAGGTGAGAAGCATTAAGGATCTGGCTTAATGGGGGGTGCCTGGGTGTCTCAGGGCATGATCCGGGGTCATGGGATAAAGCCTGGCATCAGGATCCTTGCTCGGGGGGAGCCTGCTTCTCCCTCTCCCGCTGCCACGCCCCCTGCTTGTGTTCTCTCTCTCTGTCAGATAAATCAATAAAATCTTAAAAAAAAAATAAAAAGAATCTGGCATAAGGCAGAGACTGAAGAGGAGATGATAGATTTGAGAGAGATGTTGAAGAGCCAGGCATTGGCTATGGCTTGGAGGGAGAGGGGGTATCTTAAATGACTTATGAATTTGTTACTGTGTCCCTGGTGGGGGTGGTTCTTGTGTCACAGAGAAAACCGGACACACACACATACACACACAAATGTATTTTGTATGTTATTAATACCACTATAATTCATTATGTATTAAAATATATTGTATATATTATATAAAATATGCATAGGTATATTTTATATGTACATAAAATATATACTCACTATATAAATATATGACACACACACACACACACACACACACCATAACAGATCTAGAGTAAGAAAGAGAAAACCAAAAAAAGAAAAAACATTGAAAATGGTAGACTAATGAAATTTATTTATTTATTTATTTTGACAGAGATCACAAGTAGGCAGAGATGCAGACAGAGAGAGACGGGGGCAGGGGGGAAGCAGACTCCCCGCCGAGCAGAAAGCCCCATGCAGGGCTCAATCCCAGGACCCTGAGATCATGACTGGAGCTGAAGGCAGAGGCTTTAACCCACTGAGCCACTCAGGCACCCCAACTAATGAAATTTAATAATGTAGTTAGGACTGCCTATTTCATTTACACCAAGTAATGTAAATGACATAAATCACCGGTTAAAAGGAAATGACTCTAGAATCAGGTCAGAAGACAAACTCAGTTATACCTATTTATAAGGGACATATATGAAATAAAGCAATTCAGTCAAGTTAGACACAGAAGAAGGAAAAAGCATACTAGATTAGCCTAACAAAACCAGAAGTATAGAGGTCATAATATTGACACCAGCTCGCATTCAGCTCAAGGGCAGAAGCCCTTAGGGGCCACAAAGGGGCCACGGGAGTAGAATAACATGGTGTGTGATCTGGAGGGCCAGGGGCAGGGGCCGGGAGGGCAAGCCGGTCAGCATACTGTGGCTTGCGTCTCCACAGCACAGGAAAAGTAAGACCAGAAATAAGTAAGGCAGCAGAGAGTTTGAAAATCGGCTCTAGACGGAGCCCACAGCTGTGTGTTAACCATACCCTGGGGCTGGTGTATTTTCTCTTCGAGCGACCATGGACATTTACGAAAGCTGATTCTAGGCTATGCCATGAAGAAAACCTCAACAAGATCCCCCCAAGAGGAAGCACTGCTGACTACATCGGACTTCAGTGTAATAAGACGGAGAATTAATAACAAAAATGAACATAAAAAATTAACTATTAAAATGGGTGCCTTAACTAATTGATACAATTGTAAACCCCAGCAACGTAATGGTCCAAAATTCATATAGACGGTAATTCTGAGCTTTACTATAAGCTTTGGTTCTGTGCCGTGTTCCCAGATTTGTCTCCATCTATGAACGGAGCAGAGCTTCCTATTTGTTGGGAAATAGTTGGGTGTCTAGATCACACGCACCCTTAAAAATATATTGCTCGCTTCAGCTAACAAATCGATTTAACACATTAATACTGATGGAGTAGGGTAAAAATAACCATCTCTCCGTCGTGCCCTTGGGCGGAAAACTGGATGTAGCAAGAATGGGAAGAGTTAAAGAATTTTATGCATTCGGAATATTTAAGCTACGTCAGCGGTAATGTGAAGTCAAGCCACATATCTTTCTAAAACAAAACCATCCTTAATGAGAGGATAAATCCCAATAGATTAAGGATATTATATATGAGAGCCAGATGTTATCGTCTTGACCTGCAGACGATCATAATGCCTCCTCGCAGGGTCTGGCAATAGTTTTCATTTTTTTTTAATACTAAAAAAAAAAAAAGAAGAAGATTTTATTTATTCATTTGAAAACAAAACAAAACAGAGAAAGCCCAAGCAGGGGGAGAGGCAGAGGGAGATGGAGAAGCAGACTCTCTGCTGAGCCGGGAGCCCGACGTGAGGCTCGATCTCAGGACCTGCAGATCATGACCCGAGCCAAAGGCAGACGCCCAGCTAGCTGAGCCACCCACACGCTCCAGTAGTTTCTTTTTTTTTTTTTTTAATCTGGGTAGAGACACTCCTTATCAGATGTGACCTGTGCATGGGTAGAAAAGAAAGCAGTTTGAAAAGACCCACTTTCTGACCTAAGCTATAATCAATTTGGTGACCTCTCCATGGATGTTTGAAAAGAGGCAATATTATGGAAAATCCTATTTTTCTACCCATCTATCTCTTAGTCTTCTACTGCTTTGTAACAACTGACCCGCAAACAGTAGTGTCCAACGACAGGCAACCATTCACTCCCAGTTTCTGTGGCTCAGGAACTGAGGACCAGCAAAGGGAGAAGGTGATGCCCAGGGTCTCTCGACAAGGAGACGATGTTGGCCGAGGCTGCCGTGACGGGAAAGCATGACTCGGGCCAGAGGATTTGCTTCTACGATGGCTCCATTCCTCTGGCTGTTGGCAGAAGCCACGTGGGCTCCTTGCCACATTACAGCCGGCTTCCCCGGAATGAGTGACGTAAGGGACAAAGAAAGAACAGGAGCCGGCCAGAAGCCGTGATGGCTTTCAGGCCCCAATCTTGGAAGTGATGCACCATTATTCCTGTGTATGCCAGGGGTTACAGAGACCGCCCTCGGGGCCCAGCGGGAATGGAGGACACAGGGCTCTTCTTGATCTATTTATAGACATGGCTAGAAATTTCTGTAACCTTATGAATTGTGTTATTAAAATACTTTGTCCATTTTTTTCCCATCCGTCTATCAATGGAGAGAAATGTTGTCAACCACTGCTGTTCTGAATTTTTTTGTATTTGCACACTTTTTGTTAATAGGTTTTGATTCCATATTAATCTGCAGTATGACGAATGAAACCATTTTTTCACTGTGGGTCTTACCTTTGATCATTATAAAATAGCGGCGCATTTTGGTATCTTTCGCTCTTGGTGCTGTGCTGACGGTCAGAATGTTCCAATCCCTGTTTTCTGTTTGTTTGCCTTTTCCTGATCGTGTTTGCCTGCTGTTTTAAATTTTAATCTCTCCTTAATATTTAATTTCTCTTTTGTTTTGGAAGAACCTCTGGTAAACAGCATATCCTTGTAAGTTTTTTTTTTTTAATAAAAGAAGACACTCATTTACTTATATTGTTATGACAAACACATTTGGTTTTAATGCTTTTGTCTTCTTTGTTTCTCTGTTTTCTGTGTGTGTGTGTGTGTGTGTGTGTGTCCCAAGTCCTCTGGATTTTTCTCTACAGATTGTATTTTTACCTTCCTGGCATAATCTCTGAATAATTTGTAAGGTAGTTACCTCTTGTTAATTCTGTATTTAATTGTTTTTTTTTTTTAAAGATTCTATTTATTTTTATTGGAGAAAGGGAGAAAACATGAACAGGGGTGAGGCACAGAGGGAGAGGGAGAAGCAGGCTCCCTGTTGAGCAGGGAGCCAGACGTGGGACTCAATCCCAGGACCCTGAGATCAGCACCTGAGCCGAAGGCAGAGGAGCCCCCCAGTTGTATACTTAAGAACATTAAAATGTATATACTTTCGAAGTTATCTTTTAATTACACTAAAGAATGTGTGTTGTTTTAAATGTTAAATAATCTTAAAAGAAAGTAGCAAAAAGTCACCAGTTTCATACCCTGTCTCTCCCCCAAAATTCATAGGTGGGAAGGCTAACCACGCCCCTCCAGGGACGGTGCCTTTGGGAGGTGACCAACTCATGAGGGCAAAGCCACAGGAATGATATTAGTTTCTTCCGTTAGAGACCCTTTCTGCCGCTGGAGGAGACGCTAAGAGGGAGGTCTGTGAACCCCGCAGTGAGCTGTCACCAGAAAGAAGCAAAATCTGCTGGCAGCGTGGTCTTACACTTCAGCCTCTAGAACTATGAGACGTCTGTCTCTGTGGCTTAAAAGCTACTCTTCTTTGGTATTTTGTTATAGCAGTCTGAACGCTATTTCTTCCCACCTTGCCTCTGAGATCCCTTTTTCAAGCCTATTTCATCTCGTTTTGATTTGGGTTTTGGCTCACCCCTCCGTAAGGCGCTTCTGTGATCTCCCTTGATGTCGCCCTCAACGTCCCGTGGCGGAGAATGAAGACGTGTCCCCGCACTTTCTCTCCCGCCCCGACACCCCCTTCCCTGCTCTCTGTCCATCTATTATGGCATCCAGTGGGTTAAAATCATTATTTAGAGTTTGGGTTATTGGGATTGTATCATGAGGCGTTAGGAAAACCCAGCACCGAGGGAAATACTGTTACTATGTCTACATGTCCCTCCGCGTGTCCTCCATCTTCTTAGAGTTAATATATACATTTGTTCATAATACCTCATTAGATACTGTTATTTGGTTACACGACTGATGAGGTCACAGTCACGATTTCGTCCTCAATTCTCTAACACCATACTAGGTTCTATGTCCCCCACGATTATTACAGCAGGCGCTTCATGCGTCTCTCCCGCAGCTCCTGATGGACCCCCACGTTCCTCCCAGAGCTCTGCTCTCCCCGGGTGCCAGCCCCCTCCCCGTCCATGAACACGCTTCCTTCCCACGGGGGTGTGCGGCACCTGTTTCCCAGATCAGGTGTCTCCCAGGGGCTTCCCGAAAACGCCCGAGGGATGCGTTTCCTGAGCTTCGTCCTGACAATGTCTTTGCTCTGCCTTCATCCTTCGCCTGCACGCCGAGCGCTCCCTGAAAACCGCTGCTCTGGGAGCGCCCTGACTGGATTGAGCTTTTGTCTTCCAGTCCGCTACTGCGGGGGTGAACTTGGGGCCTTTTGTGTCCTTGGCACGTGGTCTCTTCGCTCTGAAGCTGTTCAGATTATTTCTCTAGCGCCGCAGTTCAAATATGCCTGTGAGGTTCCTGGACACACTCGTTTCAAATTCACCTCGCTGCGTCCTTTCTAGGTGTTTTCCTTGGGAGTTGAGCTTAGGGACTTTGGACACCACGACCTTGGGCTCTTTCTGGTGGATACTGGGGGCCACAAAAGAAGTCTGAGTGGGGAGGGCTGACGACTCCCTCCCAGCTCTGCTGCCCGATGCTGGTGCATCCAGATTCAGAAGCAGGTCTTGTACATACGAAAATCCTTATTCAACAAATGTGCCTTAATAATAGGCACCAGAGAGCTCAGGCAACGCGGCTGGAGGCAGGCTCAGCTCCCAGCATCTGTCTCTCCCTCGCTCCCCCTACACCCGTACGGATGGCTCGTCCGGGGCGTGCCCCAGCTGCCAGCGCGTCCCTGAGCTTACAAAACTGTGGGGTTTTCCCTTCATCCCTGGTCGGGGGGCCCTTGCTGACCTCACTTCGGGAGGATGGGGGCCCCCCAGGCAAGAAGACCTTGGACCCTCCTATTACTTCCCAAACAAGAACTTCACGGTGTCCCGCCTGCCTTTGGTCAATTTCCACTGCTCCCGAAGACGTATTTTTGACAACTATGTCCGGTTTGATGCTTGTTTTTGTGGAGCGAATTCACTGAGCCCTTCATACCATCACAGCCCAGAAGGACCTCCATCAGACTGAGGTTTAAAAATCGGGGCGCCTGGGTGGCTCAGTGGGTTAAAGCCTCTGCCTTCAGCTCAGGTCATGATCTCAGGGTCCTGGGATCAAGCCCCGCATCAGGCTCTCTGCTCAGCGGGGAGTCTGCTTCAGCACCCCTCTGCCTGACTCTCTGCCTACTTGTGATCTCTGTCTGTCAAATAAATAAATAAAATCTTAAAAAAAAAAAAAAAACACAACCGTATGGCCGGACAATCTTGACAGATACAGAACGGTAAGGGACAAATTCCATGGCCATTTACGAGCAGTAATTATAAACTTCATCTGTGATAATGGTTGTCTACCAAAACCTGACAGCCACTTACTGGCGAAATGTTAGAAGCTGTCTCTTTAACGTGAGAAGCCACTCCAGGAGCTCCAAACACAAATGTAGTTTTTTTTTTGAAGATTTTTTTTGAAGATCCCTATACACCCACCGTGGGGCTCAAACTTAGAGCCTTGAGACCAAGACTTGCATGTTCTACTGACTGAGCCAGCCAGGGGACCCCCAACAGATTTGACACAGGAAAGGAGATGTTGTAGGTCAGGAGGTGGCTGGAACAGTGACCTTGGAATGCGTCACTATCTTTGAGGGTGTGGCTCCACAGCTGGGATCCAGAGGTCCGTGTGCGGTGCAAACCTCACACCCGTGGGGCTGGAGACGGGCAGCTGGTCTGTGCACATCTCCCCACCAGCACCGCAGGGGAGAGCTAGGCCTCCATGTCCCCGTATCTTCCACATATGACACATGTGCCTCTCTCTGTTCCAAACCCTAAACCACTTTTGGTATCCTACAAAAGCAAGGCAGTCGGGGAAACATGGCTCTGAACCTTCCAGTTCCCATGATACAGAGTGGCGGAAATGGGGGTGCTGGGTGTCTCAGTGGGTCGAGAGTCCAACTCTTGGTTTCGACTCAGGTTGTGGTCTCCGGGTCATAGGATCGAGCCCCGTGTAAGGCTCCCCACTCAGTTCTGAGTCTGTCGGAGATTCTGTCTCTCTGCCTCCCTCTCCCTCTGCCCCTCCCCCTGCCCACACTCACTCTCTCTTTCAAGTAAATAAAAAAATAAATACAATCTTAAAAAACACACACACAGGGGCGCCTGGGTGGCTCAGTGGGTTAAAGCCTCTGCTTTCGGCTCAGGTCATGATCCCAGGGTCCTGGGATCGAGCCCCGCATCGGGCTCCCTGCTCCACAGAGGAGCCTGCTTTCCTTCCTCTCTCTCTGCCTGCCTCTCTGCCTACTTGTGATCTTTGTCTGTCAAATAAATTAAAAAAAAAAAAAAAAAAAAAAAGCAAAACACACACACACTCACACTAAAAAACCAAAGGGGTGGAAATGGTCTGCGGGTCCTGCAGAAAAATCTACATGCAAGCATGTAGAAAAATTCTGCCCTAGTCTTTGGACAGAATAAGAAGATCTACTTTAGCTCCAAACCTGTCTTGAATTTCTCTAGGTCCCCAGCCCGGGGGAAGCGAGGGGAACGGCTTGTGAACATTCATGCAACGTCTGGTCTTTCACGGACGGGGCTTTGAAACTTGTGAACCTTGGCTAGACGAGAGTCTGTCTTCTTCTGGTCAGGCTGCTTTAACCCAATGAACTTAGACGCATGGCATATAAATAACACACATTTATTTTTCTTATTATTCTATTCTGGAGGCTGGAAGTCCAAGACGAGGACGTGAACAGACCCGGGGCCTGGCAGGAGGCTGTTCGGGTCCGCGAGCTCCCTGGGGACTCCTTCAAGCAGGTGCGGACCCCACTGGTGCGGGACCTCCCGAGGTCCTTTCCTCCGGTACCCTGGGGGCTAGGATTTAATGAAGGAGTTTCAGGGGGAAGCCGACATTCAGTCTAATACCTGGAAGACCGTAGCTAACCCTCATGTTAGACTCTCGAATTCTGACCATGTTCCTATCAAGGAGAAAACACATGTGATGCTTCCTACGGAGGAGGGAGTCTCATACCGGGAACAGGTGCGCCCTGTTTCTCTGACTCCACTGCCCAGCCTGGGGACCCAGCCCCTGCCCAATAGGATACCCCAGGTCTACTCCTGAAGGTGGAGGTGCTTGTCCCATGTCAAGCTGAAAGCACCGGGGTGGGGGGCACTGACTGTAGCCAAGAACCATCTGGTAAGTAGCCGCTGACATCTGTTTAAAGCCCTGGCTATGGGTCCCCTGTCGTGATTTTCAAGTTCAGTCTTACTTTTTTGTCCTAGGAAGGGTCATCTCGTTTGGCCAAGGCTCTGTAGCAGTGCACCCCAGTCCTGGGACTCAGAGTGGGAGGCGGTGGGGCTAAGGGGTCCTGCAACGTATTCTGGGGGACAGTCTGCCTCGAGCGAAGCAGGACTCCTCTGGCAACACTCACGCTCCACGTAACAGACAGAAGAATCCCAGGAAGTCCACAGCCCCGCCAGGCCCACGGCCCCTCGCAGGGCTCAGAGCTGAGCGCAGCGGCTCCGGAAGGTGCAAAATGGATTTCCAAGGTTTCAGTCCGGGCCTGCGGAGAGAGAAGATGGTGACCTGACCCCGGGCCCCCCTTCCCGTCCCTGCTGCGTGGGGGTGTCACGCCCCGTCCTCACCGTCCTGTGTCCGTCGGTCGTGGTGCTAGAGGCTCGGATCTTGCAGAACCACAGCCGCTGCGGCCGGAAAGCCTCCCTGGGGCAGAAAGGCAGGGAACCGTGGTTGTAGGGGAGCCCTCCGCCCTGCCACCTGCGCGCACCGTCTCTCCCGCGTCACCCACCCCCCAGGCTCCCACGTGGATCTTTGTGTAATTAATTAATATTGCATTCATCAGCGCTTAATTCATGTTCTTGTAATATACAGGATTAAAACCAATCCTACGAAGAGAGCAGCAATAGGCTCCGGCTTTCCGGGCTGGGAGAGAGAATAAGGAGCCCCCGTGACAGCCTCGTCTGCTTGCCCGCCCTCCCCAGCTCTGGGCGCGGGAATGCGCAGCACGGGGAGCCCCCTGCTCCCCGCCCCCCGCTCCCACCCCTGCCCAGGAACACCTCCGCCTTCCTCCTGGGGCGGGGGCCAGGCTGGGAATGCATTCGTCAGGCAGAGCAAGCCGGGGTGCGGAGACAGGACAACGGGGTGCAGGGGAGGCCTCCGGGCGGGTCTGATCCGAGGGCCCCGCCTCCCTGCAGAGATGCCCACAACGCGCTGTGCCTCCCGGTGCCACTGGTCTCTCTGCCACCGTCTGCGTCCCATGGCAGTGAGGGCTCCCGGCCAACCACCGCACAGAGCAGCACGGAAGGGAGACTACGTGGTGCTTTCAGGGCGTGGATTTTGCTCTGTGACTAGAGGGAGAGGAACGCAGAGGACCCGTACGGTGGGGGGCTGGGCTGTTGAGGGCAAATCCCATTGGGGTGCCCGGTGGGCAACATCAGGGCGCCCCTGAGTGTTGATGCCGGCTGCAGACTTTGCTCCGAGGCTGCTCAGTGCACGTGGGGGTGTGTATGGTCTTGGGGGAGCCGAGGCCGGCTGAATGCTCTGTCTCAACCAAGCCTCTCCCTTCATGTCCTCCAAGCAGAGGCCCCTGTCGCTCTGGCTGTGGTCCCTGGGGACCTTGTCCCAACACAACTGGTTATCTGGGGAGAGCAGGAACAAAACCTGGCGGGAGGGGGCACCCGGAGTGACAGCCACCGTCACCAGGGAGGGGGTTGGGTCACAGCCCTGCCTTTGTGGACCCCATGGCTCTGACCCCTTCCTTCTCTCTCCTCCCCTAGCACAGCCCCTCCCTCTCCCCCCTGCTTTTTAATGCCTGCCTTTCTGCAAGGTTCGTGGTGTTCCCTCCCCATCCCTGAGCTGCCTGCTGAGGAAGGCCTCCGTGCTGTCCCCTCTCCGCGAGCTTCCAGGAGGTCCGCAGTGTGGGAAGAACCTGAAAGCATGCTGGGTGCTCAGGGCGGGAGCCCCTCCTTCCTCTGCCGGTGTCCCCCGTGGGCAGCCATTCCTTCCTTCCTCTGCCCCTTCCTTCGTCTCCCGCCTTCCACAACTTCCCAGGTGCGGTGGGGACATGGGGAGCCAGGGGGGATGGGGGCAGCGGGACCAATGTTGAGAAGGAAGGCTCACCTGTGCCCACCTGTGCGGGGGCCGGAGCAGGCAGAGCCCCGTGAGCCCGGGCCAGGACCAGGGATGGTGCGTCGCTGGGTGCGGCCAGCTGAGGAAGCTTCTGGAACGCTAGCTCCTGGGATAGCAGAGAACATCCAGAAGGGCTAGAGCAGTGTGGGGGCTGGAATGAGCGTTTCCGTTCTCTGTCTTGGTGCAGAGCTTGAAATGCCGGTTGGCTGTGAGGCTAAACGAGACGGGACGTAGACAGGGTGATCACAGGGCAGGGAACGGGCATGGGCTGCGTGCGCGGAGGGGAGCCCCTGCGTGCCCCTACTGTGTAGCCACGGCGGCCACCCAGTCTCCTAGGAGATGGGTTCTTCCTTTTCTTTCTGCTGCCTGGAAGGGATGGGCCAGTCCGGAGGGTGAGGCTCCTTACCCCTCCCAGTGGTACCCAGCCACTGCCCCCCCCAACTCTTAGCCACACTGTGGTAGGGGGGCTGGTGAGGGCCCCCGGGGACCATGCCGCTGGTGGTGGCTATTCCACCGACCCTTGGAGAGCCGGGAGGGACGTGCTGTTGCGGGCCGCCTGCCTGGCATCCTTAGGCGGCCGGCTGTCTCTCTGTCCAGCGTTGGCACGACGTGGCTGGAGGCGAGGGTGACAGGGAGGGACAGCTGGTGATTTGACCTGACACGTGTCAGACAGGCACTGGCTCCTGCCTGCATCCCCCGGGAAAGAGCCCTGGCAGCTGCGGCTCCCAGAGCTGGGAGAACCGCCCCGGAAAGCGGAGGATGGCCGCTAACGAGCCTGCAGAGGGGTTGCCCAGTCCGGGGGGTCAGGGGGAGCGGGCAGGGGCGGTGGGTGCCGTCGCCTGCTGACCAGGCCCCGCCGTGAGGCTGCCCTGCCCTCCCACGCTCGGGGCCACCTCCTGGGTGGTCTAAGGTTGACCCTGGAAACCACCTGCTCCTCTCTCTTATCAGGACAGTGCTTCAAGTGTGGAACTTTCTGGAATGTGCTCTCTGCCTTTGAGGCATGTTTTTATTATTTATGTGTAAATCTCCCTCTGGTGTATTTATCCTTAAAGATAAATAAAGTCAGTGGCTGGAACCGGGGTTCTTATGGGACAGCCCTCGAGACGATGCCGAACTCGGGTCCTCAGGAAGCCCCTCCGGCGGGTGGGCGGGGTCTGGAGTGGACCGGACAGCCCGGACCGCTCAGACCCCAGCACCTAGGATGCCAAGAGAAGGTCTTTAAGGAGATAATTACGGTTAAATGAGGTCACCAGGGTCACCTTCATCCAGGGTGACTGGCGTCCTTCTAAAAAGTGGAGATAAAGACATACTCACAGAGGCAAGACCGTGTGAGGGCGCGGGGAGAAGTGTCCATGTGCAAGCCCGGGACAGAGGCCTCCGCAGAAACCTGTCCTGCCCACAAGCCTGGATCTCGGAGTCCAGCCTCCGAGCTCTGGGCAAGAAAGTTTCTGTTGCTAACGTGGCCCAGCCCATGGCGCTTTGTTGAGGCAGCCTGAGAGACGAGTACAGAATCTCTTGGAAAATGTGAACCCAAAAGTTTATTTCTAGGGGCTCAGTCGGTTGAGCATCCGACTCTTGATTCTGGCTCAGGTCGTGACCTCAGGGTTCCAGGATTGAGCCCCGTGCTGGGCTGCGCTGCGCTGGGCATGAAGCCTGCTTGGGATTCTCTCCCTCTGCGCCCCACTGCCCTCTAAATAAATAAATAAAAACAAAATCTGTTTCTAAAAGATACATCCCAGGTCCCTAAAAACATCTGCTCTGATAGAAGAAACTTCCGGAATGCGTGTGCTGGTTCACGCCAAGTTTTCGTGCTCCAAGCCCCCTGGCCAGCACATTCCCCCTCAAAGATGTTTTCTCAAAATGTGCTCTTTTTTTTTTTTCCCTTAAAGATTTTATTTATTTATTTGACAGAGAGAGATCAGAAGCAGACAGAGAGGGAGGCAGAGAGAGATTGGGGAGGAAGCAGGCTCCCCACTGAGCAGAGAGCCCGATGCGGGGCTCGATCCCAGGACCCTGAGATCATGACCTGAGCCGAAGGCGGAGGCTTTAACCCAGGTGCCCAAAACATGCTCTTTTAAAAATGTATTCACACAACACGACCTTCAAATACACGTTTAAGGAGCAATTATGACTATGCTCACTGTCAGAGTGAGGACGACGTGGCTCACGTGCGTCCAGTTGGTTGGATAAATCACGAGTTGGCACGTTTGTTTTTTTCAAACCCACCACCTCCTGTAATGACGTGTTCACCTTTATGATAACGCCACACCACTCTCAGTTGTAGCTACGAATGGGGGTAAAGTATTCCAGTAAGAGAGAGAGGAATGACTGAAGGAGGGGGACCCTGGTACCTGCCCGCCCCTGCCCCAGGGCATGTCTGCCGATGTCCCCAATTCCAGGAGCCACTGTCACACACCGCGGGCGCGTTTCCTCCTACAGCTTCTCCTATCTATGACCCACGTGCTGAGAGGGCCTCCCTGTGTGGGGGCCAGAGCGTGTGGCCCTCTCACCCACGCGGTCACGGGAGAGGAGACGGGGCGGGGCTGCTGCCAGGGGGCCTGGCAGGCGGTGGGCGCTGAGTCTTCTTGCCACATTCTACAGAATCACGCAGCCTCCGTCGGTCTTCTCAACCTCCCTCCTTTGCTCACAGAGCCTTGGGTAATGACGTCCACACCTGGGGGTGACCATGCCTTCCTTTAAATTTCCTAAGCAATCTGGATCTTACGCCTGGGCTGCTAGGGACAGAGCCCTTACCTTATACCCTTGATTCTGGAGTAAATGAAAGAAGTCATGCTGTGCCCATTTTACAGATGGGGAGAGAGAGAGGCGCAGAGAAGCTGTCATGTGGCCGGCCCAGTTCTGGCACTTGTGATTTTTAGGCCTCACATAGATACCTGGTGCTCTTCCAGAACAGTCCGCCGTAGGAAATTTGGGGACATGAAGCCATTTGACAGTGGGGTCACTACCTCCATAGGGGTCAAGAAATTCTGCTGTAAGAAGATGTTGGGTCCAAATCTACTTCCCAAGTCAGGGATGGCTGCTTTCACTGGGAAGCTTAGCTAAGGAACAGGTTGGGACCACGAGCCCCTTAACGTGCTGTGGGTGGCAGGGGTCACACAGTGTGCCCCAGAGGGCAGGCCCTCCTGCTCTGCAGCTTGCTAGCAGAGTGTGTGTGCGTGTGTGCGTGCGTGTGTGCGTGCGTGTGTGTGTGCGTGTGTGCATGTAGAGGGGGCCCCCCCTTCTCATTACCTGGCGTCTCTCCGGCAGTGATTAGAAAGGAACCAGAGAAGCTAAAGTCAAAGGAAATGGAAAATTTTTTTTCCTTTAATAGCAAAATCAGGCAGAAGAAGAGCTCCGAAGTGATACTTCTTAACTCAGCTTTTTCAGGTGCAAGAGAAAAGCACTCAAATCGGACTCTAAACCAGGCAGGTTTGGGCCTGGCGCATCGACCTGAAGGCAGCCAGGGTCTGGAAGCTGCACTTGGACAAGCGAACCGAAGGGTCTGCTCCGGTCCCAAGACAGGCGGAGGGAGGCAGGCCGGGAAGGGCCTGAGCAGCTCCTCTGGGTGGGCTCCCCGGGGCCACATCCCGGAAGCCTGGGTGCCAGTCCCTCCCCCACCATCCCACCAGCCCGTTGTCGCAGAGCATCCCTGAGGATGCCTTCAAATATTCTCAAAGCAAAACTAACCATGACAGAAACCAGGTCAGCCAACACCGTTAGTCATCAAGGAAATGCAAATCAGGGGGTGCCTGGGTGGCTCAGTGGGTTAAAGCCTCTGCCTTTGGCTCAGGTCATGATCTCAGGGTCCTGGGATCGAGCCCGGCAGGGAGCCTGCTTCCTCTTCTCTCTCTGCCTGCTTCTCTGTCTACTTGTGATCTCCGTCTGTCAAATAAATAAATAAAATCTTAAAAAAAAATGCAAATCAGAACTAAAGCATGACGTCATGTTCCACTTAGGGGGGTGGGGGTGGGGGTGGGGGGAGGGGGAGGAGCTCATTACTGAAAACAATGGAAAATGACCAGCATTGGTAAGGATGTGGGGAAGTCTGAGCCCTGCTGCACAGCTGGGGGTGGGGGAGGGGGCAGAGATGGGGGTGGGGGAGGGGGAGGGGCATGTAACATGGGGCAGCCTCCTGGCCAACAGTCCAGTGGTTCCTCGGTAGGTTAAATCCAGAATCACCCGACCCAGCACTCCCAGCCCTGGGTACCTGCCCGCCAGACCTGAGAGCAGGGACCGGAACACATTCTTGCGTAGCCACGTTCACAACAACGTTATTCCCAGTAGCCAAACGGGAAACCAGCCCCATGTCCATCGAGAGCAGAACGAAGTCAGACGTGATGTGTCCAGACCCTGGCAGATGATTCGGCCTTAAACAGGCGTGAGTGTCGGGGTGCGCACAGCACGGAGGGACCTTGAAAACCTTGTGCTGGAAGACCGGAGGAGGGTGTCTCCGCCCCTCGTAATGCCAGGGGCTCAACTTTTCCTCTCTTTCTCTTCCTTTCTTTCGGAGGATGAGGTCATCCACTTCCTCTCCATGCTTCCTGGTCCGCATTGATCTCTCCTGCTGGATGGATGAACAAGTCAAGGTGGTCTTCTCTCCTTCCTGAAACAGCTTCGGAGACTGGCTTTCAGGACAACCTGTTCCCTGGGTTGCCTCCCGCATCTCTGCTGTCCCGCTCAGTCTCCTTGACTGTGAACACGGGCCAGTTCCCTCTTGGACACCTCAGGCAGTGCCCACCTCCTCGGGGTCCGAATCTCCCCCAAGACTTTAGGTACCAACTGCGCTGACCCCCAAGTTCCCATCTCGTCTGTCCTGAACGCCCGGCTCGTGTGTCTGCCTCCGGCACGCGTCTGCGGGGTGCCCGATCGAGACGGCGAACAGCACGGCCAAGCTTGTGCTCCAGGTTCCTGCCTCCCCGACCTGTCCTGCTTCAGGAACAGCAAAGCTACTCACCAGGTGGCTTGGGTGCTCTCTGCCTCCTCTCTTTTGTCACAGCCCACAGCCCGGCTCTCAGCAGCCCCAACCTGCTCCACCCAATCCTAACCTAGCCTTCCTCCTCACCCCAGTGATCTTCCATCTCCTAACAGGTCTGCCTGCTGCCCCCAAGCCCCCTCCAACAGCCTCCTTGCCACAGACAAGCCAAGGCAAGCCTTTGGCAACTTAAGTGAAACCAGGTCAGTCCTCTGTTGGAAAGCCCCCACGACTTCCAGCTCTGAAAAAAAAAAAAAAAAAAAAAAAAAAAAAGAGTGCAAAGTCTTTATCTTGGCCTCTGGGGCCCAGCATGAACCAGTCCCAGTTCATTCCTCTCTGAGCCATACTGCCTGCTTGTGTTCCTTGAACATGTGTGCACTGTGCTGTCTCAGGGCCTTTGCACTGGCCATTCCCTCTCCCTGGGCTGCTGTTACCTCCCGAGTTCCACATGTCTCACACTTGCATCTGTGTCTGTCCATCAGAGAGGCCTTCTCCAGCTATGCCGACCTTGAAGGGCAGCTGTTTTTGCTCCCTCTCTGCACGCCTCGCCTTGTTCCCACAGCTTTTATGCCACCTGCCATGTATATAATTACTTACTTGTTTACTGTCTCTCTGCCCTACTTCGTGAGGGCCTGCGCTTTGTTTTGGGTACTGTGTCTCTAGGGTCTGGCCTGTAGTCGGCCCTAATACATGGGTGAAAGAGAGTAGCCCAGTGCCTTTGCCCATCATCTTGAAAAGATCTGGGCTAACTCTATCTATCCATCTATCTATCTATCTATCTATCCATCCATCCATTTATTTTTAAGTAGGCTCCATGTGGGGCATGAGTTCAAGCCCAGTGTGGGACTTGAACTCATGACCCTGAGTGCAAGGGTCCCACGTTCTGGTGACTGAGCCAGCCAGGTGCTCCTGGGCTAACTCTGGAGATGGTTTGGGACACAGAGGCCTGGCTGGTGAGAGGTCAAGCCCCAGAGGTGAGTCAATCTGAGTTTGACTTTCCCTTGTGTCTCTCTCTCCAGGATTTGGGGTGCTTTTTCCATGCATACTCTCCTTTGAAGGCAAGAGGCCAGGACAACAGGCCCAAGATGCCAGGAGGTGATCTGAGGTCTGTGACGGCATCAAGGAAAAGCTATAGCCCCCAAATCTAAGGTGTGGACCCAATCTGCAAATACCTTGCATGTGGTCTTTAAGGGGATTTGGCTCCTGGCTGAATGTCTGTGGTCTCCCCCGCTGGCCCCAGCTTCCGGGCCCCCTGGGCCTGGGTCCCCCTCGCTGCACTCTGTCCGGGTGTGGGCAAGAGACACTCACATGCCTCTGATGTTAACGGGGAGGCGCAGGGAGAGAGCGAGTTGGGGCCGGGGACGCCCCTGCCACGCCGGCCTGGGACCCAGCCAAGAAACACCTTTCTGGCTTGGCTGTCCTGGAGGGAGGGACGGGAAATCTGACAGCCCCAGGACCCCAGGGTTTCCAGACCTGTCCCATCTGGCAGCAGCTAGTCTGAAAAGGCGGGAGGGTTGTCAGCAAAAAGTCAACCGAAATTTATTCCTTGAATCCGAAACTCCTGGGTGGAGAACTCAAGGCCAGAAGTCAGAGAATGGGGAGCTGCGGGCTATGCATGCTCCCCTCCCCCCCCTGCTTCTCTTCTGGGGTCTGCACTGTGCAGCCAGGAAAAGCAGTGCCTAAGGGCTAGGGCTCCCAAGGTGCCCTCGGTCTCATCCGTGGGAAGCAAGGAGATGTCCTTGCCTGGGGATGCCGCTCACTGCCACTCCGCCAACGGGCAGCGATGGACTTGGTGGGAACCACGGGTCATCTGGGGCAGTGATCTGCAGGTTGGGGAGGGGACAGCCCACCAAACAAGTACCCGCCCTTGATCTCCAGCATAGCCCTGGGGGGGGGGGTCTTTCTGCTGTGTATGGTGTCTTTATATTAACCCCTTGAGGAGAGAATTTAATTTGTAATAAATCTGTATTACGGTGGAGGTTCAGTGCCCCAGCAACTATAAAAATTAATTCCTTATCCCAAGCTTTATTATACAGCTTTTGCAATGAGTTGGCTTGTCGTTGAATTCCTGGTTTGGGCCACGAAGAGTAATCAGTGTCACCAAACAGCGTCATGTAATATGTCCCCTCTCTCTGCAGCCCCCCACCGGCCTCACCCCCGTGTCTCATCACCACCAGCTGGATCCCCTTGTAATCAGTCTTGTAAATGGGCTACGCTGGGCCATGACTGCCTGTTGGCTTTGACGGTCAAGAAGATGTTTTCTTTCTGTTCCTGAACGGCCAACTCTGCTCTTTCTCCTTCTTTTAAAGTACTGTATGTTCTTGGGGAGATCATTTTCCTCCTGAGCAGAGGAGGACTCTGACAGCTGTTTAGGAAGCAGGGCTCCTTAATCTGGGACCCAAGGGGGGCTTCCAAAGGTCTCAGAACCCCTTGAAATTTCTGGAAAATGTTGTGTCTACATGCATGGATAAGCACTTAGTTCCTTTCTGAGGAAGTGAGGCAGGAAGTTTCTACAGATGGACAGAGGGAATCCACCTCCCAAAGGATAGTAGCTAATATTTATTGAGAAGTGATATAGACCAGACACCCGAGGTCTCTAACCTGGTGTTTATGGACCTGTAGAGGTCCAAGAGCTTGGATGAGGCAAGTTTACATATTTAGTTTTGGCAAAGTTATCCTGCAATTTAGTATTTCCTTCCATTAAAAATGGCCTCAACACACCACTGTGGTTTTCACAACTGTTTCTTCACTACATGAATATTGTTGCAGATATCGCAAAATATTCTTTATGCCCGACATCACTTGGAAATCATGTTGGTTATTGAATCAGCAGCTACACTTTATTTCATACATTGAGGAAGAAGCACATATACTATGGCTATCTTTACGATATATTTTAAGAACGGGCATTCATTGTCATTTGTCACCTCTGTAATTCTATGCATTTCATTTTATGCATTTATAAGTATTATTCTGAGACGGAGTCCATGGCGGAGACACAATTAAGCACCACTGGTGTGTACTAGAGCATGCGCATGCATCTGAGACGATGCTGTGTCTGAGTTTGGACACCTCTCCCACTTCCTACCTGCCTGGTCTGTGCTCTACTGGTTCCCTTTGAAATGGGGACAACAGCCACCAAACAAGGGTGCTGAATGGTTAGAATTGCTGGTATAGGTGAAAGTTTTGAGGCACCCCCAGGTACGACATCATACTCTTTACATCAGTTTTCTCATTTAATCCTCCTGCAACTCTATACATTCAGTCCTAGAATTATTCCCATTTTATAGATGGAGACACTGAGGTTTATTTTAAGGAAGAGCCCAAGGTCAGCTAGTTAGGAAGTGGTAGAACTAGATAGAAGTCCAGGCCATTGGACCGCCAATCCCCCATGCAACACGGGCTTTCATTTTTTACCCATAATATTTACCACGCCTGGCACTCTTTATTCCTTCTTGTAGATCTGAATTCTGTATGGCATTATTTCCCTTCATCCTGAAGAACTGCCTTAGGCATTTCTTGTCATGCCGGGTTGCTACAGAGGAATTCTCTGAGTTCATTATCTGCAAACACGTTTGTCTCATTCTCATTTTTGAGAACTATTTTCACTTGACGTAGACTCATGAGCCAACAATCCTCCCTCCGCCTCAGCTCTTGCCTCCATTTCTTTAAGATTTTTTGCACCCTTATCTTCTGGCTGTGACTATATCTGTTGAGAAAATAGCTATAATTTTTATCATTTTTTTCTTTCTATGTAATGTATCTTTTTTTTCCTGCCTGCTTTCAGGATCCTCTTTTTTTCTTTTTCTTTTTTATCTTTCTTTCCTTTTTTTTCTTTAGCAATTTGACTATAGTATACCTAGGTATGGGAAGCTTTGAAGTGACCTTGCTTGAGGTTCTTTGAGATTTTTGAATCTGCAATGAACGTTTTTCATCAAATTTGGAAAATTTTAACTATTATTTATTCTGCCCCATTCTCTATCTTCTCTGTTAAAAACTCTACTTACATTAAAAAAACAAAAAACAAAAAACAACCTTCTGGGGTGCCAGGGTGGCTCAGTGCGTTAAGCCTCTGCCTTCAGCTCAGGTCGTGATCTCAGGGTCCTGGGATCGAGTCCTGCATCGGGCTCTCTGCCCCGCAGCGAGCCTGCTTCCCTCTCTCTCTCTCTGCCTGCCTCTCTGTCTACTTGTGATTTCTCTCTGTCAAATAAACAAATAAAATCTTAAAAAAAAAAACAACCCTTCTGCTTACATATATGTTATACCACATAATTTTGTCCAATAGATTATCAAATATCTGTTGGTTTTCATGAAATCTCTTTCTCTGTGTCCTTCAGATGGAATAATTTTTATTCAAGCTTCCTAATCCTTGCTTCCATAACATTCAATCTCCTAGTCAGTGAATTTCAAATAGTTTACCTATAAGTTCTGGAATTAACTTGGCTATTTTTAAATAATTTCTATTTCTTTCCTGAGATTCCCCCTGTTTTGTTCATGGTCAACCTTCATTTAAGTTTGTGAACACATTCTTAATGGCTGCTTTAAAGGTGTCTTCTGCCAAGATAGGTTAGTTCAGCTCTTTTTCTATTAATTTCTTTTTTCTCCCCTTGATACAAGTCATATTTTTCTATCTCTTCACATGTCTAGTAATTTTCGATTATATGCTGGACATTTCAGAAGATATGTTGTATGGCGTCTGGATCGTCTTAACCTACGTTAAAGATTTTATTTATTTATTTGACAGACAGAGATCACAAGTAGGCAGAGAGGCAGGCACAGAGAGAAGGAAGAAGCAGTTTCTCTGCAGAGCAGAGAGCCCGATGCCGGGCTTGATCCCAGGACCCTGGGATCGTGACCTGAGCTGAAGGCAGAGATTTTAACCCACTGAGCCACCCAGGTGCCCCTGTCTTAACCTACTTTAAAAAAATGTTGAATTTTGTTCGGCATGCAGTCCAATTCTTGGTGAATGCTTTTCCTCCTGCAAGGTTTGGTTGTATTCTTTGTCTGGGTGGACCCACTTTGGTTTTCAACTCAGATCTATGGTGTAGCCCTTAACCCAAGACATGATCTTTACTGCTAAGACCTGGGCTTTCTGGGGTCTCAGTTTAATTTAAAATATAGGCTATAGATTGATGCAAACTTCTTTTAGGGCCTTTGAGGGTACATCACAAAGAGAAAGTAAGTTATGCTGGGTAAGGGGGTGAAGATAAAACTATGATAAGAAGTATATTTGCCTGACTGTTGGTAGAGATATGCTGAGTATATTCAGATTGTGGGGGCAGAGAAAATGCACAGTGGTCACAGATCTAAGTCCTAAATGGGAAGTCACAGGACAATACAGACAAATTACCTGTATGGGTTTGTGACAGAGCCACTTCTCTATAGAGTTCTATATAGAATTCTATATAGAATTACAGCATAATTCTATATAGAAAGTTCAAGGATTTACTTATGATTAGATTCAGAGTCCTTGGAATAATGCTGGAGAGGCAAGCTGGTTTTAAATGTTTTTAAAGAAACACTGATGGGTTATATTTAGACACCTGTAGTGACCACTTAATGTACTCAAATATCTTGAAGTTACTTAGTAAGGACGAGAACAAATAGATAAGTTTACTTTGTGACTATAATAGTACCTCTTTGTAAGCAAATACACGTTATAACAGATGTACCTGAAGATAGTTCCTTTGTTTTGTCTTGTTTTGTTTTAAATATTTTATTTATTTATTTATTTGACAGAGAGAGCACAAGTAGGGGGAGCAGTAGAAGGAGAGGAAGAAACAGCCTCCCCACTGAGCAAGGAGCCTGATGCAGGACTCAACCCCAGGACCCTGGGATCATGACCTGAACTGAAAGCAGATGCTTAACAGACTGAACCCCCCAGGTGCCCCTGAAGGTAGTTTCAATAAAGAGTAGATTTTCCCCTATTGTCTTTGGTACATGATTAAGTTGCTTACATAGCTCCTTAACTCAGGCAAAGAGGACACACTTCATCTTAGCCCAAGTGGAAATTTGGAATGAGAGGTATCTGAATTAATCAATTAAGATAATAAGGGGCACCTGGGTGGCTCAGTGGGTTAAAACCTCTGCCTTCGGCTTGGGTCATGATCTCAGGTCCTAGACTCGAGCCCCGAATTGGGCTCTCTGCTTGGCGGGGAGCCTGTTTCCTCCTCTCTCTCTGTCTGCCTCTCTACCTGCTTGTGATCTCGCTTTCTGTCAAATAAAAATAAATAAATAAAGATAATAAATTAATAAATTTTTTTTTTATTCCCCCGAGGGGAGTGCACCGTTCCTGGAAGTACTGCAATACCAGGTCGATGCATGGAGTGGACGGAGCAAGCTCCTATTCCATCTCCCTGCTCCAAAAATCCATTTAATATATTGTCCTCGGATAGAGGACGTATCAGATATTAAACTGATAAGAACAGATACATAAATTAAATTAATAAATTTTGAAGGTAAAAATGGTATTTGCTGTCAAAGGCACAAGGTTGAGACCGATCACAGGTATTGTTCTGTTTCCCTAGTGTTATGTAATAAGCCTGAACTTAGGAGTTATTTAAACAATGACTACCTTAATTTTGCCCACTGGCTCAGTGGGGACAGCTTTTCTCTGTATTATGCAGCATCAAATGGGATGGCACAAAGGCTGGGCCTGGAGTCATCTAAAGGTCTGCTCACTTACAAGTCTGGTGGCTGATGCGGGCCATCGTCCAGGACCTTAACTGTTGTCCCTCTATGCAGCTTGGCACCAAGGGTGTGTCTGGAGAGAGGGAGTCAGGCAGAAGTTGTATTGTGGACTGATTTTTCCCTCCAGCCCACCGCTATCCTTTTTTCATGTCCTAAAGATCCTCCCCCATTCTATGCAGCCTCTCCTGTTCCTCCAGATGGGCTCAGATGGGGACCCCCAGACCCTTGTGTGTCTTGTCCTGTGACAACTTGTGACACTTACGGGAGGGCCCGAGTCCTACCACGTGCCTCGTTCTGACAAGGATAAACTGAATGGCTTCAATCCTGTAGAGGTGCTGTTGCTTTTCAGAGGGACCATCCGAGCCGGACCTCCATGTTAGAAGCCCCCTCCCCCCAGGTTCCTAAGGTCCAGACCTTTCCCTGATGCCCGGCCCCATCTTGGTCCGCTGTGCCATGTTCTCTGCTGCCTTGGTTTCTCAATAGTTCCTGACCAAGCCAAGGGATCTGGAGCTTGCTTTCTTTCTCTAAGGACTTGCCTGTCAAGGAGAATTAGCTTGAGAGGAAATGAGAATAAGGACTTGGTGTGAATTAAAGGCAAAAATCTCCAGGATCTGAAAAGAGGGGGTGTGACAGCAACGCAGGTCTCAGGGACCCTGATGGCGATATTCCCACGGGTGCTGAACCGTGTGCTGACCCCTGACCAGGGAAGCACCTGCTGGGACCAATTAGAATGTCTCTTCCTGATCTGAGTTCATTTGCATAAACCCGGGGTCCCCAGGAAAAAATTTTCAAATGGCCTTCTATTCTTTGCTAAATGAAAAAGGTTCCTCTTCTTTCTTCAGCTGTCAGCTCACACTGGCTTCCTCAGCAAGCTCCCGCTGGCTGCCCAGACCAGGTGGCCTCATTTGGCCACACTCCTTTGTCCTCTGCCTTCTCAGCCACACACCTTAGCTCACAATTACTTGTGCTCGCTCCCACACTCCAGCACCAAGGACAGAGCCTTTGCATTGTTTCATTGTAGCCTAGGCTTAGTGCACAGTAGGACTTACTTGCTCGATGAGCAAATGGATTTCCTTCCATGACACCTGTCTGCCCCCTCGTGAGCCAGACCCCACATAAGACAACTTATGGGCCATTTGGCAGAAAGCTAGCCAGTGGCTATTTTCTTTAGCTTTTACCGTGGTTAAGTCTCTGCTGGTTTCCAAGCCCGCCCCTTAAGGAGCTTACAGCTGAGCTGGGAAGATAAGATGTAAGTACATGAAAAGATTATTTTTATTTTTGGAAAGTTTAACATTTTAAACCAACATCCCATGAGGCTGTGGGGTACGGCTGGAGGTAGAACAGGCTTATCCAATTTGGAATCACCAAGAGAGTTCCAGGAAGGGCTTAATTCTCCATCCCTTTTTATTTTTGAAATTCTGCAGAGATTGAGATACTGAGGTTAGGACTGGGAGAAAAGCAAACGTCGAAATGTCAAATGATGGGCTGGAGCAAGTGGGAGCTTTCAAGATAACGCCTGAGGGACCAGCTTTTGGGGGCCCTGTGGGACGTCTCAGGGTCTGGCTAAGACTTGTGATCAGAACAGCATTCACGATAAGCTGTGGCATATTTCCCGAGTCCCGTTTCTTAGCGGGGCGGGCATCCAGCTGCTGGAATCTGGGATGTAAATCGCACATGGTAGAAACATTTTCAGGTGCTGCCTTTGTCAGGGAGCTTGGCAGAAGGCGCTAGAATTTCTAACCAGGAGCAGACGGCCCGCAGAGCTGGACAAGCATGAAGAGCAGACAACCAGGCTGCCCCGCGGGGAACTTGAAGGCACAAGCTCCCCAAGTTCTCTTTCATCTTCTTCCAGGCAACCCTAAACATCGGAAGGAAGAGGGGCAATTGCGCAGTGCGGCCATCGGGTGGCAGTAGGGAACTAAGTCCCTGAGCGTGTCTGCTCCCTGCTCTTAGTCCGGAGTCAGATGCTGCCGGAAGCTGGGCGTGCAGCCCCAAGCAGGCTGGGAGTTGGGGCAGGAGCCGCGAGGGCTCTCCCTTAATTTAATCGACCCGTGCACTGAGCTGAGAACGTGTCTGCCATCTCTCAGCTTGGGCAGCTCCCCATGTACGGAGGCTTGGGGGCGCTTATTTGCTGGGCTGGGAACACGCTGATAAAAAGTTAATTTCTATTTGCTGTTGCTCGGTAATTGGATGAACATGAAAGCAATTAAATATTAAAACATACAAACAAATAACTAAGTCACTGTAATTAGCCAAAGTTTGATCACTGTCATATTTATTTAAGAAGAGGTGATATGTCTCAGCAGGTGACATTTTAAATACCCCGGGCCTCTCTGGTGTTGTCTTTGGAGGATGCTGAATAATGTACGGAGAATTTAATTAAACCCTGTTGTAAATCAGCTATGATGACAGGGAAATGACAGCCACATGTTGAAACGAGAATTAGTCCACAGCAAGGGATATTAATTAACTCCTTTTCTGAAGGCCTTTGGCACAGAGTGGCATTTAAAAAAAAAAAAGAAGAAGAAGAAGAAGAAGCAACCAGCGCTTTGACACGGGGAGGAGACTGCGCCTGTTATTATTTTTATAATCATCATTATTATTTATGGCTAAAATTTCTTTAGTCGCCCACACGGAGCTAATCATCAGGGCACGGTAGAGTGAGATCAAAGAGTCCTTGCCCTGGGAGCCAGAGACACAGGTAGACATCAGCAGCACAAAAGGATGCCAGGGGAGGAGAAGGTCCCTTAGAAAACATAAGCGTTTTCATAAGCCCCAGATTACTCTATTCCAGATTTGGACTCAGGGAGAAGGAACGGAGGTGTTGGAAGCCAATGTGCAGACCTCAGAGCTGAGAGAGGCCACGGAAACCCAGCGGCCTCATCCCGCTCATCTCCTGGAGAAGGAGACAGAGGCCCAGGGAGGTTCAAGGACGTGCCCAAGGTCATGGGCTGATCGGGGCACAGTGGGGGGTGCAGCGTGACCCTGGGTCAGTGGAGTTTCCAAAATGCTGAGGCTGTGGCTATGCCAGGGATGGGAAGAGACGGCTGTGAGCCCTGGGGTGACCGCAGTGCCTCGTCTGTCCGCTGCTAAAGCTGCAGGGGCAAAGACTGGGGCAGAAGGGGGGGCGCAGGGACCCCCACTCGGCCTCTCCCTCGCTCAGAAAGGAGGCTGGGTGCAAAGATGAACTCTTGGCAAACAAGTGTCCCGCTGTGGTGTAGGAACGTCATCGCTCTGGGAGGAACCCTGACCCTCCACCGAGGACGGGCCACTCCGCGCATCCTGCCACCTCGAAACTGTCACTGCATGACGGGAGCCGGGCAGCTCCCTCCACCGCGGCTGGGCGCGGCCGGGACACACACTGTCGGCTGGCAAGTGCAGTCTCCGGACTGTTCAGCGGCACATGGACGCCACGTGTGCGGTCTCCTGTAGGCCACGACTGTCACTCTATTGGCTCTCTGGGTTGGTGATGGACCACTGCGTCGGCCAGTCCAGAGCTGGAAAGGGCAGGCCATCAGTTGCAGGGGAGACCATTCGAGATGATCCCGACCGCATATGTGGGCGGACGTGTGTCCTCCTGTCCTGCAGGGTTGAGAATCTGGCCTGAAGAGGTTGTCAGGACACAGTGTTCACAGCCCTCCCTGGGGGTGGGGGTGGGGGCGGCGGGTTCAGAGAAAAGCCAGCCTGCTTCGGAGAGGTGGCTGCTGTGGCTTCAGCGTCTCAGGTGTGCGTGTGTATGCGTGTGTCCCCGACGCTGGGACGGTCCCCAGAGGAACAGGGCTGGAAGCAGACGTGGGAGTCAGGCTGACAGCTCTCTTGGCAGAGTCTAAGACGTGTCTGTGTTGAGAGGAGAGCCACAGTGTCCCCTGGGTCTGGTTTGCATGATGTTATCTGCAAGGTCAGGGACTTAACAGAAGCTTAGCTTAATCCCTGGGGCCCTGCAGTCCTTGTGTCAACGTCACTGCCCCAGAGGCTCAGGCCCTTGGTGGGGCCCATCTTATCTGGGTCAGCCGGAGCCTTATGAGCAAGACAACAGCATTTTTGCTGCTTCCTCACAGGGTTTGATGGGCAGTTAGAGGGAAAGGTTCCTGTGCCTGTCTCCTTGCCGAGCCGTAGTCCCCGATTTCTCCGGGAGCTGCGCTGCACAGCTCAGCTGTCTGTGGCCTCGGGCGAAGTCTCACCGGACCTGGGAATGTGGGGGGGGGGCATCAGCCCCGTGTTTCCAGGGGAGAACAAATAGGGTCAGTGGAGTTTCCAAACCGCCAGTTCTCTTCCCTCTTCCCAAATAAAAACCAGCACCAGGCACCAGGCACCAGACGGTGAGTTCCCCGGGGGGAGCAGTCTGGGTTCATCTGGCCCTGTCTTACCTTGCGGGTTCACCTGCAGCATCTACACGACCCTCCTGCCTGTCACCAACACCTGTGAGCCTGGTCTCCAGCCCCGACCCCCATTCTCCAGAAGGCCCCGGGCAGGCAGCCCCTCATCACCCGTCTGTCTGCAGCCTCTGGTCTCTGTGAGCATCCTCCTTCCTGAGCTCTGCCTCCTGGAATGTACTCTGGCTTTGCCACCTCCCCCTCCCCCTCCTCCCCTGCCCTGCCCCCTTCCCGCCCTTTCCTCAGCATGGCTTGGGGTTCTGGAGTCCCTAAAGAAATGGAGACGGTTGACCAGTGTGGGGATGGATCCAGTGGGTATGCCCACGGGCTCCCAGGACTGACCTGCAGAGGGCCAGCTGAGCGTGCTTCTGTAGGGCTCAGGTCCCTTCCCAAGGCTCCAGAGTCGGTTCTGGTAGACAGCCAGGGCTGAGAACTCCAGGGAACGTTCTGAGAAGGGTTCGGAAATGGGGAGATTTCTCTGGAAGCTGCCCTGCCAAGAGCACTATTTGGGGAACACAGATTTCAGACTCAGACCCATCTGGGCTTGGCCCTCAGCTGTCCCCTCACGGATCCTGTCACTTTGGACTAGTGACTTCACTCGCCAGTGCCTCAGAGCTTATCAGTAAAATGGAAATAATTCCGCAAGGAGCAGAGACTGCCCGAGCCAGCTCAAAGACACAAGAAGGGTGTTGACTGTGAGAATGGGAGGTGCCTCTGGGGCCACGAGCGACCCCCTAGTTCAGCAGGTCACTGACTCGTCTTCCAGTCTCTCGATAGGTAAATGCACGGGCCAGCCGCTCAGAGCAAGACTGAGTCTCTGCATGTCAGTTCCAAATTCCCAGGCTATGGCTTCTGTCTCTTCACTCCCACAGCATCACCTCTGTACCCAGGATCGCTGTGGGCCAGACACTCTCCCGGAAGTCGGACACAGCCTAGAAACTGGAACACATCCTCCCCAGGTGATTGTACATTGACTTAATGAAAGCAAGATGCCTGTGTTTGGAGAGGAGACTGCATGGTGGCCCCTAGAGCGGACAGGAGAGCTGGGCGCCCCCACCCCCCGTCCTGCCCCCGGGGCCGGGCACCAGGGACATGCAGGGAGTCTATTACTTTAAGTGGAGGGAAGAAGGTCTCTTCCCAGGGCTCTGGGCTTTGCAGACCTTTCCTTAAACAAACAGGAGAATTTATTTGTCTTCGGTCAAACTACACAGAGGTCAAGGGGCTAGTGACCCCTTTTAGTTTGGAGTGATGGGGTCACTTGGTTATTTGCTCATGGGCCAAGCTGATCCCCAGTGGGGGGAGAACTGGCGTGTGGTGGTTCGATCTCAGCCCTTTGCTTGCTTTGCTCACGTAATCCTGATGGAGCAGACAGCCTCCGTGATGGTGGTAGGCTGCTGTGGGCGCCCAATGCCCCTTGCGTGGCTGCCGCCTCTTCCCTCCCAACACCCCTTTCCGAGCACATTCTTCCTTAAGTCCTCGCCTCTCTTCTGCTTGGTCCCGCCCCCATTCTCCTAAGCTGTTACCCTTGTCGGGGCCCTTCGTATGTCTCAGCACGCTGGGTGACCCACAAGCATGTTGACACCTGTCCTGTCCAGCGACCCTCCCCATGAATGGCACGAACCTCCAGTGCAGGAAATCACAAGGAGCCCTAATATTAATTATATGACTTGACGTTAGCTGCCTGATTTGGACACACGCCACACGTGTTGATAATAGATGTTACCTTCCTGTTGCAAATGTGTATTTTAGTAAGGTCACTCTGAAAGGATTCGTTTTTTAAGTCTGGTTACTGGGGTATAATTTGCATTTGGTAAAATTCACTCTTGCTAGAGGCCAGCCCCGTGAGTTCTGATGAATGCACGCAGTTATGTAAACAGCACCGCAATCCAGCCGTGTAACACTTAGCTCCCTCAGCCCAGTCCAAATCTCCCCATCCCCTGGTCTCTGGAAATGAATAATCTGTCATCTTCCCCTATAGTTTTACCTTTTCCAGAATGTCCAGTACAGCGACTCATACGGTCGGTAGCCTTTGGGGTCTGGCTTCCTTCACAGAACACCAAGCATTTTTGTGTCTTCCACGCTGCGTGCTGGAGGCTCCTTTCTTTTTCTTGCAGAGTGGTTCCCTGTTGCATGATTTACTGTTACTTTTTTTTTTTTAAAGATTTTTATTTATTTATTTGACAGACATAGATCACAAGTAGGCAGAGAGGCAGGCAGAGAGAGAGGAAAGCAGGTTCTCTGCTGAGCAGAAAGCACGATATGGGGCTCGATCCCAGGACCCTGGGATCATGACCTGAGCTGAAGGCAGAGGCTTTAACCCACTGAGCCACCCAGGCGCCCTTACTGTTACTTTTTTATCTGTCACCAGTTGAGGGACATTTGGGAGGTTTCCAGTTTTCGATGAGGATGAATCAAGCTGCTACAAACACTGCCACGCAGGTTCTGTGGGAACACACATTTCCAGTATGGAAACCCAGTGCCGTCCTATGAGTGTGCGCGTCCTATGATGACCAAATGGTCATCCCGCATGGCTGTTGCGCCCCGCAGGGCCAGTGTTCCACATCCTCACCAACTCCTGCTGTTGTCAGATTTAAAGCCCTTCTGATATCTGTGTTGGGATATCTCACTGTGGCCTTAGTTTGTATTTCCCTGACAGTTAGTGACGCTGAACATCTTTTCTTCGCGTGCTTATCTTCTACCCGTATACTGTCTTCAGTGAAGTGTCTTTTCAAATCTTCTGCTGACTTGTAAAAATGGGGCTGCTTCTTTTGCCTTATTAAATTCTGAGAGTTCTTTATCCTGGACACGAGTCTTCGCACAGAAATACGTTTTGCAAACACTGGCCCCCAGTCTGAGACTTGTGTGTTTGTGTTCTTCACAGTGTTTCTCAAAGAGGGGAAGTTTTTAGTTCAGACGAAATCCAGCTCATTATTATTTTTTTAATGGAGTATGCTTTTTATTTTGTATCTGAGAAATTGTCCCCTGATCCAAGATTTTCTGCCATGTTTTCTTCTAGAAGTTCAGGTCTGCATTCCTTGTGAGTTTGTTTTTATAGATGGTGAAAGATATGGGTGGAGATTTATCTCTTTTGCTTGTGGGTGTCTGGTTGTTAGACCATTTCTTTAAAAGACTGTCCATTCCCCACGGACGTGTCTTCATGCTTTGTAGAAAATAAATGGACTGTCCTTCATTAGTTTTGAAAAATTTGGCTTAATGCTTAATGTGACCTGAAGGTCTCCTTCTGAGTTGTTTATGTCAACAGTGGTTTGTGGTGATGCTAGCTGGTAACAAGGTCTCACAAATATTATGTAGATCCAAAACAAAACAAACAAAAGATATGTAGATTCATTGGGAGGAAGCAAGAAGGAGGCTGCAGCTACTAAACCAAGATACTTGTTTTACAATCCCATCTGACACTTGAGTGCTTTTTTTTTTTTAATTGAAATTTGTTGTTTTCATTTCTGTCTTTCTTCATGTCAATCAGTTGTTCCCACAATCTTGGAAAGTGTTGCACTGTTCCCATCTTTAACAAATGAGTTCAAAACCCACAACACTCTTCATATAGAATATTTTTTAAAAGATTTATTTATTTATTTGAGAGAGACAGATTGTGAGAGAGAGCACCCATGAGAAGGGAGATGGTCAGAGTGAGCAGTGCTGAGCAGGGAGCCCGATGTGGGACTTGATCCAGGGACTCCAGGATCATGACCTAAGCTGAAGGCAGTTGCTTAACCAACTAAGCCACCCAGGCACCCCCATATAAAATAATTTTTTAAAACTTGTTAGGAAATTGCTTCTGGGTCATATACACCCGGAGGAGACATTTTATTGGACAGGTGATTTATTGTTTTGGGCAGTGATGATGCCAGCTTGACTCTACTGAGGACTTTCCCCATTGTTTTCTAGATTCTGGGCACCGTGCTGGAAATGGGGTACACGGATAAGGGGTGGTGCTAATGCCGGAGCACTAAAGAACATGGGAGACCTGGGTTCTGTGTAAATTGTGACTTATTCCACACCTGTGGGGGTTTGACTCTCTATTCAATAGTCTATTGAAGACTAAAGGACTACAAGTCTTTTACTAAATACTAAATAGTCTATTGAAGACTAGAAGACTAAAAGACTATTCCATAGTCTATTTTCCCTGTAACCTATTAAAAAATATTGATGCAGCTCTGCATTTGGAGACTAGCATCAGACAGTACCAAAGACAGCGTGTCCTCTCATCCAGCAGGCACTGGAGAGCAGGGGCAGTTCTGGGGACACCAGCTTGTTGGTCCCCATGGACAGCCTCACTGAGAGCCACACCTGTTTACCGTGAGTGTCTAGGATGCAGAGATGAGGCTCCTCAGTGAGCCTACCTACCAGCATTGGAATGGTAGGTCTGCACACCCCCTCAAGTATCCTGTGGGTCACATCCTGAATTTCATGAACTTAGGGGAGCCCTGAGAAATCACAACACCGAGTACACACTTGCTTTTCTCTGGGTCCCTCCCTTTTTTTTTTTTTCCCTCTTGCAGCACCTCAGTTCTTGGAAAGGTGCCCTGGAGATCTCACCGTAACGTTGGCACTCATGAGTTCTACAATGCCCTGTGACCCTTCTGTACCCAGCAAGCACTTGAGTGTGGACTTTGATGAGCTCTGCAGGCTTAATGGCTCAGGCACCCTGGAGGGAAATGCTGTGCAAGAACTTCCATGCTGCTCTTCCCTCCCAGGTGGGATGTGACCAGGGGACACAGAAATGAAACAGGGAACGAAGAGAAGTGGGTCCTCCCCTTGTTGGACCGCAGAGAAGCTGGAATTTTCTTTGGGGGAGGCCCGGGGACAGACCATCTGGCTTCCTAAGGACCTGGCCGGAACTGGAGACCTCTCTGCTTTGGCCTGTCTGGATGTCTCGTGCTCTTCTCGAAGGGAGAAAGCAGATCTTAGAGCTGCCCAGCTTTTGAAGAACAGCCTGAGCCGGGGCCATCTGCTGGTCACTTTTCCCCGAGGATGCTGGTGTATGCCAGAACCAGGGCCTTCTGACACACAGGAACCATGGCAGCTCTAATGTGTGCGTGTGTGTGTGTGTGTGTGTGTGTGAGTGCACGCCCACATGTTTGTGTTTTCGTCTCTAATTTCTGCCTCCAGGAGGTCCCAGAAGGCTGCCGGCAGCTCCTTGGGGCTCCACGCTTTCATGGTCATCTCTGGTAAGAAAGAGAGCACCTCTTTGTCCCAACATTCCAAGCGAAGGTTCTGAGCTTGCATTAATAAAGCCAGATTGGTTCGCGGGCCCACCTTTGGGCAGGTCACTATGACAAAGGGATGGGAATTCTATAGGGTGACCGCCTACGTCATGTGCTTTGTCTCGGAACCCAGCAACGAAGTCAGGTTCCTGGGAGGCGGAACTTGGAGAGATGGAGGCTGCTGGGAAGGGGCAGGAATGCTTGGGAGGCAGCCAACAGGTTAGGTTACTAAGGTTAGGAAGACCAGAGGCCCACACCCCATCGTAGTGTCCAACGACTCTCATCTAATCCTTCCATTGTTGGCCTTTGCGATGAAACGGGTCCTTCTACTGAAACTCTCCTGCTGCTTGTTTCAGCAGCATCAGGCCAGGATGCTGGGATAGATGGCCATGGCATCCTCAGGCACGAGGCCAGGCTCCGGTTTTGAACGCCAGAGCCTTGGTGCTCTCCCTAGAGAAATGGAAGTCCCGATCAAAACTGCCTTCTGAAGACGTCTGGGGGATTCGGCGGCTAATGGCGCGCCCTTCTCGAGTGTCTGGGCGGCAATAACCCGGCCCCAGGCTGGGGCTTCAACCATACACCTGGCCGGCTCACAGCTCTCGGGGCTGTAAGTCCAAGATCAAAGTGCCTGCAGATTCGGAGTCTGCTGGGGGTCCTCTTTCTGCTTCTCACTGTGTCCACACGTGGAGGGAGGGATGAGGAAATGCTCGGGGTCTCTTCCGTAAGGGCGCTCACCCCATTTGTGAGGGCTTCCCCCTCCTGCCCTGATCTCCTCCCAAAGGCCCCACCTCCGAAGGCCATCTCACTGGGGGTGGAGATGCAAGCTATGACTCCCGCGAGGACACAACATCCCCCCTACAGCTCGCAACAAGGGCTCAGCCGAGAGGCAGGGGACCCTGATTTGGGCTCAGGGAGTGGAGCTCTTCACTGGCTGTCACTAGTCCACAGGGCCATAGCCCAGAGGAGCAGGAGGTGGTGGTATTGGAGGTGAGAGACACAGGGAGGGAGAGTCGGGGCGGTGGGGACTCCTGCAGGCTTAGTGTGTCCTCTGGTGGACCCGAGGCAGCCACCGTTAAAAATAGAAGCGCACTTGGCGGAGAGATTCTCAAATGACACCCACCAAGTGCCCATTAACTCATCAAAGTGGTGATTCCAAATTGATTATTTCGAGTGTAAGACATAATAACATGTTCATCACGGAAAATAATTAGCAGTGGAGTGGGGCCCGGGACGGCCTGCTGCCTGCCTGTCCCCCAGCCCTGCAGCCGCGGGGGCGGGGGGAACTGGTGGGTTCGGAGGGGGGATGCAGGCCTTCACGCCGGCGGGGGTGGGGGGGCTTCCATGGTTTAGGATTAATCCTCACCCTGCCTCCCCGCCCCCCCCCCCCGCCTGCAGGCTGGAGCCTCTCCTGGGGCAGAGTTTGGGGCGCCCCCAGCCCCCTGGCCCCCTGGGGGCTCCGTGGCAGGCCAGGCTCTGGGGGTACCAAGTGGGCAGTAATTGGCTGGGCTCCAGCTGGGCGCCTGGGCCCCGCATGACGCGCATTTCTCACTCGTGTGCGCAGCAGCCCGCACCTTCACCGTTTCCTTGGAAACCGAATTGCTCTGGCAGCATTCCGCGGTGGCACACACACACAGTGTACACACACACCACACACACCGCAGGGAAATCAAGCGCCGTGGGCCACCCCTTCCCGCACCCCTGCGTGCACCCCCCACCCCCAGGCCTGGTGGGAAGTGCCCCCCTGTGAGCGAGGGAGGCGAGCTGTCTCCTCCAAGCGCTGCTGAGGAGGCCGTTTGAGCGAGATGTTTATGGCCCTGCAGGCAAACCATGGCTGGGTGTCTGTGTGGGGTGTCCCAGCGCCTTCTTTCCCCCACTCCTTCCACAGTCCTTGGAACACCTACTGTGTGTCGAGCACCAGTCGACCACACAAGCAAGGCTCTGTTCTCACGGATCACCTGTGCAGGTTGGCAGAGACAGAAAAGAACGAAGTAGGAAAATATCAGATAGAGAGACGTGCTCTGCACAGTTAAAAGGGTGACCTTCTAGAAGCTGGCAGGGTGAGGCCACCATCCTCAGGTGGTCAGGAGAGCCTCTGTGAGGAAGGGACATCTAGTTGGACCCTTCAGCAACCAGAACAGCTGGCTTCGTGAAGGCCTTTCCACACACGGGGGAGCAGCAGGTGCAAAGGCCCTGAGGTGAGAACAAGATACACATCGTCTAAAGCTTACCGTTTCAGCCACGTTTTAAGTGGACCGCTCAGGGCATTAAGTCCATTCACCCATTGCCACTGTCTGTCTCCAGAACATTCATGTCTTCCCCAATCAGATCTCTGTCCCCGTTAAACACAGGCTTCTCATTTCTCTCCCCCTGCCCGGAAGTACTCCACTTTCTGTCCCTTGTGATCTGGGCTGCTTTTGAGTACCCACGTAGAGAGAATCTTCCGTGTCCCCCTGATTTCGCTGAGGAACACATTCTCAGGGTTCATCCACGTTGTAAGAGGTGTTGGAGTTTCCCCCTCCTTTTTAAGGCTGTGGGTCTGGATCACGTTGTGTTCATCCACGGACAGGTGCTTCGGCTGTGAACGTGGGCGCACCACGGAGGGGACCTGCGTGGGGCTGTGAGGGGCACGGCTGTACTGATGTTTTAGCCAGATCTCTCCGGAGAGGATGGGCTGGGTCGGGAGGTCAGTGAATCATGGGGAGGGGGTGTCGGGGGGAGGGGAGGGTGATGCCCCTGCGGCTACTGGTGAAGACCACAGGCCTGAACCCGGGGTGCGTGGGAGGCACCATCGTGCCCACTATCCTGACTTCGAACAGAACAGATGAATCTTTGCCTCCTTTAAGATCTCATGTAAACAGGATCATGTGGCTGCCCCTTCCGCTTCGTGGCTTCTGTTGCTCAGGGGTATCTCACCCATGCCTGGAGATTTCTCATTCCCATTGCTGCAAACCGTCCCGAGGGGGTAAGAAGCCAAGCCGCTTATCCATCCACTGGCAGATTTGGGGGCGTTTCCGGTTTGGGGTTTTTCTGAATAGGCTGCAGTGTACGTTGTCACGTATTTTGGTGGACCCGGGACAGATCTGTGGGGGGTGCGAGCCTGGGAGCGATCTCGCGGATCCTAGTGATGTCTAGTTGAACCACTTCCTACTCCCAGCGGCACGCCAGCATCCGGATCCGGCTGCTCCGAGCACTCCCCGCTCTCCCTGGTGTCGGCCTCACCTCTGCAGCACCCGCGCGGTGTCTGTGGGTCCCCGGTGACTGTGAGGCCGGCCACTCTACCTATGTCTGCTGACCGTCGTCCCGTCCGTGAAGCACCTGATCAAGGTGTCGGCTCATCGATATATCGAACCGTCTGCGTCTTTCCTAATGACGTGTAGGCGTCCTTGCTGTATCGCGATGGTTAACTTCAAGTGTCAAAGTGACTGGGCCGCTGGTTAAACCTTATTTGTGGGTGTGTCTGGGAGGAAGTTTCGGAAGAGATGAGCCTTTAGGTTTTGGGTGAGTTAAGTAGATATTCCGCCCCGACGTGACTGGGATCCGCCCCTCCACCGAGGACCCCAGTAGAGCAAGAAGGTGGAAGAAGTTTGCATGAAGTGCTCGGTGAGCAGAGCTGGACGCTGCTCTCCTGCCCCTGGTCCTCGGGCCCCAGACCCAGGCTGGAGCCTGGGTTATGAGCCGTCTGGCTCTCAGACCTGCCAACCACACCACCCACGGCCCTGTCTGGGTCTCCCGTCTGCAGAAGTCAGACCGTGGGACTTCTCAGCCACCACAATCATGTGGGCCAGCCCCTTGTAATATGTATGTATGAAGGCAGACAGAGACAGAGAGAAGCAGGCAGAGAACGCCTTCTCAGTGTGGGGCTGTGCCTTCCCTGTCAATCCTCTTAATCGTATGGACTAGTGATAAACAGAGGTCCTTGATTTTCTTTCTTTCTTTTTTCCTTTCTCTCTCTCTCTTTCTTTCTTTAGAAGTCAGCTCCAAGCCCAGTGTGGGGCCCAATGTGGGACTTGAACTCAAGACCCAAGACCCTGAGATCAAGACCTCAGCTGAGATCTTTTTTTTTTTTTTTAGATTTTATTTATTTATTTGACAGACAGAGATCACAAGTAGGCAGAGAGAGAGGAGGAAGCAGACTCCCCGCTGAGCAGAGAGACCAATGCGGGGCTCGATCCCAGAACTCTGGGATCATGACCTGAGCCGAAGGCAGAGGCCCAACCCACTGAGCCACCCAGGTGCCCCCTCAGCTGAGATCTTAACCACTGAGCCACCCAGATGCCCCCTCAGCTGAGATCTTAACCAATGAGCCACCCAGGGGCCCCAGAAGTTCTTCATTTTCATACATTTCCTTTACGGTTAGTCTCAGTGTTTTGCGCTGGGAAGCTTGGCGTCTCCCCCAGGGCGGAAAAGTCAGCGCGTGTGTGCGATGTTCCTCCCCGGGAGAGCCCACTGAGGGGGAAGCAGCCCCCAAGGTTTGCGCTGGGTGCAGGTCCCATGGGCTCTCTCTCTGCCTGGCGCGAGTGGAGAGGCCAGACCCCTGGAGAGAGAGCAGGTGCTTATGTAGCGGAAACCACACTGGAAGGGGCGGGTGGTCCTGAACTCCGTGTGCCAAGCCTTGCACTCACTCCTTCCCAAGGAGAGCAGCCTCGGGCTGCCACCGTCCTCTCCCGCGTGGCGAGAGCACCATCCGCAGCGGGAGCGGTTCCTTCTTCTTGCCCGGGAGTTAGTGCCTTTCTGTGTTTTGTGTTCTGCCAGCTGGCCTGGAGCTCGGGTGGGAGCTTACAACCCTCGGGTTTCTTTCTCAGTCTGGAGGAGGCCGGGAATCCCACCAAGAAAGTGAAAGAATGAGAGTGATGGCATGTGTCTGCGGGGGCATGTCCTTCGGAGGGTCTGATGACAGCCTCCGTCCCTGCCCCGGGACACACACCCTCCCACAGCACACGCCCACGTGGTCACACACAGCACACTCACATAGCACCCACCCACACACATGCAACACACAGACACATCACACAAACAGCACTCGGACACACACATAACACACACACACACACACAACACACAATCACACACACAGCATAGGGGGCCATAGCCTGGTTCTCCTCCAGACACCCCAGTTTAAGCCTCTAACGTGGCTCTTAGGCCGAGAAGGGGCACTTGCAGAGGGAGGGGTCGCCCAAAGTTGGGGTGGGAGGCCCTGCCTCCCCCCGAATGGGAGCAGCAGCTCCGAGGGCAGGCCTCCCCACGCACCCCACTCATGTGAGCAAGGAGACCCCAGAGCGTGAGGCTTCCTCGGAGCTGGCCATCATACTAGCACGTGACCCTGTTATCTCATTTGGTCCTCCCACAGCCGCATGGGGGAGGTATTTGTTTCGGAAGGGGAAACGGAGACCCGGGGAAGGTCGCTTGCCCAGGGTCACACAGGATTGGGGTCCAGGTTGTCTGTCGCCTAAGGTCTCAGCACCTCTATTTGCCTCCAATGGCGCCGCTGTTGGAGGTGGCCCAAGGTACAGTCTTTGCCCATTTTTCTGTGATGTCCAGCCCTCAGGGAGGCCCTGAGCACGTCAGCCAGTCATCTCCTCGTGTCCTCAGCACGGCCCGCCATCCGGGACCCTGGTCAGAGAAGGTCACCCCGGGCAGTGCCGCCCGCTCCTGCCAGTGTCACCATCTTGCTTATGATCAGTGACCTGGTTCCCTCCGTCTTGCCCTGAAGGCTTCCGTCTCAGAAGGAAGGGGCAGGAGGAGATGCTGTCACCATGACGAGCGATCACGAGCGATGACCGCAGACCAGCACCGTGCGCCAGCCTGGGCCAAGCATGGCACCCAGGCCCTCCTGCGGAGTTCTGGAACCTCCCTTTGGAAGACGGCGCTCTCAGATTTCTCGTTGACGGGTACAACCGGTAAAGACGTGGCGGCTCCAAGGGGGTTCAGTGATTTGCTCAGCGTCAGGGTGTGAAAGCCGGGCTGGAACCCAGCCGGCTGGGACCCCCGATTCTCACCGTCACAGCACTTGGCCTCCCATGGGTTCCTCCCAGTAGACACGCGCCCGCCGTGGGTGTCCCATAAAGGCCACCGTGTGGATGAGCGCTGGGCCGTGGGCAGAGGCGGCTCGTGTCCCTGCGGGGCTCAGCAGGTCTGTCTTGGATGGGTGGTGTGAGGAAGGGGGTCCCACTGTCGCTGGTTCTCACAGTGTGAGACAGGGTCGTGGTTGGCAGTTCTGGCTTGGTCCTAGCGCGGGCTCCGGAGTGGAGACAGACTCCTCCCGGTGACCCCTCACTCTCCCCACGCCTTTCTCATCCTGGGGTCAAACGCTGCCATCTGGACGTGCCCACTGGTGCGCACCATCGTGTAATTGGTCACCACTGGATTCATTTTGTCCTTGGCAGCTCTTCCGTGGCGTCCCCCCGGACCCCCATCCAGAAGCCTCCCGCAGGCATGAAGGCGGCCAGTCATCATGGAGGGAGCAGCCGGGACTCCTGACGGATGGGTCATCGCATCCTCCTCCCGGCCACTCGCTGGGTCTTGGTCTCAACTGCCTCTTCCTGCGGCTCTTCCAGAGGCGGGAGGCTCCGACAGCAAGTGACAGACGGACCGGCCAGGTGGAGGCAGCGTTCTTGGTTCTACACCCCCAGTTCCTTCCACTGTGATTTAAGTCCGTGTCCACCCTTGGTGAGCGAACTTCCTGGGGCAGTGGCTGTCCTGGTCTATCTGTCCCTCCCGCTTCCAGGAAGAGGCCACACATTCCCTCTTGCGCGTGAGGAATGTGCTCATTTGCTCCAGAGCTGCCGTGAACCTTAGAGACTGGACCTTAGAGACTGAGAATGAAAGCTTCCAGGCTGAGCCCTTTGTATATCAAAGGAGCTTCATAAATTCTGATTACATCAACGCATGCTCTCCTTGGCTCTCCTGGTGCCTGGGAGAAACATCGAGAATTCCTTTAGCTAACAATCCTTGCTCGGGGAAAAGTCAGCTTCATGGGGACACTCAGAGGAGGGAAGGCTGGTTGGTGCCCGTCTAGCCACTCAGAGTCACTTCCTGCCCTTCTGTGGCTGGTACTGTTAGAGTGTATCTTGGGTCCCAAAGGACGTAAACATGGCAAAGGTGGGATTCTTGTACGTTTTGTTCGCTGAGAGTCTCCAGCCTTTGCAACAGGACATGGTTGGCCCTCGGTAAACCAACAGGGAACTGATGGGAACACGAAAATATTCCTGTGACCCTCTCCCTTGACCTCTCTGTCCTTGCTCATCTTTTAGCTCCACTGAAACACAGTCTCTATCAACATGGTCATGAGAGTGAACTTGGCCAGGGAGGATTGTGTCTCTAGACCTTTTCCCAGGAAACAGAGCTGCTCCTGGACCACCATCTCCAGGGACAGTGGCTGGACCAGTCCGCGTGAACCACATCCTTGGGTTTCGGGGGTCTGCCGAGGGGGCTGCGGAAGACCCTGGCTGACGGAGATAACACTTGATCAACAGGGAGCGCGTGCCGTCCCCCGCTACCCCTCTTTTAGATACCCGGAGTTCTTTATGGCTTTGCTCAGGTAGATCATTCATTGCCATAAATTTTCTTATCTTCAGTGCTTTTCCAATTATGGATAACAACAGAAAAGCAGTCATTGGTTTCTAAAAGGTCATCAAGATATAGAGCCCGTTTGGGAAGGGAATGACTTATGCAGTTGACTTGTATAAATCTGGAGAAGGTTTATGCACAAGTTGGACAAGAAATGTAAGTGAGATTCATAAAATATATAAAGATTTATGGCGCCTCCGCTGATGAAAATTGCCTCTCCTTTTCCTGTTTGTGTGGGAATTATTGGTTCTTTCCAAGTGTTTTACATACGACTTTTGAGCCAACGAGGCCTGGTTAGGCCCCGCGAGTGACCGGTGGCGTCCCGAGGGCGTAGCGACAGTTAGTCACAGCGAATGTGAACCGCAGGACGGAGCGGGCGTCTCAGAAACCACGGCTCATCTGAACACCGTAGGTGCTCGAATCCCTGCACGCCACAGCGGTGGCATTTTGGGGCCCTGCTGACGGACACAGACGCCCACGGGGATGGTCCACCCGCTGGTCGCCCTGTCGCCCCTCTGGGACAGCGGTGGGACACGGGGAGCTGGCTGCTGAGCGTTTCTCAAGGTGGTTCTCAGACGACCCGCCGTGGGCGCCACGCAGAGTCTCAGGCTCAGCCCCAGAGAGCCTGGTCTTCCTGGTGGAGCGTGGGAACGGGCAGGTGCATCCCACCGGCCACACCGGTGTTTCGGGAGCGCCCCAAGGTCTGAGAGCACCCCGCGGAGCACTTCCCTTCGTCCCCCTTTCTGTGGACCAGAGATGGAGGCCCAGAGCAGTGAGAGGCGTAGTTAAGGACCTCGGCTTCCTCGGGACCTCGAGGAGTAGGAGGAGGAGAGTGGCAGAACCCGAGGTCACCGGCAAGAACTCTGGATCAGCGTGTCCTCGAAGCTGCCCTGTGCAGGCTCGCTAGGAAAGATCATTTCCCCTGGACGACCCTCAGCGACCCGGCCTGGGGACTCTGCCCTCATCAGCCTCCCCCGCCTGCTGTCCCTAGCCCTGCCCTGCCCGCCGTGGGGGAACTCGGCGAGCATCCTCGGGGCGGCGTGCGCGGTCAGGTCTCACACCTGGATTTCTGGGGAGAGAAGCCCTGACGTTCACCAGTCCCCGTGGTGGAAATGCTCCCACCGTGGCCAGTTCCAGGCTTTCCGGCGGGACTTCTCTGAGGGGGTCCTGGGAAGGATCGTGCGGGGTTGGCTCTCGTAAGCTGGTCTGAGCCCACCGCGGTGTCTGCGCCCCAGGAGATGAGTGCGGTGGAGGCAGAAACGGATCAGGCCTGAGAAAGAGGAGGCTGGCCGACACTTTGGGGCTGGGCAGACAGACAGTCACATCCAGGAGGCCAGCCGGGGACTACCCGCACGCACGGGGTGACCGCCAGCCTCGGGATCCGGGGGAACTGAGGACGCCCAGACGGCACTGGGGCACTTGGTGTAACTGTTCCCCAAGGACACAGGAGGGTCCAGCCCCCTGACTGCAGCCACAGGGCTGCTTGTCACCGGGTCACAGACAGGGGCTTCTTACGCTTCTGGAGAAGAAGCCAGACGTGTCCTTGTGGATCAGAGCTGCGCCTCCTGCCAGGCAGAGGTCAGAGCCAAGTGTGAGTCTTGCTTTTGAGACCTTCCTCTGCAGACTGGCCTCACCCCCTTGTCCATCTCTTGCTCCTGTCCCTCCTCACCCAGATGCCACACTCCGGCGACAGCATGGGACCCAGTGAGCCCCCTAAAAACAAAAGTTGGCCCGCCTCCTGGGTCGTGCTTAGGCTGTGCCTTCCACTTGCTGTATCTCCCCCCACAACCCTGTTCATGGTCTGGGGGGACCCGAGGCTTTCTAACGTTTTCTAACTGCAAATATTACCCCTCGGTGAGGACCTTTGCAATCACCCTCCACCGTGGGAAGAACCCCTCCCCCGCCGCCCTTGACCCCAGGACGCTGCATACCTTTCCAACAGCGTGGACGACATCCGCCCCATGTGGTCACGTGCCCTTTTCAGGGAACTTGACCATGTTTCTCTCCACGGGGGTTGTCCATTAGGCTTTAGGACTCCAGGTGAGGGAGATCCCCCATCTCCATGGCCCCCACAACATGGGGGCCTATAACTTGAGACCCTTCTAAGGTCTGGCATCACTGCTTAAACCAAAAACGGTTTGCCAACACACTAGCAGGGATGAGCAGGTGGGCCGAGCTCCCCACGTGTAGCTCCTCTGGGGAAGTCTGTCCTGCCCACCAGTCCCGGAGCCCAGCGGTGGCGATGGACAGACCTGCAGTCCCGGCTCGGACCCGTGTCTATCTGGCTCCGGAAGCCTCCGGTTCACCTCCTTCCCGGCTCTCCTTTCCCAAGATGCTCCACAGGGCCGGGGCCCATTCCAGCTGCCCGTGCCGGGTGGGTGGGAGGCTGCCCTCTGCCTCCAGGAGATGATCTCTTGGAGAGTTTCAGGACCAGCTACAGCCACACGACCATGTCGCGACGGGTCATGGCCTGCCACAGCCATAGCCACTCCTTGAAGAGCCATCCCGGGCGCGTGGACAAGCCTCCGTGTTGGGCGAAGCCTGCTGATGCATGTGCGTCCGAGTGGGTCCTGGGGCAGTGACCCTCTTCTCTCCTTCTTCCCTCCCTCCTTCTGCATCTTATACCATCAGAAAGAAACTAGTTTCATGGCTAAAAACTCAGGCCTTGGGTCAGAGAGTCCTGGGTTCAAACCTCAGCTCCAGCGGTACGATCCTTGTGACCGACGGTGTCTGTCTCATTCGTTCCTGGGGGCCTTTGATGGGTGAATGCAGACAGAACTCCGAGCAGTGCCCGGCACAAGGCAGGGGTGCCCCGCACAGGGCAAGGGTGCCCTGTGGGTTAGCTGAAGGCTTCTCCACTGTCAGCAGGCAGCCTGGCCTCTGTGATCAGGGCGTCACCCACGGTGTCTCTACCACCGCTTTTTCCTCTAGATCTCTCGTGTGTGTCTTACCACACTTCACTGAAATTAAATCAGAGCTCACAGGAAAGGGTCTCGTTGTGCCTGGCACACAGTGGGCGCTTTAGAAACCACGGCGCTTTCCAAGAGTCTGGGGGCAGCATCCCCTAGCCCAGTGCTGGGCACATAGTGGGTCCTCCACAACAGAGCGGAGGGGTTAGCCCAGCGCCCTCTCTTCCTCCTTGTGCCGCCCCTTCAGGGCTCTGTCCTTCCCCCTCATCAAGGTGGCTCCCAGATGAGCTCCAGGAGAAGGTTCTGTGTCGCCCATGGGGCTGGGAAGTAAGACGTCAGGACAGACATGCTCTGGGGCCCTGGGGTGAAGGGGTTCCATCTCAGCAGAGACGAGGGGACAGGACCCTCTCGGGTTGCCCTCCCATGTGATGCCCGGCTCTGGTCCCTCTTCTCACTGTCCTCACCACCCCTGATCCCTTGGTCAGGCACCCAGCCTTCTCTCGGGGTCACAGCCCCGGCCCCGGATCTGCCACCAGGCCAGAGCGAGATCTCACCTGACTCATGCGGGTCCGTGGGAGACAGGATGGGGGATAGATTGTCCCCACCGGGGCTCTTCTCCAGGACAAAGGCCAGCCATGAGGCTGTGTCGTCAGGCAGGCTGATGAGATGCTGCGGGATGGGGCACAGGGACATTTGTCATGGTGGAGAATGACAAAGAGGAAGAGGCGTCTGACCTGGGCTGACACAAACCCGGAGCAGGGGGGCAGGGGGCAGAGACACAGTGTCATTTTTCAGCATAATTTTCCTCCATTTAATGTTCCCATAGATTCTGGGACCCCATCATCTGATGGCCCATAGAGATGGTTTATGGTGTTAGGGTGTCAGGTTCCAGGAGAGGGAAAAATTAACGGTGAACTTCCTGTCCTACAAGGACCCTCATTGCCTGCAGAATACCGAGTTGATTTGGTTTTGCTCTTCTCGGAAAGGTACTCAAGGTGAGGGAGATAAATGGGCTTGCAAACCCCCTTCTGCTTGTAAAGAAAACGGAGAGACGCTCCCCTCCCCCCCGTCCAAGTGCGCCCTTCCTTCTGGCATGGGGGGGGGTGGGGGCGGGGGTAGGGGGTGGGGGTGTGGGGGCGGAGGAGTCTTCCCACTCCCTCTGGCCCCGATGGGGACCGAGACTCCTGCAACAGCAGAGCAGCTGAGGCTAAAGTTTTCTCCAGCCCTCCCTCTTCTCAGCCTCCCCCTGTAGTTCTCTGTCCTCGGCTCTGCGATCATCATCCTCGGGAAGGTCTGAGGAGAGACAGGGTCAGTTCTCTGTCTCAGACGGACCTCGTCCTTGACTCCAGGAGGGAGAATCTGGAGTCCTGAACCCCATCTCCTGGCAGGGAAGAAAAGCGAAAAAATGAGGTCACGTTCAAGTCGGGCAGTGCACCTGCTCGAGACCCCCAACGCCATGGTCGGGGAGAAGGACCGTCAGACAGTGAGGTCCCGCGTCGCACCCGCGAGGATGGGCGGGACCAAGGCCCTTAGTAACAGGTGCCCACCGGGATGTTCCAACATGGGAGCCCCCGAGCGATGCTGGAGGGGGCGGTGGGATGGCCGATGGGCTGGCTGCTTCGGAAAACAGCCTGGTGGCTTCTTAAAAAGTTAAACGTAGAATTACCTGTGGTCCAGCAATCCCACTCCTGGGTATAGACCCCAAGGAATTGAAAACACGTGTTTAAACCAAGACGTGTACGCAGGAGCTTGCAGAGAGCCGTTCCCCGTCCATCCACGCCCGTGTGCATGAGCAGAATCGGGCGGCATCCCTACCCGAGCTCTACTCCCCCCGAAAACGTGGGTGGAGCCCCAAAGCCTCACGCTCAGTGAAAGCAGCCAGTTGCACGGGGTGTGATGTCACGTCCATGAAATACCCAGAGGGGAGCAGGGGCAGGATGCAAATCGGGGTGGCCAGGGTCTGGAAAGAGGAGGCGATGGGGAATAGGGCCTGGAATAGGGGTGTGGGGCTTCCTTCAGGGGTGGCACGAATATTCTGGAAGTACACAGAGAGGGTAGTTGCACAACATTGCCAACGTACTAAAAACCACTGGATGGTTCGTTCCCTTTAAAATGGTTAATTTTATATTGTGCAAATTTCATCTCGATTAAAAAGAAAGTAAACCATCATTTCGAGCAGGGCCCTGAGAAGCCAGCTTGGGGAGAGAGGCTGCCTCAGGGTGGGTTGTTGCAACTGGAGGAAATGCTCGCGATGTTTCCCTCCAGAATTTCTGGCTTCCCCCAGCCCAGGAATGAAGGCTTGGTGGGAACGTCAGGTAACGCGTACATTCCGTCCTGGGAAAACCGTGGGAACCAGCCCAGACAGAGCCAAGAACCCAAGGGACACAAGAGGGTGATTGTCTCCTCCTTTGCCACAAGTCCCCTACCCCCTACCCCCACCCCACGCACGCGCAACCACCTGCCCAAACCACCAGGCTCTTCTGCCTGGGCCAAGCCAGTCCCCAAGAGCCGGCACAGGCAAGGGTGCGGGCAGCCAGCTGGGAGAGCAATCCAGAAAGCTGAGCCCGTGGATGCATGCGTGGCCCCCCGGGAAACGTGGCGCCCCGTTTCCTCCTCCTGCCATCTTCAGGCTTCAGGAGGGCAGCCCAATTTCTCTGCTTCCCTCCCTTGCCACTGACCCGGGGTCGACCTTCAGGCCGGCTTCATAAATGGTGTCTATAGAAGGAAGACTGAAGGAGTCTTCATCCTGGATGGCGTTTGGGTCCCAGGCAGCCCCTCAGATTTTCCGGAAGGATGGTGGGTGGCCTCCCCCCTGCTCACTCTCCCTGGTGCCATCCATTGGAGCTTTCCTTGTTGAAGTCCCCCGCGGACTGGGATTCCGAGAAGACCCCACCTGAGTCTTCACCCCGATGTCCGACTGTCCCCCTCGTCCCGCCATCACCCCCATGTCCATCACCCGTCCCCAACTACCATCCTGCCAAGTGTCTCCTGGTGCCCTTGGGGGGGCATCCTGCATCCCTGCCGGGTGGGCAGAGAGAGGCAGGTCCCCCACCTCTCAGGCCCCTTGGAAACCTCTTGGAACAGAAGTGGCTCCCAAGGGTCGTACTAAGATCCCGCTCTTTTTGCCTTAACCCATGAAAGAGAGAGACCCCATGATGGACACGGCCACCCCCCCCCCCCCCCCCCGACAGGAGCATCCGGATCTGAAAAAATCGTCCTCCATCTTCATCAGCCACAGCCACCGCCCCGCCCCCACTGCCCCCAGCCATGGAGCCTGCGTAATCCTCAGCAAGAGAGGATAATTAATTCGAAAAGGCCCGCATCCCCGGGCCTCGGCCCCTTTGACGAGAGAGCGCAAGAAGGGGAGGCAAGAAGAGATGCTGCGTCTGTCTGTCGGAATAATCCCTGTCTCGGGGCAAGATGGTTCCAGTCCTAATGAGACCCCCGGGCATTATCCTGGCGTGTATTGTCTATCACGGCCAGGAAAAGGGCGAGACCAACTTTATTTCTGAATTTGGACTGACTTAAAGAGGTGGCATCACATTTGAAGGGCACCCAATCAATCTGTTACCCTCACTGCATGAAATTGTCTTTGCTTGCCTCTTCCTATCTCGCTGGGCGCAGCTGGGCTGTGAGTCATTGGTGATAACATTCTTTATTATGCCGTCCTGTTTATGAACTGTGCCTGGAAAGAGATGATAGAAATATGCAGCAATATGCAAAGGGGGGGTGGGGTAGGAGAAGGGGAGCAAATGCTAGTTGCCAGGGCAACAGAGGGGCTATTTTGGGCATCGGATTTTGCGGATGATGAAAAACCATTTCCTTGCGATGGTTGGACCCTCCCCTCCCCCCTCCTGGAAGGGATGAACGTAGAGCCGAATATTTAGGCAGGGGATGGCTTCATTTCTTAATTAAAAATTATTTTATTTTCCCTTCTACCTCCTTTAAAAATGGATGGGAAAAAAAAAAAAAAACCTAAGGGTGTTGATAAGCATTCTCGAGTGGAAGGCGAGCTCTCGTTCTGGTAGAGAGGGGTGTGTGAATAATTTACTAATCTTCACGGATCCCCGCCGCCTCCCCCCACCGCACACCCCCACCTCTTTTTACCTACACCGACTTAACTCTGATAAACTCCCCGAGCCAAATCCCCGAGCTCTGGACCTCAGCAAAATCTCAAAACCTGCAGGTGTTTAGAAGCCGCCTGAATTCCAATGAGGTTTTTTGCAATTTGGCTGCCAAGGAGATGGCGAGAGCTGAGGGGAGCCTGCACCTCTGGGCGCGGGCGTCTGCGGCGGGTGAAGGGGGCGGAACCCTGCCGTGGCCCCTCCTGCGAGCCCCCCGCCCCCTGTTCCCGGAGGAGGGACTCCCCTGGGGGCGGGGGGCGCAGAGCCCGCTCAGCAAGCCCGGTTGGCTCCGGGCCCTCCGGACCTGTGCCCGCGTCAGGCCACCCCTCGCACTGCGTCTGTTCCCACGGGGTGGAGGAGCTGGTGGGCTTCAACCTTGCCGCCTCCCTATTGTGGCTTCCCTGGTTCTCAAAGTGGGGTCCCCCGAGCAGCAGCAGCCCATAACCACCTCACGGACGCAGGTGCTCAAGAACTAGATGTTGGCTGGATAGGGCTGGGTGGGGGCTGTCCTCAAATCCAGCCTCCCAGCCGGCAGCACCCCTGCTCCCCAGGGCTCTCAGGGGTGTGTTTGCAAGGAGAGGTAGTGCTGGGTGAGCCGCGGGTAGTTTCCCCGGGGTTGGACTCCCAGGCATTCTCTCCCTGCCTGCTGAGCTCTGGTGTCAGGTCTAAGATATGTCTCTGGGCCCAGGGTGCGTCTTGCAGCACCCACTGGTTCTAGAAGTTTCCATAGATGTCAGAATTGGCAGAATGGCAGGGGAGGCTTGGGGGGGGGTGGGTGGCTCTTTGGCTGTGGTTGAATGGGTTTGTGCCTCGAAAGTATGTTTTTGTGCCTCTGGCTTTGAGACCATGGGCCGTGCTATGTTCTTCGCGGTGGCCCCCTTCCGCTGCTTCCCCCGCTAGAAAGAACACCCCGCCCCCCGAAGCTGTCTTTGGTGGGCCAAGTGTGGGGGAGATTCTTTATGATAAATTAGGGGAGAAGGTGGCTGGTGGCTTCAGATGTGGGCCCTTCCTGTGGGGTGTCACCCGTGACAGCATCACTGCCCTCAGCCCCAAGAGAACACTAGGATTCAAACTTTCTTGTGAAAATGAACTTTTCATCACACGTCACCTAAGTCGTACGAGCGTGTGCAGAAAAACTGGAAAGGAGAGCGCCGTACAAAGCGGCACACGCGGCTGCGCTTCCCCGTCCGGAGGCCGGAGGACGTTTTCCTGCGTCGTTCAAAAAGTCTCCTCCTTCCTCTCCTCTCTCTCTGTTTATGTTTACAAACTTGAGGTCGCACCCTAGTCCGTCTTTTCTTTCCCTAGAACGTCCTGGGGCGAACGTCTCCCCCATCTCCTTAAATTGTCTTCGAGACTCGCTTTTATTTATTTTTTTTTTAGCGGCTGCGTACTACTTTATAACGTGTCGCTCTATTCTGCGAAGCCATTGTTTTCCACGTCTCTTTCAGGAGGTGGAAGTGGCACCTCGTGATTTTAATACCAAAGAAAGCCGAGGGCCGAGGGGAGTCCCTTTGTCTTTGACTCGGGGCGCAGCACTGGTGGAGGCTGGAGGCCGGCTGGGAGAAGCAGATCAGTCAGTCAGTGGGGTCTGAAGTGAGTTTCTGCGCTGACATTCGGGGTGAGAGACGGAATTACTTCCCCCCTGGGCGAGGGGCAGCGTGTGGCACGTTGAAGCTTAGCAACGAGATGAATGGAGTGAAATAGTAGCTCACGCAACGCGTCCCTTGAACTCCCTGGAACGGGGCTGTTGCCAGACGGGTCTGGGGCACTGCCCACCCCCTCGGGGCCCGGAGAGAGGCAGGGGCCCATCCGGTCTCCTGGGGTGATGTTTCTGCTCCATTGTATCCTCTCGGTGAGCACATTTGGGGTCCGCTCGCCGGTAAATGGGCCTTGCCAGTTTGGGTCCCCTCGTCCACACCCTAGATGTCGTCTGTCACCACAGCGTATCACTGCTTCCCTTCAAACCGACTGTCGGCCCGTCCCCCAAACCCCCGTTCCCCCCCAGCCTTGTGAGGCTGTGATCTATTTAATTCTGTTTCTTCTTTCTTCTTTTTTAAATTAAGACCATTTTTTTAAGAATAGGTTCCCAGCAAAATTGAATGAAAGGAACAGATTTCCTGCAGACCCTCTGCTCCCACTCAGGCAAAGCCTCCCGCACGACCAGCGCCCGCCCCAGATGGTTGAATCCTCACATGTCCTTCCACCCAGGGCTCACGGTTTACTTTCAGCCTCATTCTCGCTGTTGTATATTTTATGGTTTTGGACAAACGTACGGTGACGTGTGTCCACCATGACGGTACCCTACAGAGGCTCACTGCCCTCGGATCCCCTGTGCCCCCCCTCCCTCCCTCCCTGCGAACCCCCTGGCAGCCGCCCATCCTTTCACACTTCCCATTGCTCTCTCTTTCCCAGAATGTCGTCCAGATAGAACCCTACCGTCTGTAACCTTTTCAGCCTGGCCTCTTTCACTGAGTGATACGCATTTACGGTTCCTCTGTGCCTTTTCAGGGCTTGAGAGCTCATTTCTTTTTGGAGCTGAATCCCGTTCTGTTGTCTGGGTGGACCACGGTGTGTTTATCCGTCACCTACTGGAGAACATCACGGTTGCCCCCCTCCCAAGTTTTGGTGATCACAAATACAGTTGCTGTAAACAACAACCATGCGCTGGCTTTTGTGCGGACGTGAGTTTTCAGCTCCTTTGCATACATACCAAGGAGCACAAAGGCTGGATGGTATGCCAAGAGTGGGTTTAGTTTCACAAGAAACTGCCCAACGGGCTTCCAAAGTGGCCACGCCATGTTGCTTTGGGGCCAGTGGCGAATGCGATTCCTGTTCTTCTACCTCCTCACCAGCTGGCCGTGTCGTCAGTGTTCTGGATTTGGGGCCATTCTAGCAATTGTGTAGTGGTTTCTCACTGTTGCTTTAATTTGCATTTGCCAGATGACTGATGACGTGGAACATCTTTTTGTGATCATTTCCCATCTGTGCATCTTCTTTGGTGAGGGGTCAAAGTCTTTGGCCCATTTTACTCGGGGTGTTTGTTTGCTTGTTGAATTTTAGGAGTTCTTTATATGTTTTGGATCACAGTCCTTCATCAGACGTGTCTTTTGCAAATATTTTCTCCCAGTCTGCAGCTCGTCTTCTCATTCTTTGGATCCTGCCTTTTGTAGGGCAATGGATTTTAATCTTCATGGAGCCCGTTGTATCAAGGATTTCTTTCATGGATTTCTCCCTTAGGTCTGGTGGCATAAACTTTTTATTTTGAAATTATTTTAGATTTCTAGAACAGAGCAAAGATAGTACAAAGAGCGCTGTTTGACCGTGGTTCTTCATTGGCCCCTCGGGGGACATTTGGCAGGATAAGGAGACATCATGGGTTGTGCGCACAGGCAGAGATGCTGTTAAAACCCTACAACGCACAGGACAGCCCCACTGCAAAGAGGGTCTCATTCAAAATGTCAGCAGAATGGACACAGAGAAGGCTCGCCACATGTCCTTCACCAGCTTCCTGAATGTTACCATCTTAAAATAACCGTGGCACATTTACTAAAATGAAGAAATTAACATCCGTACCATACTGATATTTGTTGGCTTTTTTTAACTCTACTGACAAATCTTTATGTGTCCAGAATATTACAGTTAACCGTAATTGCCATGTCGTACAGACGTCTCGAGACTGTCCTTGTCTTGCGTAATGGAAACTTCATGCACGTTGGAATGCATCTCTTCTTGCTCCCTCCCCTCAGCCACTGGCAACTACCGTTTTCCTGCGGCCTCTGTGAGTTCAGGTTCTTAGAGATCTCATACCAAGGGAATCCTACAGTATTTGTTCTTCTGAAACCGGCTTATTTCATGGAGCGTCATGTCCTCAAGGTTCACCCATGCTGTAGCAGGTATCGGGATTTCCTTACTTCTTGAGATGGAATAAATATTATTCCATTGTCCGATGGACCACATCTTCCGTAACTGCTCATCTGGCCATGGTCATTCAGGTAGTTTCCACCCATTTGCTGCTGTGAACGATGGTGCCATGGACCCTGGAGAGCCACTATGTCTTCAGGCTCCTGATTTCAATTCTTTGGGATAAATTTGTGTAAGTAAGGTTGCGGGTAGTTTGGCTTGTTATTTTTTGAGGACCCTCCAGACCATTTTCCCCGGTGGCTACACCATTTTATATCCCCACCAACAGTGCACGAGGGTCCAAATTTCTCTACATCCTCATCAACTTTTTTTTTTTTTAAGAGTTTACTTATTTATTTGACAGAGAAAGAACAAACAGAGGGAAGCTGCAGAGGGAAAGGGAGAGGCAGGCTCTGCTCTGAGCAGAGAGCTCAGCGAGTGGCTCTATCCTAGGACCCTGAGATCACGACCTGAACCGAAGGCAGATACTTCACTGACGGAGTGACCCAGGTGCCCTCAACACCAGGTTTGTATATATATTTCTGTACTTATAATGGCCATTCTAACAGGTCCCAGTGAGCTGGTTTTGATTGGCATTTCCCTGGTTCGTAAAGTTGGGCATCTTTTTATAAGCCCAAGGGCCATTTGTCTGTCTTCTTTGGAGAAATGCTCATTCTAAGTCTTTTGCCCATTTTTTAATTGGGTTGTTTGGGTTTTTCTGCTACTGAGTTGTAGGAGCTCCATATGGGCTCTGGGCCTTGGATTCTCATCAAATGTGTGCTTTGTGGATATCCTCTGCCATTTCTTGGGTTTTCTTCTCTTTTTCCTGACCGTTTCTTTTGCTGTGATCAGTTCGCTTTTTAACTTAACACTTTTATTTCTTTATATCTCGTGCACTCTTTGCTCTCCAAGTCACCTATGGCCCGAGACTAACTCTAAGTGTCCCAAGAAGGCCTCCTCCACGGGGCAGACACTTTCTGTCACACGGGTCATCTTTGGATCATTGATTTGTTTGGTAAAAATCACGTTAGGCCCAGCTTTTTAAAACCAGAACCCAGGGGCACTTTCCACCAAAACATGAACAGACCTGCATTTGGGAGGAGCAAGGTCGGGGGGCAGGGAACAGAGTGAGGACCCTTTTTGGGGACTCCAAGTCCATTCTCTGGAGGACAGGCCATTGGTCTGAACTGGGGTCTGTAGGAACCCTTTACATCCATCCCACGATAAAGACTGTCTCATCCACTCCTGTCCCTAGGCCTGGGGTTCTGAGGTTGTCATCATGGGACCCGGGTGCTCCCTGACCTTGGCAAGTTAGGTCCCTCTGGTCCCCAGTACTGAGGAATCAGCTCCCAGGCTCCCCACCCCACCGAATTCGAGAGATCTAGGGAGAAACCACCAGTCTCTTCCATCTTTTTCAGCGTCTCTCTGGATCGTGAGTGCCACCGCAGATCCCAAGAGGCAGAGCCCTGAGCCCTGAGCCCAGCGCCCTGACACTCTGGGCCCGAGAAAGAAAAGCTTATTCAACAGGGCACCATTCCTGTCCCACAGAATAAGTACCCAGATCAGGGCTCTCAACTCCTCAGTGGTCTTGCTGCAGCAGACTCTGATTCAGGGGGGTCGGCCTGGGCTGAGAGTCCACGTTTCCGACACGTGCAGTGATGCTGGCACTGCAGGTCCTGAGCCACACTCAGAGACACGGGGGAGAGCCCCGTGACCCGCGGGGAGCCAGGCTGCAGCAAGCAGCAGCGATCCGGAGACGCTGCCCCGAGTGACACTGCCCCAAGCCGAGAAGGATGGACGGAGTGTGGGTCGAACTGGTTGCTGGGGACAACCTTCCATTGTCCTCGACGCAGACAGAGGTCTTGCTTACGTTGACCCAGAAGGTGAGAACCAAAGGAAGGCAGGAAGGACGGCCAAGCTCATCTTCGCTTAATTCAGTCGGATTCATCGGCGACCCTTGAGTCTGGCCAAGTGGTGGTCTGGGGACTTTGGGGGGTGGGGCACGGAGAAGGGCTTTTTCAGCCAGCCGGGTTCCTGGCAGCTGGAGGGGGGGCATCTGTCGGTTGCCGCCACTGAGACCTTGCCGAGGTCTTTGCCTTCGGGCCTCCAGTGGGGGTGGGCCGTGCCATCCAAGGGCAAAGTTGGTGCTTTTAGGAATTTCTTTCTGTAGAAGCGATTAGCCAGCCAGACCTGTTGTCCTTTTGCAAGCAGCAAATTACCCAGGAAAATGTAATTACCCATTCACTCTTATTAGCGCACAGCCAAGAAGATTGGAGCAATGGCCCTTTCATGGTCTTTCAAAGCTTCCTCACACAACACGTCCCTGATATTAAACACAATGAGACTTTTTTGAATTCAATTAAGCATTTGCCTACTGTGACTCTTTATTCATTGCAAATTGTCTCAGTAAATAATCTTCATCAAAAGTCAGAACCAATCCCCATTAGTTGTTTAGATTAATTAATGGACCCCCCCCCCCCCAGCCACCCAAATGAATTCAATTCGAACGTCAACAACTTGGCCCCGGAGTTTCCCAGGTTGGCATTAAGACAATATTAAACCTGCAATAAGTCACATTTAAAATGTTAATTCAGAGAAGCTCTCCATTTAGAGCATTTAATTAAATCCTTAAATAAACTGCATGGGCTCAGTACCAGATGGTTCTGTATTTTCACGGCAGCACCGAGCCGGCACGGTGAAGATAACCAGGATATATAGAGTAATAAAATCTAATCTCGTTTCCAGCGGGGAGAGTCAGTGAATGTACACAACCCAGGCTCAAATTGTAAGTTAATTACATTAACCCCAGTGTACTCCGGGATCTGAGCAGCCGGAGATGAAATTAGTCTTTTTCCTATCGTAAGATTCTTTTTCAACTTCACTATATTAATTTTTAGCCAAATACGAACTCATAAGGAAAATTGAAGTTAATGTAACCAAAGATAACGTAATGCAGCCTTAATATTCTGAAGGGATTATGGAGACCCGTGAAAATATACTCTGCAAATGTCACTGACTCGAAATGGATTTATGGGGTGGGGGAGAGGAAATGAAGATGCCGAGGGGGTTCCTGTCTCCGCCCATCGCCCCCCTCCCGCCTGAGGGTTAATAAAGGACTTAATCAAGAGAGCTCCGTCCTTGCAATCACACAGGCTTACGGGGGTAGTGGAGAGGGTCTGTTGGGGGAAGGGACACGTGGCCGCCAGGAGAAGTCCGTCCGCATCTCCAGCAGGCGATGGGGCCCCGGTGTCACCCGGCAGCGGGATCACCTTTGCCTGCCCCTGGAGCGCCGTCCATAGATTTCCATGGCTCAGCTGTTAAGCTCTCTGTCCTCAGAGCATCCGTCCTCCAAGAGGAGGGACGAGGCAAACAGCTCTTCCCAGCCTCCCTCGCAAGGTGCCCAGGGGGACCCTGGTCCTCCGTCTCCCAGCCCAGAGACATCACAGTCATGTTTGGTCTGGGGCAAGCTTACTTTTGAGGGAGTTTCCCCTAAATCCTATCAATTCTCAAACAGCTAAGAGTATCTGGCAGCGGCGTCTTCCAGGACCAGCCCCCTACAGGAATGGGGAAACGAGGAAAGCCCAAAACGTTTTTAAATGTGTCTCCAAAGAACAACGTTCCTTTCCTGCAATTCCAACCAAAGCAGCGGGAAATGTATTACATTTCTAGTCGCCTCATCCTGGGAAATGACTTTAATGGGCCATCGTAACCCTGCAGTCACCTTCACTTGACCTTCTTTGATTTGAGCTATCAAACTTCCACTTAGCTTCCTTCTGCATCCTTGACCTTGACTGTCAGACTCGTCAGTGAAGGATCTCATACCGAGGTCACTAGTAGATGTCATCCGAACGCCGGCTATAACCCATGGGGGTGGGGGGGGGCGTTGGGGAGCTTCTGGAGTGCAGTTTTCAGTAGGATTCTGAGCCTGAATCTGGGCTCCAAGAGGGAAAGAACACCCCATGTGATTAGTCATACCCATGGCAGATGTGGGTGTGTTTGCGCTATGAACACTTCCCGATTTTTTAAAAAAATTGTTGGAAATATTTCCACGGCTAGCTGTAATTTTTTTTCAAAGTCTTTTTATTTTTTTTTATTTGAGAGAGAGCGTGCACAAGCAGGGGGAGTGGCAGAAGGGGGAAGCAGGCTCCCCATGAAGCAGGGAGCCCGATGGGGGGGCTCCATCCCAGGACCGTGGGATCATGACCTGAGCCGAAGGCACTTAACGGACTGAGCCACCCAGGTGCCCCTGGAGGAGCATAATAACTTAACTAGATTTTCCTGATGATTTGAATTAAGGGATAGCACAGAGAGAGCAAGACTTAAAGGAACAATCAGGTGGTCATCACGGTCCTCCCTAGTTGGAACAATCGGACGGTCATCACGGTCCTCCCTAGTTGGAACAATCGGG